>NC_092809.1:144637434-144946553 GCF_040954645.1 Diabrotica undecimpunctata
GGAATAAGACACAATTTTATTTTAAAATAAGTTGTATTGACTTTTTAGTTTCCACTTTGGAATTTTTTCTCAAAATACAAAACAAATAAATCGAACAAATTTTGTTTTTGTTACTTGCTAAAAAAATTCTGCTAATAATTTAATTTTATCTGACTCATTCCTAATTGATATTGACTATGATATTGACAATATCGAGCTGTAAAAGTAGTCCAGAGATGGAAGCCCCAAGGAAACAGAACAAGAGGAAGGCCCCGTAAAAGATGGATAGACGACGTAGAGAGGGATCTTAAAACCATGAACATCAGGCAGTGGCGAAGGAAAGTATCCGACAGGGCAGAATGGAAGAACATTGTTAAGTAGGCCAAGACTCACAAAGGGTTGTAGCGCCATTAGAAGAAGAAGAAGAAGGAAGATTGACAATATCGTCTGACTAATAATTGTCAATATTATATTGACAATTTTGACATATATTATATATACATTTTAAACTACATGACTTAAAAATGATATTTTTTGGAGTTGCATTCCTGGGACGACTTTATTGAAAGATAGTTCATTCGATTACATGCCATCAACTTTAACTTAATAGACCGGGACATAAGGTTTTTTTCGTGATACTGAACCAGACAGGCATCCGACAGTTGTTTTGAGTAGTGTGGACCTCTGTTATAAAAACCTATATTATGTTTCCTACAGTCGATTTTTTGGACTTAATTAGTTATTAACAAATTAAGGTTAAAAAAATTTTCACTTTTTTCGTCCGTAAGCAGAAAGTGAAGCATTTGAAACAAATTTAAGAGTAATAAACCTATAAGTCATGAAAAACCTTCAAAATGGCGTTTTTAAATGTTTTTATCCTTATTTGTTGCATGCAAAGTTGCAAAATAAATAAGAAATTTCCGTGTATTAATAAATATTAATAACATTTTTAAAACTTAACTTAGAATCTTCATACTACAAGTAATGGTGGGTCTTATAGTGCTTACAATGTAATCAAAATTTCAAAACGATCGGTCCAATTATTTAAAAGTTGTTTTGTTTGTTTATCCCAAATTAAATTTTTTTGAAAAAATATAAGTCAGAAGATGATGAAATAACAGTAATTCTACGTATAGCTTAAGAAAGAAGAAGGATCATTCTATCAACTTTATTAAACATTTTGTTTTTTTATAAAAATATTAGTTTTTGTTTTACCATTTGTAAGGTTTTGGTATGATTTATAAGTTTAATAATCTTAAATTAATTTGTTTTAAGCGCTTCACTTTTTACTGATAGACAAAAAAAGAGAAAATTTACCATTTTTTGACCTTAATTTGTTAATAAGTAATTGAGACCAAAAAATCAAATGCAGGAAACATAAATATAGGTTTTTGTTACAGAGGTCCATAATTCTCAAAACAACTGTCGTTTGCCTGGCCGGTTCAGTATCACAAACAGGATACTTTTTTTGCTTATTTCCCTGGCCTATAAGATTAACTGTCAGAACAAAATCAACAGATCAACCACATGCAAAAAGGAGAGTCAAATTCTCCTGTTAATGATCCCATAATAAATTGTTGCTTAATAAATGTGAATCTGACTAAAAATTATTCGTAAAAACATTTTTGCACCATGACTCATCAGAGATCGTTCGTTGATCTTCACATTTCGTTGCTCTGTATTTTTTGGAAGAGCTGTATATGTAGCTTTTCCAAAACTTGTTAGTTTTTGACATTTTAAAAAGGCTAGACTTCTTTCTTTCGGTTTGTAACTTTCGTAAGTATTTGTTGGTTGTCTTTGGAGAAGATCCCTTACACTTTCTTCTTGTAGAAAATAGTCTTTAAATACTTCTTCTTGACTGAGCCATCTTAAATTATGTATCTCCTTCCATGGACTCAGTATTCGACTTATCAAAATTACTAGATAGTCTTCTTCTTCAAGTGCCATCTCCGCGGCGGAGGTCGGCAATCATCATAGCTATTCGGACTTTTGAGACGGCTGCTCTGAAAAGTTCATTTGATGTACATCCGTACCACTCTCTCAGGTTGCGCAGCCATGACATTCTACGCCTCCCTATGCTTCTCTTTCCTTGGATCTTTCCCTGCATAATCAGTTGGAGCAAGGTGTATTTCTCTCCACGTGTAATATGTCCGAGATATTCCAATTTTCTTGTTTTAATTATATTTAAAACTTCCATTTCTTTCTTTATTCATCCTTCTCAGAACCTCAGTCAGACTATATTGATAATTTTTTAATAGCATCACGACTTGATTGCTTTTCTTCTATGAGCATAGTCAGTTTATTTATGATCATTGTCCATTTGTGGATATCGTTCTATTCTTTGAACACCAAGCAGATTTTCTAAATGTTGTTCCTTTATTTCTTTGCCAATTTGAGGACTATTTCCACCAGGTAAATTTTTTGGTCCCCACAGTCCACCGACTATTATATTTATGTGTTATCCTCTGTCTTTATGTTATACTTGTTAATATTCTACCTTTTTATCCTTTTCTTACGTCGAATTTACGTCGATTGGTGCCAACAAATTGTCTCGAAAATCTTCACAAAATTAAATTCTGCTTCCTGGGTCGATCTCTTTTTTAGTGTTTCTTCACATAAACGTATAGAATTTGTTTCTATTCAATGTCCACTACAAATATAGGCTTACATATACGTATATGTATATGTATATATAATGGTTCATTTTTAGGTGAGGAAATGAAGTACCAAACACACTAAACCTATCAATTTCCCGCAGCAAGATGAATCGTTGTGCAACTTTTTGCAAATGTCAGGAAAGTTTGTAAACAAAATTCATGATGGTAAAATGAAAATTTCATTTTGTGCGTTGGGCGAGGTTCACTCTTGGTACCAGATACCTTGGAGATCATCCCGTCGTAATATTCGTGTTCAGCTACCCCAAAAACCTCCGGGTATGACTTTTAACTGATTTAGAATTACATTATACTCCAGGAGACGAGGTCCACACTAGGCTCTAGGTAGCTCGAGGATCATCGCTGCCATAATGTTCGTGTTCATCGACCTTAAAAAACCCCGAGTAATGACGATTGACTGATTTCGTATGAAAATGACGTGAAACTTCAGCAGACGAGGTCCAATTTTGTATTCAGCGACCTCGAAAAAATACGAGTTATAACTGTCGAGTGATTTAGAGTTAAATTGACATACTTCAAGAGACGAAGCCTACCCTGGGCACCAGGTATCTCGAGCACCATCGTCGTTGTCATATTCGTGTTTAGCGATCTCGGAACCCCCGACTATCAAAATTAAACTCATTCGTGTTGTTATTTTATTAATTGCAAATTTTTCGTTTTCTATGCACTTTGGAAATGAATTTTTCTTATGCACAAAATGCAATGTTCATTTTACCACCATGAATTTTATTTACAAACTTTCCTGACACTTTTCCAAATCGAATGCAAAAAATTTCACAGCGATTCATTTTGGTACGGAAAATTGGTAGGTTTAGTACTTAGTTTCCTCGCCTGATTCTTTCTCTTGTTTATTTAGTTATTTATTTATTTATGAACGGTCAAACTCAATTATTTTAAAGACTATATTGAATTCAGTAAACCTTCTTTATAGGTACTAAAGATAGAAAAATGAATTAATAATTTTGTAATAATATATTATTATTACAGACAATATAACAACCGAATTAATCTAAACAAGGAAACAAAAATTGATCGCCAAATAGGAAGTCACAAATTGACTGATAGCTACAAAGTAAAACAAATCATTCTTTATCGCTGTCTGAAAATATTTATAAAAACGTATTATTCAATCTTTTAATGTTTAATGATAGTGTTGCGGTAAAGGAGGAAATGGTTTTTATAGAATCAATTAATGTATACATCTGGTGTGCTGATTATCTTGTTAAATAAATGTTTTAAAACAGTTTTATACAAACAACTTGCCCTACAAATGTGCTAAAATGATGTTTTGAAATATTTATTTAATACATTCCGACGATAAAGTAAATTTTTATTTGATATGCACATTTTAAAGACCTAAAATTGCACGATTTACGGAAATTTTGTTTAGTGGGGGTTTTGTAGTAAAGCCGATCTTATGGTAATATTTACATTGTTGTCAGATTTTCTGTTTTTATTTACATATTATGAAGTTTATTTAAAACATATCACGCTGAGTATATTTTCTTTATGAAATCCTTAAAAATATTGAATAGTTTTCATGTAATCCTTATAAATGTATATATATATAGTATCCAGAAAAGCTAAATAATCTGTTTCCCAGTTAATGGAGCGTGATTTTATCGAATGGCTTAGACGTAACCCGATATGAATCCTTTAGACTATTTCCTAAGAAGTCACTTAAAACAACCGTTTATAAGACAAAACCTGCCAATATTCACGACTTCACACATATAATTGCCGTAAAGATAAAAATAATTGTTGCAAGGTTTTAAATATCGGATGGTTTGTGGTATTAATATATAGCGGAGGTCCTACAATTTTTTTCTGCTTCCCGCTTTTCAATCTCCACAATCGTCGGTCTTGTCAATCGTTTTTTTCCAAATGGTTCCAAATTTTTCGGGGCCTACCTCGATCCCCTCTATTTGATGGAATATACGCTAAGATCTTTTAGGCCATAGTTTATCGATCATTCGTACCAAATTATGTTCAGGAATGCTATTCTGTCATCAATGGTAGTTGTTACTTTTGAGCATTTTATAATTTCTTCGTTTCGGATACGGCCCAATCGAGAAATTCTGCAAAAACATTCCTAGAAAATCTATTTCTAGCACTACAAGTCCATCATTATTCCTTTGTGTTATTTGCCAATATTCTGCGCCATATATTGTAAAGAGTTCCACTGTGCTTCGATATAAGTCTAGTTTTATAGACATCTTTATGTTTTTGGTACGTAATAGATAGTTTGACTCTTTTATGACTACTTGTCATTGAATGTTACTGACTGTCATTAACTGTTACTTATATCCATTCCTCTACTACCATCTTCGGTTATACAAGTTACTAGATGTGTATGCAAATTACAACCGTTTATAATCCCATTTTCGAGTAGAAAAATATCTCATAATGTCTTCTGGCTGTTCACTAACTACGAATTGCTCTGTTTTTTATGTTTATTTTTAATCTCCATTTTGTTTACTCTTTGATTAGCTTTCTGGTCATAAATACTGTGTTATCTTCATCATTTGCTATTACTACCTGGACATCTGCAAGCAGTAAGGTATACAGGCAGCCGTCTTCGATTTCAATTCTTATTTTCAAACACTTATTTTTCCATACGTTCAGAGCTCTTTAGGTGCAGATTTTAAACGGAGTAGGAAAAAGAAAACATCCTTATTTTAAATGTTTGGATGTTTCAAATAGTTGTGACAGATTGTTTTATAACGTGATTTTTACATATACTTGGCTTTTACATATAAATTATTTAAACTAGAGTTCTGAAACTCCTTAAACAACTTGTTAATTGGCACACTGTCATAAGCTTTCTTCAGATCTATAAGCATAAGGTGAGTTTTTAAATTTCTGTCCAGAATTTTTCAAATCTTTATTTTAAAACTCTATCATACACCCTTCCAATAGAACTGGTTATGCTAAAACCTCCATTTTTGCTTTTTTAGTTTTTTACACCATTTCTTATATATTAAACATTTTACTTTGGGTGCCTGGACATACTGGTATTGAAGGGAACGAAAAAGCGGAACTACTTGCCAAGAGAGCGACAAAAGAAATATTCATAAGCCAAAAACCTTTCGTTGGCATAGCAAGAATCACAGCCAAAAGATCAATATTTGACTGGGTGGAACGGTTGAAACGTAACCACTTGTAGGAACAAACGGATCTCAAACATTCAAAGGTTTATACATGAACCTTCGAAGAAGGGTTCCAAAGATCTACTAGATCTCATGATCTGCGAAATATCGTAGGTCACCTAACAGGATACTGTCGCCTCAAGGGACACATGAATAAAATTTAACTGGCAGAAAGTGTGAATTCAACTCGAGCCCTACGGCTTTGTAGAAATATCACCTAAGGTCATAAAAAACTTTGTTAAAAGGCTGGGATGAAGGGGCAACTTTAACCTAGAGATGAACCACAATAGACGTCTTAAGACGAGTGGAAGGGTGGTTAAGAGCTCACTCATTTTGGACCCATAGACATATGTGAAAACAAATATGTTTACAGTAAAATTTTACTTTTATTTCTTTTAATACTCAAGATCAAAAAATATTTACAAAATAGTTGAAAAAAAATTACAATAACCAAAGCTGTAAACAAAAAAATATTTCAATTATTGATTTTAAAATAATACCAACATATTATTTTTCATTCCTATTCTTTCTTCATTTGTTTTCTTTTTAATTTGCAGCTCTATTATGCAAATTTACTTATTTATCTAACACAATATTGATTGATATTCAATTTATATAAAAAAAAGTTAAATCAGTGGAAGATTCGAACCCTCATTATCCAGATCCAAAAGCAGAAACAATACTGAGTAGCTAACACTCAACTTGTTATATCAAACATCTAAGTTATATTTAAATTACCTCACTTGTGTTTGGTAGTGGAAAGGTCACGTGGTCAATAAAGTTTGCCATTAGATAGAGACGCTTTGCATTTTTTTTTCCGTCGCACTGAGGGAACGGGTCTATTTTGCAGCGCTCGGTATAGGTATTCTATGTCTATGATTGACCTACCCTAACCTATATATTGAACTGATGAATAGTATCCATAAATATATAATACAAATAGACTAAGCGTTGCAATAGAGCCGCGTTCGTCCAGCCTTGTATCGACCACGTGACCTAAATGACCAATGAGAAGATCACGTGGTCAATAAACTCGGCCCGTTAGAAAGAGATGCAGGGACTGTTTTGCGTCAATTTTCTCTGTCGCACTGGGGGAACGCGACTATATGACAGCAGCCAGTCTATTTGTATTATATGTATATGATGGTATCTGCCAATATTTTGGGATTCTCTCTTCATTCATTAGACATTTATTAGAAACATCTGTAATTATTTCGATTTGACCTGAACAATATTTTATCAGTTCTATAGGTAGGCCTCGGAGTCCTGCTGCTTTCCACTGTTCTTTTTTAAGAATTTCAAAAAGAAAAAAATATATAAGGTCGTTAAAAAAATAAAGTTCGTTAGAAAAATTATGCAGGAAAATGACAAATCTGACATTAATGTAAATACGTAAAACTAACTCCGTATTATTTTCTGTAATTAAATTTATAGAAGACAGCGTTATTATTATTATACAACACAAAGCAAGAATGCAGATATTTTCTTTCCACATTTCATATTAAGACTTTTTAAACTATGTCGAAATAAAAAAAGCAACAAAAAGCTCAAGCAGAAAATAAGTATCTAACGGAAAGCGGAAATGTGTGTGTTTACTTAACAAAAGTTAAAATCCATAAAACGAGACTTTCATTCAAAATTGTAGGAAGACACAACTACGAAAACGAAAGTAGAAATCATTGTACCATTCGGTGATTTTTTCGATATAGTACTAAAAAATGTGAAAATATAACATCAGTGCTGACGTATAAAATGGTTTATTATGCACATCCTATTTAAATTGATAATGAAGCATATGTTTAGCATATATAATTTCATTCATGTGTTGCAATTTTTAGTTGAAAGAACAATTATGGAAGATTTATTTTTGATACGTTTTTTTATATTTTAAATAAATCTCAGCACATTTTTTACAAATTAAAACGAAATAGACAGTATAAATATTACGAACATTTCCAGAAAATGGTCGAACGACAAAAAAGGAATGCTGGGAACATACCCCAACACAAAGTCCTAGGAGTGGTATATACATCTCCTTTCTCACTAACTACAATCTATAGGATTTATTACCAATTGGACTATTAGTTTTTAAATTACAGTACTCCTTAAGTAAACCTTTTTCTTCGAGAACTTGCCTCCACTGTTCCAATTCTAGCTTTAAATTCCTTCCAGTACTTTCTAGTAACACTATATTATCAACATACAATCAGCATGAGGGAATGTTACCCTGTTATGCAATCCAACACTATCCAAATTTGTTAGCCTCGTCCGGTTCTCAACTGGCCTAGCACTTTGTTACTCCCTCGTAAGTATATTTTAATCTTCTAATACTCACTGAATATTCTTGTGCCTAAATGGAAACTGATTTTCGGATATTTCGGTTTCTTCTCTTATCTGTGTATCAATTATTATCTTCCATATTTGTATAGTATGATTAGGTAGTTTTATGCCATGTAGTTTGTGCATATATAAACATGTATTAATATAGCAAACAAATATGTCAGCCAACTCGTTCCTATTTCGTCCAACTCTGTTCTCATTTCCACTGTAATATCATTTGGTCAAACTGCTTTACTTTTCTTTATTTTTTGAAGTACTTGATCAACTTACTCGTTTGTTATTTTGGTGACCATTACTGTTACTTTACACCCAAAAAGGCAGCACCAACACAAACCAAAATCAAAGTTGAAGGACTAAATACGGAATCCAAGGAATACTTATACAGAAAAAGAATATCAGAAAAATTACTGAGAACGAAATATTAGAAAACGATAACATCGAGGAAAACTGAGACAAACTAAAAAAAAACATAATTAACGCAGCAACAGAATCACTGGGAGGGAGGAAGGTACCGAATACTAACATATGGAAAAAGAAAACCACATGGTTCAAAGAGGAAGTAAAGACTAAACGTGAAGAAAAGGAGAAAGCCTTATTTTAATACAAAACATAAAAAAACAAAAGACATACAAATCCAACTATATAATGAGCTATATTAGCACCACTATAAACGAATCAGAAATGAAAGGAGTACAGATCATTTAGTCAGACAAATAAAAAGGGAACACTGGCAGAGTTTCTTAAAACAGATGGGACACGACATCTACGGAACACAAAAGAAATATGAAGAATGATCAGAGGACAAAGAACTAACTAATAAAAGGGAAACACATTCAAAAGGAAACATGGTCAGACTACTTTTAATCGCTGTTATAGATGACGACACTGAAACACCAATATCAGAAGTGATGACAAACAAAGAATTAAACATTGATGAGGAAGGGGTAAAGGAAGC
Organism: Diabrotica undecimpunctata; assembly: GCF_040954645.1. NCBI lineage: Eukaryota > Metazoa > Arthropoda > Insecta > Coleoptera > Chrysomelidae > Diabrotica > Diabrotica undecimpunctata. The sequence goes on from NC_092809.1 coordinate 144,646,533, forward strand.
ATTAAGGAAATACAAAATGGAAAATCACCATGAGAGGACAGAATACCGAATGAACTCCTAAAGTACGAAGGACCAGATCTGACCAAACAACTCTTTTCAAAAAAGGAGGCAAATAGAACCCGGATAAGTATAGAGGAATTAATTTATTAAACACAACACGAAAATTATAAATCAAGGTGATAACATAAACTGACTGAAATTATTACACTAGCAGAAGAACAGCAAGGTTTTATTAGGTCGGAGAGATCGTGCACAGACGCAATATTTATAATAAGGCAAGTGAAAGAAAAATCATTAGAATTCAACAAACCGGCAAGTTCTCATAAGTTCTCTTAAATAAAGCTATCTGGTGGCCAAAATTGTGATGGTGCAGCTTTTATTATGTATAACATAAAAAAAACTATAAGACAGTTTGCAGGAAAAGCTTTGTTGAAAGTGTTTTTGTATAAGGAACATCCACGTTTTTGCATCCATCTGTGACCAATTGTCTTTAAAGTCAAATCTACAGACAACTAAATAGACAATAGCACATGAAAGCAATCAGCAGACGACAAAAAACGCAAAGATCAACTGGCAACAGTTTTCGCTCTTAAATTTTGGTTATGTAAAAGATATTTTATTTATGGATTATATTAGGAAAGGAGCAAAGGTTTAATTCTAGGACGCATTAAGCTACATGATAGACTTTCTTTGAAAATCTGTACAAGTGACGTAAAATAAATATCACAAAATAAGAGAAAAGGATACGGGAAAAGTTATCATGTACAAGAAACGAGTGATCCAGACGTATCTCACCAGAATTCATAAAACACGGATCATAAACACTCCACAAAACAATCCAATGAATTTTTCAGGGAGATATAAGTGAAGAACATCTCTATAGAATTATAAATGGCGAAAGAAAAATAAAGCCAAAGAACAAAATGCGACACCTTTGAAAGTTGTCATTAAATTGGGTAAATATGCACATACGTATTATCGATCATTTGTTTTGCAATTGTATATTATGTTTACGCATATCTGATTGCTATAATCTTGAAATCGCAATAAAATGCTAGTCATTTCGAAATTCAATAGAAATACTGGCGAAGTATTGTGAACCTGGGGCATAGAGTGTCTTCCATAGATGTAAGATGCAGAAAGCTTTTCTGGAAGCTATTTTGAACTTTAAACTGTTTTAGAAACTCCCACTAAATTACATTTAAGTGTAGTTAATAACATTTTTTAATATTTTTATACAATAATATTATATTATTTTCAGAGCACAAGGAGGACTTGATAAACTATGTGGCAGAGCCATTCCCAAAAGTGAGACAGAATCAGTAGAAGCGAACATTATTATATGATTATATTCTTTTAACCTTCAGACATTTTCTGTGAAAATTATTTATGTTCTGTGTATTTATATGTGTATGTGATTGCTTTTTGTATAGGTATATCAAATAAATTGACATTTTAGCTTTTAAAAAAATTTAAAAAAATATATGTAAAGTGATATTAATAAAATATATAATACAATTTTATTCTGTTATTTTTCCTTCTATAATAACAGACGTTTGTAAAAGCTATAGTTTAAATCTTTATAAATGTTTTAACTAACGAAGAAACTTTTATAACAATAAATGAAATCAAATCAATTTTACTTATACAACACATATTTTATATCAAATTTAACATTTTCTTTGCTGAAACCTAATACTATTAGCACGATTTAGGAAGCGTATTTAAAAGGTCAACCGAAAGTCATCATCGAAGGTCTATGGACAATGTCGTACAGTAAAAGCGTAAGTCACTTCTTTATATGGTAAGCGGTAATTATTAAGTTTATTAAAGTTTTATTTCTGGGTGTAAATTGCAGTTTTATGGTTTACAGCTCCACAAATTTTATTCGGAGTAGTAAATGCCAGTGAAGGTTTTTCGGTTTGAATAATATATATTCCATATAACAACTATATTTTTACAAAAATATTAAAGAAATTTTTTTAAATGCTTCTCTTTAATTTATATATTATCTCCTTGTGTACGATTTCCGTATGCACAAAAATATTATTATAGAACACCATAAATAAGTATAGAACACCAGAAAAAAACGCAATACAGCCATAGTTGTAGACATCGAAGGCCGGCTTTTGACTACAATTGAAGATAAATTAAGAAAATGGAAAGAAGACATGCAAGAATTATTAGAAGACACAGCAAAAACACCAACTGAAATAGATAATCCCTACGGCTCAGAAGTAACTGAGGCCATTAAGCGGATTAAAGATGGGAAACGAACTTTAAACTCAGCACAACTCAGCAGACGCAGGGAGTAAACACAAACTAGTACTAGCAAAAATAAGAATGAAAATAAGACCAAAACATTTTCTACAGGAAATCACCGAGGAAAAATTCAATGTAAAATCACTGTCGAAGGACTTTACAAGAGAAATGTACCAAAGGAGGTTAGAACAGAAGATACAGCTGAAACAAATAGACGACATCGAAGATATACACGCGAGCTGGGAGAAAATTAAAAACAACATTGAAAAAGCAGCAACAAAAGCTCTAGGAAAACGCAAAGTCATACTGAACAAAAGAAACTACAGCAATACACCATGGTTCCGAAAAGAAATAAAAGAGAAATATAAAGCAGTTGGTAAGAAGAACAAAAAATTAACACAGGGAACAGTTTACAGAAAGGATGGAAAGCGTATAAAAGAAACATACCAATCAATATTATACAAACCATCGAAAATATCTACTTACATAATCGAATACAGGCAAAGATGGAAAACTAACATAGTGTATACCAGTACAAAGCGGGGTCAGGCAGGGTGACTCGTTAAGCCCACTTCTCTTTAATATAATAATGGACGAAATAATACAAGTAGTATTATTTAGTCATGGTTACAGAATGGAGAACAAAGAAATCCAAATATTATGTTATGCAGACGACGCCGCATTAATCGCCGAGACAGAAGACGAGCTCCAAATATTAACACATATCTTCAATAAAACAGCCATTAAATACAATATGATTATATCAGCAGAAAAAACCAAATGTATGACTAGATCTAAATACCCACTACGATGTAAAATCGAAATTCTGTTACGCAGACGACGCAATACTAGTCTCTCAAAGTGAAGATAATTTACAACGTATGCTGCACCAATTGAATATAACCGCCAGAAAATTTAACATGTTAATTTCCCCAAAAAAGACAAACAGTATGGTTACAACGGCAAATTTACTAAGATGTAAATTGGAGCTGGAAGGTCAGATAATAGAACATACCATCAATTACATTTTATAGATCAATTTAACATGTTCCTTATTATTTCTTATTCCTCTACTATTAATTCCATCTTTTCACCTTATAATATGGATAATACTGTCATAATAATTATTATTGTTTATTTCGACTTATTCACTAAAAATTTTATAATAAGAATTTACTCTATAAAATATAAAGTATTACGGTTACCATAATTCCTAAATAAATTAAAATCAAACAAAAATGTCATTTAGATATGTTAACAAAATTTAAATTTTTACTCTTCTAGTTGTAAGTATTGAAATATTCACTTTGTTTCATATAATAATTATTATTCTAATAAATTTACAGTATTCTCCTGATGAAGTCAGAAAATCGTGACGAAATATAGAGACAGAACAAATGAAGACCTTGGGACCAGAAGGGGACATGCCACAAAAGATTATTTTGGAGAAAACGTCATTTTAAACTTATTTTCAAATCCTGAAATCCAAATTTTACATTGTTCTCGGAAATAAGGTCCACAATCGTTTGGAAATATGTTATTAAATACACAATAAAAGTAACAAAAATTTTTATTGAACGGTTTTTGAGTTTTTGAACATTTTTTGAAAAAATATGAGGCTTATCCCCTTTTGAACAAAAAAATATATTCTAAAAAATGAACATAAAATGCAACAATGAAATAATATATTCAGTTGTCAATATTTTCAATATCTGAAAAGTCGTCGAAATGTTCAATATATTCCAGTGATTCATTATCAGTACCTGGTAGAATCTGTTGGCAGGCACCAATTTCTTCATAAAATTTTAGGAAAGCTGGTGGAATAAACTGTAACAGCTGGGAAATATTTTCAATTTTTTTTCTATTTAGTGGAATAGGTTCACTGTATTTTGATTTCAAATCCCTGGAAAGTAAAATTGACTTCCTCATACCTTTCTTTCCAATATTAACTGCCTTATAGTCTTCATTTATAAGATGTTTTATATACATTATGTTAGGTTGTTCAGATGAAAACTTGAGGCTTGATATTTTGGAAAAGTTAACTTTTTCCTTGTCATCTGTATGGCTTTTTTTCGTAATTTCGCTTTGGAGTTCTTTAAAAGAAAAAAAGTCGGATTGTTTCAATACAATTACCTCAAAGCAGTTTTTTCTTTTACATTTTCTCACTGCTTCGTACCAATCGTCTGGAGTATACACTTGTTTTAATCGATGACGCTTATACTTTTCAATTACTGCGAAGTCACGGTCACATGGTAATCTCGTATGCCCTACTACCAAGTATTTGTGCTCAATAGAAGTGAAAATGCCTTCTATAGTAAGTTGTTGCCATAAACAAATTAGAGACCAATTTTTGTTTTGGCCGCTGCAGTTTTCTGTATACACTATAAGTTTATTAGCAGTGGGTCTATTAGTTCGAAAATGTTTATATAAAATGCTGGCAATTTCATCGCTACCTCGCTTGGCAATGTTTTCTGGCCACATGTGCATGAAGGCCTTTCCACTAATACAGTCATGGATGCCGAGGTTATAAACCCATGCCTTTCTCAAATAGAACGCTGCTCCCACTGTTAAATTTGGCACTGGCATTGCCTGTTGTAGGTCAAAGCTGATAACCATTGCATTCCCCGTGGCTTTAGCCTCTTCTGTGTCCTTTTTCATTAGATCCTGCATGGCCTGGGCACGTCTTTGATGTAACTCCAAATCAATTTTCAGTGTCTTTGCAATTTCTATGTCAGCTTCATTACTAATTTTCACATTCATTGAATCACATACTTTACAAGTACCGCTCTTAGGTAACTTAAAGCCTATATTAAATTCTGAGCAGAATATGCGCCTATATTTGTCTTGGGTTACTGCCACAAAATTATTTTGGCGGCACCACTCAAGATAATAATCATGATATAAACTGGAAATTGAAATATCGGAATCTAGGTAGACTTTTGTTGGGTTTTTTTGTCTGCTGTAATGGCTTGTGTATTTTGGTATCAAATTAATATGCTGTCTAACATACTCACAGTGTTCTTCTGGTATTTTCTTGTTGTTGTTGTCATGCTTACCTCTTTCATCTGACTTTGGAGTAGACGCACCTTCTTTATTTTGGTGAACCAGTCTTTCAATACGTTTTTTTGAAATGCCGTGTATGGCAAGAAACTCTTTCTTACAAATTTCAATTTCATCTCCATTTACTTTGACTCTATATTTAACTGATACATTTCTGGACGAATGAATTCCTTTTGTTTTCTTTGGGTAACTTCTCTTCTTTGGAATTACTGTCATAGTTGAGACGAGGTAAATATTTTGCTTGTCATAATTACCCAGGTTCCAAAAGGCATTAAATATATCATTTTCCTTACCTGCCAAAAGCTGTCTACACTGTTTTGTGCAACCGCAAGGCGCACCTAATTTTTTTGGTTCTATTTTCTTCCCTTTTGTATTTATATATTCGTGACCTAGATTTCTTTTAGTCTTGCGCTTAATTTTTTTATGCCGTTGGGTATTCTTGTGTCTCCATCTAGAAGGCGCCTTCTTTTCTGGAGTTGGCAAGACACCTCGAGAAGTCTGTGGGGTAAAAACCTCTTCATTCTCCTACAATAAAATAGGTATTTTACTAAAAAGGGATAAGCCACAAAAATCCTTTAGAACAGGATAAGCCACAAAAAACCTTTAGAAAAATCCTAATGTTTTTAGGTTCGAAAAATGTAACATAAGGGGACAAGCCACATATTTAATAAACTTACCATTTTTAAGTTGATATTTTTCGAATCGCTGCTATTTCCGGACACTGTATAGTCTTTGTCATCTTCGCTTTCATTTAAAAATGGATCTTGGTCACTGTGATCAGAATCAAACTCAGAAAAGTCTATTTTCCGTTTACATGCACGGGAATGTTCCGCCGCCATGTTGATTGCTACTGTGGCTTGTCTCGTTATGTTGAAAAATAAAGTAATGGTGACACAACGGGACTTAACTACAGCGGCGCCATCTATAAGAAAAAAGCTGAAATTTTCTCTTCGGGACATTAATACGGTCTTAAAGTGGGCGATTTCTACTTTAACTCAATTTTGATGAAATTGTGGCTTGCCCCCTTCTGGTCCCAAGGTCTTCAAATAGAGTTTTATTTTCTACAGACCGATTGCTGATACTATAAATCAATATATATATATATATATATATATATATATATATATACATGTATATTTCGCAATATAGCGTTCCACGTCGCCTTCTGTAGTCTCAATTGGTCCCTTCTTTCCGATTCGCTCCTCAGTCATTCTCTGACCAAACCATATTAATTGTTTTGTATTAACATCGTCTGCTAATATGTGTTGTGTACCCATGATTTCTCTTATGCAGTCGTTTGTTACTCTTTCACGCCTTGACTTTCCAGCTAAACAGGCCAGCAATTCATTTCAGTTATATTAAGCATTTTCTCTGTTGTATTCTTTATTTACCACACTTCTGAGTCGTACTTAACTATCCAAAAAATCTGTAAATTTCATGAATACTATCACAAACAATCAGTGAGTGGCAGAAACAAGAGGGATTGCGTCTTAATACCAATTCAAAACCTTTGGCGATCAATTCCCCGTACAAATTTGGCGTATATTTTTCCAACTCTGTAGAAACATTTTATGATCCTGCTGCCTTGCTATTTTTTCCTGTTTCTTTTAGTACTTCTGTAAAATTTCATCTTATCATTTTAAGTCATTATAGACTATTTTCTAATAAACCAAGTAACAGATAAATCACTCATGTTGATGTTAAATAAGCCACAGTAAGTCTTCAGTGTGTGGTTCATACTTTCAAGTGAAAATACTAACATTGCATTTACATAAATTTCTTTGATCTTATGCCACTGCATACTTGTACCCACCCAATACCTCCTTCAAATATCTTTTGAAGTCAATCAACAAAACTTAACTTTTAAGATTGTTGAAAAACATTCTGTTAATTGGAAATGATACTCATAACAATCGACATTATATAAGCGGCCAGTCCTGGTACGTATAGTTTAATAACTTTGTAGGCAAGCGTTGACTCATTGACAAAACCACAACGTTAGTGAATGGACAAAAGGTCTCATTAAAGTATAATTACTAAGTGTGAAATCGTTAGTAACTTTTAACTATTATGTAATATTTTATATGCAGTTGAGATTGTGGAATCTTTGGATCTTTACTAACGTGTCTTACAGCAAATAACTTATTTATATGATACCTAAAATTGAAAACATATTTTTTTCAATCTTAGTTTTGAATATATTGTGGAGAATATTAAAACATGTTTATCTGTACTTCTTATCTTTACAGGTAAATGACAAATTTTAAAATATTGAGTTAAGTATACCAAAATTCTCTGCTTTTTCCGCTCTACATACAGGTAAAACCAAATAAATGATACGACTTACCATTCAGCAGATAGTTTGTGTAATAAACAAATAAGTTACACCTAATCAACTTTTCGTTTTCAAATAAAACAATATATCGCTACTTACTTCCATAAAATTAAAATTCTGTTGCATGTAAAACAAAGTAAGCCCACATATATTATTATGCCGGACAACAATATATTTCTACTACTGCAAACCATATTCAGTAAAAAGGTGTAAAGTGTCTTTAATACATTTTACGTGTATGATTTATTAAAATTTCTCTTTCATATCGACTAGTAAAAACCTTTAAGTACACTTACTTCATTCTACCTGAAAACGGGTTGAGTTAAAATTTAGAAATGGTTACTAAGCTAAACCCATAAATGATCTTTATAACACATACACAGATAGAATAACTGAAGACAACAGTTCAATTGTTGATGATTCTGAGAACAATATAGTCTCAATGATATTGACTTTTCAGATGTAGACCCCACATATCAGCCAAGTGAAGAGGGATCGCTCTCTCTAGGAAGTCTATATGATTTACACACTTTGATAGCCTAAATAATGAGAAAAAAGATACTGAAATAGGTGCACCCACGAACAATTAAGTGTCAACTGAAATAGCTAGTTGAATATTAAATCTACTTCTTGACAAAGTATGGAAAGACGTACGTCCACTAAAACGTTGGAGAAAAGCTAACCCCAAAGATTGGGTAATAAATGCCGCAAAAAGGAGGCGTGCTGAGGGTTTGCCTTATAAGATAAAAAAAGACCATAGACCAGCAATGCCAAAACCAGTTAATTGTTCAGAGTGCTTTTACAAATGTGCCAGTTATTTCAGCGAAGATTACAGACAAAGACTATGTCGTGATTATTGAAAGTTAGAATATATAGGCCAGAAACATTTTCTTATTGCACGTATTAAAACGGAGCCACCAAAGAGAGTCGTTGCAGTCCGTTGAAGTTTAAAAAACCACGTGCATTTTCCAAAAAGTGTTACTTTTCTTTGAATGGTCAAGACATACAGGTATGTGAGAAATTTCTTTGTAAGACACTTTGTATATCAGAGTCGTTAATACAAGATGTTGTAAGAAAAACTTATATTCTAGGCTGTTATGCAGATACGGATACAAGAGGCAAGCATACACCGCCAAATAAAACAAGCAGTAAAACCCGAAAACTCGTGAAGGCTCATATTGAGTCTTTTCCAACCATGGGCCCACATTATATTCGCCAAAGTTCAAAGCGTAGATATTTGGACAAAAATTTAAGTATAAGAAAAATGTACCAACTTTTTATAAATGACTATGTGCAGAAGAAACTGGAAGGTGTTAGCGAAATTACATATCGAAGAATATTTTCTAACGACTATAATTTAAGCTTTTTTAAGAAGACAGTTACAGAGAACATTAGAAAAGAAAAGAAGTATGTAATCTTAAAAAACAAAATGATAAGAAAAGATCTAATGAACAACGGAATTTTGTTTCAGTTACTTTCGATCTACAGGCCGTACTACAGATTCCAAGTGGATTGACTGGAAAACTATATTATTCTCGAAAATTATGTGTCTACAATATGTGTGTATATGAAGCCGCATTACCAAATGCAGCTTACTGTTTTGACTGGTCAGAAATCAACGGTAGACAAAGTAGTTCTGAAATAGAAAGCATTATACTCCACTACTATCAAAATGTGTTCCAAAATATGTAAGTGAAATAAGTTTATTTTCTGATACCTGCAGAGGACAGAATCCGTTTAAATATTATTGAACACAAATTTTTAGATTCTGGACATTCCTATATGGAAGTTGACTCTATGCAGAGTAGTAACGAAATCGCTAAAAAACACAGATCTATCTATGGGATGCCAGATTACTTGTCTGTTTTTCAAAATGCAAGAGGAAATAGAAATATCAAGGTTGATGATAAAAAAGTATGTATAGAACCATACAAATGTAAAGAATTTAAATACTACGACTTTTATGATTTAAAAAATGTGTCACACACTTTAATTAAAAACCGGACAAAAGACCAAAACGGCGAAAAAATAATGTGGTTGAAGATAAAAAGAATGAGATTCGTGAAAGGAGAGACAAACAGAATCTATTTTAATTATGACATGTCAACAATCTTCAATTATTTCCTTACTGATACTGCACGGCAGTCAACAAGAAAAAAGCACGTCAAGTTATCAACTAATTCAAGCAATCTTGAAGAACTTAAGCGACTTTATGATGCACATTTGAAAATTAGCATAGCAAAAAAGAGAGATTTGGTACAGCTATAAGCTAGTAAGGGAGTGATACCGGAGGAATATCACGGGTGGTATCGTAATTTGAAAACGGGAAATGATGTAACAAACATCTTGCCAGAGCCTGCTTTCAGTGACGAATCGGACGAGGAAGCCTCATAATAATAATATTGTTATTATTATATTCGAAATAAATTTGATTTTTTCTATAAAACTGCCTGTCATTCATATAAACAATAACTATAACTACACACAGCTGTTAATAAAATTTTCAGGGAAAACCAGTTAAATGTCATAAATATCGACTAATACCTTAAAACATTGCTATTACCTAGTAAAAGCCTCATATCTCGATCACAAAACTGGACAATATTATACTTGGTTTATTATATTTGTGTTAAATATGTTATTTAAAGAGTAATTGATTTATCTAGATTTACAGGTAAAACCAGTTAAGTGATAGCATTTCCAACTTAAATTTAGGATTAGTCAGATAGGTGTCTCAACTTTTTCAAACTAATGATAGAATATCATTTCAGATATATGCATCTTTCACTAGAATACCTAATATCAAAAACAAGCTGACTGCTTAATTCACAATATAAAACTAAACTTTAAAAACGTTTTTTCTCGATTTCGGTATTCCGACATTTACCTGGTTTTCGCAGTATACCGACGATATATACATCTTTTATATTTTATTTATATAATAAAGGTTTTATTTATTACTTAAAATTTTTAGTATCAAATAAATATCCCAAAAATAATACAACTAAAAAGAAACAAAAATAAATAATTCATAAAATTAAATAGCAATCTTGGAGACAAATGTGCGAAAGGTTAACAAAATACTACTGTCTTGAATACTAAATGGTCTGTTACTCTACTTTAATCTGGAAACGCCTTTAGACTACGATATTTTTATCAACTTTCCTTAAACTTCCTACTTTTGGTATTAATGTACGTCATAAATTATTTTTGTTGTGTTATCAATTATTCGGCGGATTATTTATTAGCAGATACGGTTTAATTCCCCATAAATCCGACTAAACAATCTATAAATAGTTGTTAGCCAGTAAACCATAACAAATATTAACACATTCGTAGATAATATAACGGTTTTCCTACAAAGATGTTCGTTTCTAAAGATTAGTCGACGTAGTTGTAGAAAATGTCTAATCTGTGATTCATCAATGCTCTGAGTCATGTTGATCATTAATTATTCAATAGGACGATGAATGATGCTTCGATAATTAATACCTTTATTCGAAATCAGATACGGACTTCACATTTTTAATAACGTTTTAATATTTTTAGTAATAGAATCGAAAATATTATAGTAGGTAGGTACAAGAACAGATAAGGTTGCGACATAATAGATCGACTATTGATGAAATATTTAAACTACAACAGAGTCAAAAGAAGCCGAGATTCTAATAGAGAAAAACATTTGCTTCGAAGACTTCGAAAAGGCATTTGATAATGGACAATTATGTGGAACGGTGGGTGTAAATATTATTTACATATTTTATTATTTATATTTTAAACAAATTATATTATTTTAAAATATTTTAATCAATTATTATGTTTGCTCCTAACGCCACCTGCTAACGTATTAACAAATCAGACAGACGAAATATTAAATTAATAATAAAATATAAATAAATATCATTTGATAGTAAATTTAATCATTACATAAACTAAATAAGATGCTTTAAAATAATAATTATAATTATATACCCTCCTCAAATACATTAATCTAGAACTATTAAATTCCAGAACAGAAGCAGAGAAGGAACGACTTGGAAAAAGTTATAGAGAAGCGAATAAAGTTGTGCAGAAGGCAGCAAAGAAAGACAAAAGAAAGTGGACAGAAAATCTTGCTGCCGAAGCGCGGGTCGCCGATGAACACCAGAACATAAGAAAATTATAAAATATCATTAAACAATTAGCTATTAAACAATTATTTTGAATATGCTGCTCCACCGTATATTGTCTCGTTTTGTTCATTTTCATTGTCTGCGTTTAGGTTTTCTTCGAAGTACTCTTTGTGGTCCTTATAATTTTTTTCCTCATTTGTTAGTAGTTCTCCGTCCTTGTCTGTGCGTATCGTAAATTTTGATCTAAATGACTGTGTGCTTTCGTTTATTTTTTTATAGAATTTTCTGCTTTCATGTCTGTGTTATGCTCTATAATTTTTGTACTTGTTTTTTTAAAACCTCTATTTTTTTTCTGTGTATTCTAGTCTTTTCTCTAGTTGACTAAGTTTAGCTTAACTTTTTTTCTCTATTGCAGTTCTGCATTCATCATCATATCATTCCGCATTTCTTTGTCTCTTAGCTTTTCCGTCAGTTTCCGCTGCAGATTCCGGTATTATTATTTTTAATTGTCTCCATTCCTCCTCTGCTGTATCTTCCTCTTTGTTTCCGTTAAGTTTTATGTGGAATAAAGATCACCATTTCGTTCATTACTAAACCCTGTAGGCCTGTACCCAACATCAAAAAAAACCTAATACTAAAGAGATAACACTAAAGAAATAACTCTACAATTCATGCTAAAAAAATGAGATTTCCCAAAACAGTGAAAAGTATTACAAACCTTTATAGACAGAGAAATATAAAGTACAGGAACTGAATATTTACTCGATAAATGAAAGAATTAAACAATACAGAACAAACCGGAAAAAAATATATATAAACCAAATAGATGGAATTCGTCCAAATAAACAAATACTAAACTACAAACCAAAAGGAAAAAAATTAAGAACGACAGGGACGAACTAAAGTTTGATGCCGTAACAGGTAACAAGACCCTGGAATGACGAAGAAGAAGAAGTAATTCATAGATATAATGGTCTCTAGACCAGTTGAAAAAGAAATGCATAATCCTTGAAATAAAGCAGCAGAAATATGGTAATTTTAAAACTCAACAGTAATAAAGGAAGTTGCTGCAAGAAGTATGCAGCTCCATTTTTGGGTCATTTTGAGTGAAGTGAAGGTTCTATGCCCAAAACTATGGCGAATCTACTGGTTCAAAAACAATGCAGATCCGATAGTATATAAAGAATTTATACGAAATTTTGTATCTGCATCCTTGTTTATTAGGCGCAAGAAAGATCTTTTTTGCCATTAGCCAGCGTTCGTAAGGATGAAGTCTCTTTTCAGAAGTCACCATTTACTACTTAGTACCAATACCTCTATCATCAGATGTTATGTATTTTCCACCTAATTATACGGAGTAGAGGCATGGACGCTCTCTGAAGCTTCTTTAGGAAAGCTCGATGCCTTCGAGATGTGGTGTTACAGGCGCATCTTATGAATTTCATTCGTGGATTGTGTGACTAATATTGAGGTCCTACGTAGAATGGGTAAGGAATGAGAGATCATTAACACAATCAAAGAGCGCAAATTAGAATATCTCGACCATGTTATAAAAAATTAACACAGATATGGCTTATTGTAACTCATTCTTCAGGGCAAGGTATTTGGAAAGAGAGGACCAGGGAGGAGAAGAATATCTTGGATTTAAAACTTAAGGAAGTGGTTCAATACGTCTACAACCGGACTATTCCGAATAGCTGCAAGTAAAGTTGGAATAGCTATGCTGATCGCCAATTAGGGATTGCAATCCAGCAGCATTTTCAGTCGAGCTGGATTTTTGAAAGATTGGCCTGAATCCAGCTGGATCCAGCGCGGATCCAGCAAAATGTGGAATCAAAATAAAAACAGCATTTTAATGTTTTTTTGTTCATTTATTACTTAAGCTTTTTAATACAAACTGTTGCGTTCTGCACATACGATGACCTCAATATAACAATTTTGGTCATCCTGAAGGGGGAGAGAAGATATTATGTTCAATCTAGAACTCGCTGGTTTCCCCCTTTCAGATTGGGTATGTATATTAAAATAAAAGAAATGAAAGCAAGTGGACTGTATAAAACTCTATTTTAAAAAGAGGTGAAATAAACCATAAATATACATAACCCAATATACCTACAATTTTAAATAAAGAAGAATATAAACTTAAAAGAAGAAGAATATATGTAGTACAAACTTACACACAAAAAGAGAACCATAAACAAAACAAAACTGTCGATTGTATATATACCACGTTATAGATAGAAATAATATACAAAAAATAAAAAATATGAATATATATGTCATATAAAAACAAATTATTAAACTCAATGCAAAAGTATACTCATAATACACATTATGAGTTAATATTAGGTAATAAAATACACAACACTGTGATATATATACAAAAAGAATAGTGAAATTATTATAATATAAAAAATATACAAATCTACATAAAGGAAATGAAATGTTCTCAATCAAGTTCAATCGCGATCGCGGCACAACAGATAAAAGTTCGAAGCAAATATGACATCTATATACCAAGTAAACGTACTTGATATATGCAGCAACAAAATTATGGTGTATTGTAGCTTACCCCATAAATCACAGCACCAACCGCTATTACCAACGTCTTCATCGACGTACACCAGGAACCACAAAATTCATGCAACTTGTCTGCATCAAACGGACTTCCTCGGTCAAAGGACCGATGCAAAAGTGTCTTAGGTACTCTTAACCCAAACGCACACACATGTGTGTGGTTTGAGAGATAAAACTCGACTATGTTACATGACCGCAATGAAGTGTCTCGACGCGCTGATCTTAACTTCAAAAACACATATCCTTATCTGGCATAGGGAACTCGCCCTTCTTATCTCGCAGATGGCTCGTCTTGGAATGTTTAGCCCTTAAAACTGCTGTGCCCTTGTACACGCAAATCTCGTTTAAATATACGGGGAGAATCGAAACTATTAAAAAGTCTGTTAATTTATTACAAATGTTTATATATCGTTGCGAAACTGCAACACAAACTAATCAAATAAAAACTTAAAATAAAAGTTATCGTAGGTGTATATAATCAAATAAGGACGTATAATCAATCTTACCTCTCTTTAACTTAAAATGCCTAGAGCAAATGCCACAATTATCATGAGATTAAAAAAAACTCGTACTCAGTAAGCCGTGGAAGTGAAATATAAGGCTTTGCTTGTGTCGGCTGAGAATTGTCACGAATGAAATTTTATTCAAATGAACTTATCTGTTGTAAGAGTAGGTCATTTGAAGCAAATTTCATTGATGGCAATTTTGAGCTGACACAAGTTAAGTAATATGTTTTTCTTATATGGTTTACTGAGGACGAGTTTTTTTTCTGGATATCATGATAAAAATCGGTCTGTATTCTAAATTTCTAAACAACAGAAACATGAATTATTTAGTTTTTTGGAAGTGAGACCTTAAAAAACATATTTTATCTATTGTCTGCACAGATCTGCACATAGTCGGTTGCGGAGAAAGCCCTTTCGGCCTCCACGCTGGTCGGTTTTAAGGTCATTAAATAGTCATAAACCATGGACAAATGATCGCCTTTCACTCCTTCGGTCTCATAAACGGTCATTTCCTTTTTCAAAATCTTTTCGTAATCTTTTTGAGAACCAGTTTTTTTTGGTTATAAAAGTTTTCTCTCTCTCGTTTCAGTTCAATCTCAAGTTCTTGTTCTAAAGTAAAATTCACGGACACCAGATTAGCTGGCATATCTTCTACTTCCGTTATTGTTGTATACTTGTTTCCACAATCACTTGTTTATTTATACGACTTAACAAATTTTTCATCTCTTGTCGCATTGCATTCTTTTTCGGCATGGGGAAATAACCAGGATTGTTTAGTCCTTCGTCATACTTTTTTGGATTTTGTAAGTACACTAATGTACCTGAGAGGCAGCCTCTCTATTTCAAAGAGGTGCCGTTCCGAGATTCTGTTGCGCAGTGCTTTCGATAGCTCGTCACTAAGGCTAGAGTCTTGGCTATTTAGTTTGTCTAAGACAAATTTCAAGGTTGTGTCGGCCGTTGACACTTATAGCAACATCTGAAGAGGAGATGTCGAGACTGATAAAGAGAGTAGAAACCGAAAGCAACAAGTGTGGGCTCAAGATTAATAATCAGAAAACAAAAATCATGATTGTGGACCACGCGAATATCCTCCAAACAACAGGCGCCCTAAATCAATTCGAGAAAGTAGACGAGTTCTCGTATCTAGGATCTTCCTTAAGCAATGCAGCCTCCTCCCATACGGAAATTCGCAGAAGAATAGGGATGGCCAAGAACGCGATGAGTCGACTGTCAAAAATATGGAAGGACCGCTCTTTATCCAAAAAACTCAAAATGAGACTGGTACGGACACTCATTTTTTCAATCTTCAGTTACGGTGCCGAAACATGGACAATAAAATCAAAGGATAGGAAAAGGATTGACGCATTCGAAATGTGGTGCTGGAGACGAATGCTACGCGTCTCGTGGACGGAGCACAGATCCAATCAGTCGATTCTCGAAGAGCTAAACATTCAGACCAGACTCTCCTCTCAGTGTCTTGCAAATGTTTTAAAGTTTTTTGGCCACATTGCGAGAAGAGACAATGACAACTAAGAAAGACTAATTGTGTGCGGAAACGTAGAAGGACGTAGAGGCAGAGGACGCTCACCTATCCGATGGTCAGATCAAGTACAGAAAGCCACTGGAGAGACGTTTTCCGAGTCCATGAGAGCAGCCCAAAATCGCAAGAGATGGAGAGAATTGACAGCCCGCATTGTAGGAAATCACGATCCTCAGCAATGAGGAAACGACAAGAGAGAGAGAGAGAGTCGGCCGTTATCAAAGTGGATTCTCTTCTAAAAATAGCTTCTACAGCCAGTTTCACCGGTTGACGAGTGACAATCACATCATTGACTATTGACCACTCGCCAGCAGAGAATTTTATCGCAGAATCAATATCTATCAACGCTTTATTGATGCAAACTTTTAGGCTGTAGAAACGTTCCAGTATAATGAGCAAACTGTTCCACCTGGTGCGGCAGTCAAGAATCAAACTTAATTCCTTGCCTTTCTCTTCCTTGACATATTTTTGCAAGAACATGTCGTCTTTGGTAGATGATTTTTTGAACATTTTCACAACTTTTCGTATTTTCATGAGTAGATCGCTGTAACGGGGAATCAATTCAACAAGACTCGCCGATGTTGATTCGATTGTTACTGCTACTTCTTCATATTCATCAGAGTCGTCTATTGCTGCTTGTTCTACTTCTCTTTGAGGTTTCTTTTTATACAACACGTCTACTACAGCCAAATGAATTCTATGTGCATAGCACAGTTGTTGATAGCAAGGCATGAGCTTGCCAACTTTCACCATACCGGATGCGCCGTCGGTTGTGATACCAATGGTACCAAGTTGCCGACTGATGATTAAAGAGGCTAATGAAGTAACTTATTTCGAATTTGACACGTTTGCGGATCCGCGCTGCTGGATCCAGCATAGTTTGCTGGATCCAGCATATAAAAAAAAACGCTGGATCCAGCTGGACTGCTGGATACTGGATCCAGCAATTGCAATCTCTATCGCCAACATCCGGAACGGATAGGCACCGTAAGAAGAAGAATAAACGGACTTTTGCTGAGAATTTTATTTCTTTGTTTAAATCTGTAATAGGTACGCATTTTTTTCAGGTGTTTTCTGCTAGAAAGATGCAGCTCCAGTTTATTTTATTTTTTTTATTGTTCATTTAAAAAATATTAAGTTCAAAATAATCTTAAATATTGATTTAACCTCTTTTTAATCCAGTAAAACTTTGTCCCTTAGTAAAAAAAATAAAAGTAAAAATAAACAGTTTTATAACTTCCCAAAATTATTAAAAATGGAGCTTCTTTCACTTATTCCGAATATTAAGAAAATACTACCTCAGAAATATGTTTCTTTAAATACTAGATTGAGAACTTTCAGTCAGACACTCGTAGAGCCCCACAGGTGGTTGTTCTATTTTTATTAACAATAACGAAAGCCGCTAAAAGCCATTTAAAACAGATTTATATTGCAATGAAACATTTTATCGCCTTTCGATTATTAATCAAAAAAATTATATATGACGTACTCAGAGATTGCGTGTTTTCCATAACAAAAATTGGCACCGCGACGCCCGTTCTCTCCATTTTTAGCCACGCTAAAGTTTCAAATAGCCTCGGGCAGCTTCGCCCAGCGCCCGAACTTCCCCGTGAATCATTTGTCAGTTTTGTAATTTTAGGTTTAGTTTTAAGAATAAAACTTTTTACAGTGGCATAATTATTTGTTGAGTAAGTATTTATGAAATAATTAAAAAGTATTCATTTTTACTTTGTTTGTTTGTTGAAAATGGAGCGATTTATTTGTAAATTTATTCTGGGGTGTTATTATATTCAAATATGTATAATTAGTATGTTGTGACGCAGTTTTTGGCCGTGAGATTGGGCGCCATATTTTAATTTTTTGATTTTTTCAATTTTTATCTCACTACATTTATTATTACTGTACTTAGGACGTTCTAAATTTAAATACACTCCATGTCATGTGTTTTTGTTTACTTCACAGGTGTTTGACATTGTTTAAAACAATATTTGTTTATAAACATTTTACTCATTGAAAATATTCGGGCTTTTAACAGTAATATCTATAATTGTTGCATCCATTCCAAGTCCATAAGTTCTTCAATTAAGACATTTACATTGTGCCAAGGCCTAATTGTATTTTATAACTCTTTCTATTATTAGCTGCCATATTAAACGTATACATTTGGTTATGAATAATATTAAGAATCTCTTTTTTTGGTCTTGGCCCCCTGGAATGACTGTAGTGATTAAATTAGATGAACCGGTACGCCTACCTCTTTCAGTATTCTCCATAAGTGATGCCATTCAACTTAGTCGACCGCCTATAAAGCAGATGTATAACGGATTATTGAATTCACTTGATTTTTCAGTTATTTTTTTCATATTAAAAAGGTATTCTTCTACCTTCAGCAAATTTAGTCTGCATTGCTGAGTTGCAAAAGAAAGTTTTCAGTATCTCAAATAGTTCCCAATCGCATTTATTAAAGTTTCCTTTTCGTGTATTATTGTGATTATAGATTATGTCCAGTCACTGGGCTAATTACAGTTTGAAATGCCATATTTGACTGCTCAGGAAATGAGCAATTTTAGAATAAGAGTAAAACTTCTTTTTATATTTCACCATCTTTCTGGTGAATATACAGGGTGAGTCATAACTATTGGGACATAGACTAAGGACAGGTTATTTGGACCAAAATATGGCTATTGGGCCAAATATGCCTTAATAAAATGTTGCTGAGAAAAAAGATACAGGGTGTTAAAGTTAATTTTTGTTTTTCGTTTTTTGCTAATAGTTTCCCTGTATATTTATAAATTGCTATCAAAATTGGCACAGAGGCACAATCTTAGACAAGAAATAGTACTTACAATTTTACGTTTTGTCATAGAGGGCGCCACGTGGATCATTCCTAATGATCAAATTGAGTCTAAACTTTTTCTGATGAAACTTTTTAGTAATTTTTATTAAAAAATATGACGTAAACATCATTTTTACGTAAAATTGGTACTTTTGTTTAAACATGATAATTCCAACCGTTTTCGATAAAAACGCAGTCGAACTGCTTAGAGTCTTAAAAAAGGATTTCAAATATGATTTCATTTATGAAAAGTATGCTTTGGACTGTCAGATAATTGTTGTTGGTAAATGTCATTTGTTCAGAGTAAATTATTTTTGATGTGACAGTGTAGTGTAATGTTGCATTTTTTAAAAGTAATTATTACTTTTTTTGATTGAAATGCCTCGTCACAATCATTTTACTAATGAAGAAATGCGAGATATGATTTGCGTATACGCACAAGAAAATTTTTGCGGTCGCTCGGTAGCCAGAAGGTATGGAATGTTATACGCAAACAGAAGGCAACCAAATCACAAAACTTTTGCAAGATTATATCGTAGTTTAGGTGAAACTGGGTCATTTCACACTAAAAATCGGGGTGGTCGACCGAAACAAATCACACCTAATCAAGAAGATGAACTTTTGGTTCAAGTAGGTGAAAATCCTGAAATAAGTTCACGACATCTATCAGCAGCAACAGGAGTAAGTCAGTCGTCTATTGTTAGAATTCTAAAAAAAGAGAACCTCCATCCGTATCACTTCACTCCTGTTCAAAATTTACTTCCAACAGATCTTCCACGACGGTTACAGTTTTGCCAACGTATTCTGAATAAACATCAGCAAAAGTTTTGGGATTTGGTTGCCTTCTGTTTGCGTATAACATTCCATACCTTCTGGCTGCCGAGCGACCGCAAAAATTTTCTTGTGCGTATACGCAAATCATATCTCGCATTTCTTCAATATAGTAAAATGATTGTGACGAGGCATTTCAATCAAAAAAAGTAATAATTACTTTTAAAAAATGCAACATTACACTACACTGTCACATCAAAAATAATTTACTCTGAACAAATGACATTTACCAACAACAATTATCTGACAGTCCAAAGCATACTTTTCATAAATGAAATCATATTTGAAATCCTTTTTTAAGACTCGTAAGCAGTTCGACTGCGTTTTTATCGAAAACGGTTGAAATTATCATGTTTAAACAAGAGTACCAATTTTACGTAAAAATGATGTTTACGTCATATTTTCTAATAAAAATTACTAAAAAGTTTCATCAGAAAAAGTTTAGACTCAATTTGATCATTAGGAATGATCCACGTGGCGCCCTCTATGACAAAACGTAAAATTGTAAATAAAATACTATTTCTTGTCTAAGATTATGCCTCTGTGCCAATTTTGATAGCAATTTATAAATATACAGGGAAACTATTAGCAAAAAACGAAAAACAAAAATTAACTTTAACACCCTGTATCTTTTTTCTCAGCAACATTTTATTAAGGCATATTTGGCCCAATAGCCATATTGTGGTCCAAATAACCTGTCCTTAGTCTATGTCTCAATAGTTATGACTCACCCTGTATACCAGGTGTTAATCATGTTTAAATAGATCCTGGTGATATGATCACGTCTCTGTTACATCTTCTTTATTTCTTCTCAGGGTTCCCTTGTGGTCGTCAACAGTTCAAGTGCTGGTTTTGAAGTCTCTTGTTATGTATTTTATTTCTCTAAAGAGCTCTCTTGATTAATAATTTTGATCATGGCTCTTCTTTGCATATATTGTGGTAATATATATTTAAATTTCTTGACTCAGTCTATGTGTTGGTTGTTTGTCTTAACTGTACTTGCATAAGGGTCTGTCTACTGATTATCATAAAGTATGTTTTTACAATATAATGTTAAGACGGATCTCTCTAACAGTATTATTGGTTTGTACTATCTCTTGTAGCTACTTCATAGTGCTATAATATATATAAGAATTCCATTTATTTTGATAAATTTTTTATTTAGCTATGCAAAATATTTTCTACGTGTATATTAAACAGAAATGGGGGAGGAGAGAATGCAGCCCTGTCTCACACCTTTACTTATTTTAACTTTTTCTTTTCTGTAGACCGATCGTTGGTAACCTCAATTATGTCTATAATAGGTCATGTCTTAAAATGTCAAAAGCTTCTTGTTTATCGATAAACTAAATGAAGACATCTAAACATCGTTTCTCTCTAGTCAAATCATTTCTGCACTGAATGCAGAACAGAAAAACCATTTTTAAACCAAATTAAGTGTCTTCGTCGATTATAAATCCGCCTGTCAATTACCTTTAGGGACATTTTGAGTACGTGGCTCATTAAATTAATTAGGTGATGATCTTCGCAGCGACTGGTTTTTATGCTTTTTTTACAACTGCGAGGAAGGGTGGTTGATATATATATATATATATATATATATATATATATATATATATATATATATATATATATATATATATATATACATATATACATCCTATGCCTTAGCAAACCCCTCCATTCGTTACGGTCTCCTCCATCATCGACTACCATAGAGATTTCTGACGTCCTCATTAGCATCATCCTCCCATCGCTTCGTCTGTTTTCCAATAGCTCTCTTCCACTGCATTCTTGTATTCAACAGTTTTTTTTGGAAGGCTGTCTTCTTTTATTCTAAATACATGGCCGCCCAATGAAGAGACTGAGATAAAGGTGGTTCGTTGTATATTATATATTTCATAATTGTATCTGATTCGCCACCTATTGTTCTCATTTATTGAGCCTAACATTCGTCTTAGTACCTTTCTTTCAGCGACTGGTTTTTATGCTTTTTTTACAACTGCGAGGAAGGGTGGTTGATATATATATATATATATATATATATATATATATATATATATATATATATATATATATATATATATACATATATACATCCTATGCCTTAGCAAACCCCTCCATTCGTTACGGTCTCCTCCATCATCGACTACCATAGAGATTTCTGACGTCCTCATTAGCATCATCCTCCCATCGCTTCGTCTGTTTTCCAATAGCTCTCTTCCACTGCATTCTTGTATTCAACAGTTTTTTTTTGGAAGGCTGTCTTCTTTTATTCTAAATACATGGCCGCCCAATGAAGAGACTGAGATAAAGGTGGTTCGTTGTATATTATATATTTCATAATTGTATCTGATTCGCCACCTATTGTTCTCATTTATTGAGCCTAACATTCGTCTTAGTACCTTTCTTTCAAATATGTCGATGTGTTTTACAGATTTTTAAATCAATATCCAAGTTTCACATATAGCTTACTATCGGTCAGATTGTAGATTCATATCATAGTCCTTAAATGTACATCTCATTATTTAAATATCTGGTTCATACAAAAATATGCCGTATTGGCTAGAATAGTTCTTCTGCCAAGCTCTATACATAATATATATTAAGACTTACAGCTAAAATTAATATTAATAGAAAAATTAATATTTAACTCACCTGATTTCCTAGTTAAACTGACTCGAAATTGAGTACACTTAGCTTTCGACTTCCTCTCTGAAGTCTCTAACAACACTTATAAACTGTTCACTGTTCACTGCACCACTGCGCTCTGCGAACAGTATACAAGTGCAAGTGACGTGATCTGGGGGCTCCCTAAATCTCTGATGAAGGTTTAATTGTAATAAAAATTTTTTTATTGAAATTGAATCCTTTATAAACGGTATATATTAGATTAAATTCTCTTCGTTTTCTATAATTTGTTTTATAATAAAAACCGACAATAATCGTCAAATAACCACGTCTTTCTAACTTTTAAGTTTCGATGTGGATACAAAGTGTTAAGACATAACCTCAGTGTAAAATTCGAATTTGAGTAACATATTAGTGTAGTGGTGGCCGTAACTCAGCGCTTCGGAGTGTAGTCGGTAATACTAAAACCTGAAACAGAAGGTTATAAAAATAGAAGATGTACAATAAGCCAATTGGCCGTACGTAGTACGTTCGATTATAATAATAAAAGGCGTCTGAAGAAAAAAAATTAGTGTACTTTTCTAAGTTTGTCTTCCATGTATATCATTTTCAATTTCACTAATAAGCTTCTCCAAAGATTGCTAACATGTTTTTTAAAAGATTTTTTTTTGTTTCGACCGTCTGTGTATATCTAAAGATATACAGAACACCAGGTAGATTGAGAGGCTCCGAGGTGGCATCTTAACATAACTAGCCTCACATTAGTGATCTGTAGTGGGCAAAGTTTTACAGATAGTTCTTCTTCTCCTAAATAAGGTTAACTTTAAGAAATTCTAGATTTTTTACAGCAAAGAAACCAATTGTTTGATCAGGTTTATTTTCAAAAATATAAGTCATTAAAATTGTTTAAAATAGCGTAAAAACAATGCTTTGGTATTTATTAAGGCAAAGATCACGTACGTTTAAT
The DNA here is from genome assembly GCF_040954645.1 of Diabrotica undecimpunctata. NCBI lineage: Eukaryota > Metazoa > Arthropoda > Insecta > Coleoptera > Chrysomelidae > Diabrotica > Diabrotica undecimpunctata. The sequence goes on from NC_092809.1 coordinate 144,670,190, forward strand.
TAAAAGATCACGACAAAAATATCTGAAAACCTTAAAACTCACTCAAGAATAGTTTTTTACATCATATCATACCTAATATGACGAAAAACTTCATGTAAAAAAACCGAACAAACACTACATCGTAGCATCGTACACGTACATCCAGTAGAGTAAGTCCAGTAGAATTGTCACGTCATCTTATATTTTCGTCCGATTGTAACATTGTTAAGAATCTAAGCGATTCGACGCATATGCAAGATTACAGAAATAAAAAATCTGGGCATCAAATCAAAGTTTCTCAAAAATAACTTTTAAGAATAAAGCAGAAAATGTTTTTAATGCAGTATGTTAGTTTGTTTTGTTTGGATTTTAACTCAGCGTAAAAGGAGCGATATAAAACAAAAATTTTGTACTTCGCTCTTTAATATACAGTGTGGAGTTGAAATATGGAACATTATTATTAATTTAGTAGTCTTCAGCTTTTATAAAACATACTCAAACAGCTTAATTTATCTAAAAGTTTTATTTAAAAATCCTTTATAAATGGTATATAATTAAAAAAGACCCTTTAGGGCTACATCACCAGGTGTATGTACACCGTATTTACCAGATGTACATGAGTGCAAGTACTCACTTGTACATGTACGCATGTATACCTGGTAAATACACTGATGATGGACTTATTAGTCCAAAAACGTTCTGTAATGTAACCCGAAAGGGCATTTTATATATATATATATATATATATATATATATATATATATATATATATATATATATATATATATATATATAAATATATAGGGTGACAATTGGCAATATGACGATTTTGAACTAAATGGTACACAAGAAACTTGCAAGAAAATACTTTATAACACGCTTTAACATCGCTCGATCAATAGTCAGGATTTCCTGGCGAATTGCGTTCTTTAACTCGATTAAATTACGGGGCTTGTTAGCATATACACGACTTTTTAAATACCCCCATAGAAAAAAAATCCCAAAATGACAGGTCTGGAGACCTTGGAGGCCACGGCAAATCTCCGAAACGTGAAATGAACGTTGAAACGTGAAACTTGTCCTGGGAGCAGGTACAAAAGGTTCCAGGTGCTGGAACCAAAAAAAATTGGATCATGTCAACGTAGCGAATAGAATTAACGGTAGCGGTATGGCTAGCCTCTTCGAAAAAATATGGCCCAATAATGCCAATCGAACCAATGGCACACCACACTGTCACTTTTTGAGAATGTAAAGGATGCTCATGAAGATTTCGTGGGTTTTCAGGAGCACAGTACCTGTAATTCTGTTTATTAACGGTTCCGTCCAAATTTAAATGAGCTTCGTCGCTCATTAGAAGATGCTGATTTAAGTTAACCTCCAAAAGCACTTGCATTCTCGGAGCGAAATCCTCACGTTTCTTTCGCCTTTCACGTTCCTCATCTCTTTCCATTAATTTCTGGACAATCTGCAATTTGTAGGGGTGAAATTTTAGGTCCTTATGCAACATTTTTCTAAACAATTCCCGATTTATGTTTAGCTCAATTGCATGTTTTTGGGCAGACCGTGTAGGGCTTCTGATGACAGCATCTCTGACTCGCTGTATGTTTCCAGGAGTCCTTACTGTTCTATTCGAAATTTATTGCTTTTTTTCATGACACTGCCTATTGTTCTAAAATTCTTTATCCATCGTAAGATTGTGTTGCGAGATGGAACCGCTCCACACCTACCAATCTTAAAGTGAGTGCGAAAAAGCCGCTGCGCAGTGATCACTATTGTTTACTTACTGAAATGGCACGTTCGTACTATGCGTTCTAAAAACATCCGGCTCCCGATTGTCACCCTGTATATATATGTATATATATATATATATATATATATATATATATATATATATATATATATAATTTTTTATATTCTTTTAAAAGTATTTTTAAATAAAACTTTTGTGATTTGTGGTATACAGCCAACTACAGGAATTTCATTGTTCTTGTGGATTTCAATTTATCTCAATATTCTCCCATATTTTATCCTGATAGAATTAATTTGTTTGTTTATTAGCATCTGTCAATAATATGGCGTCACTGACTTTTATTTAAATGACAATATATGACAAGTAACATGGTATTGTTTTTTGTATTTTTAGATTTTCATGCATTTCTGTCACTCCTTGTCAAAATGGCCACGGTTCAGTTATGAAAATGATCGTAAATTCACTCCCAGTTAAAGAATAACACTTTGTTGTTTTATTATAAAAATAACAAACTGTCAATAACATTAAGACAAATCTTTTTAAATTTATGGTCTAAAGAAAGCGTAAGAGATATTTACCGAAGGCCCTTGGATCAATATTTGGAACAACAATGTGCAAAACCAGATGTAGGATCTTCCAATTGGTACTTTCGAACGTAGGTAGTTGGTACCGGTCATATTGTTGAAGCTACATATGTTAAATTGGCTGCCATTTATTCAGTCTGTGTTGCAAATCACCATGGCGGGCTCTAGCATACAATAACACTAGCAAATGAAAAAATTGTTTTATCAAAATTGGTAAACCGCAAATAGTTTACGGCCACCATAATCGTCCTACCTCCTACCGAGAAGACTATTTGCAGTGTGGTGGATAAATTTGGATCCACTGGTTCATTAAACCATCAACCAACGCCCGTAGGTCGACGAAACGCACGATCTGCCGAAGACTTAGCCTCTGTTCATAAGACTGTACAGGAGAATCCGAAGCAGTCGATTTTACGTCGCTCACAAGAACTCGTCCTTTCACAAATCACAAGTTGGTGAATTTTGAGTCGTGACTGGAGCGGTTGGAAACTGACCGTAATTTTTTGATGAATTGGTAGGGGAATCCGGGGTGAAACGGGTACCTAAGTCTGATAGTAATTTGTGCAATATTTAATGAAACTACACCATCATTTGACAAATCTTATGTTATTATAGCTAATCTAAATATTATTTTATCTTATTTATTTATTTCTTTACAAGGAAAATATAGCTTAAGTTATAAAAAACAAACGTTTCTGAGAAAAATGTTCATTACAAAAATAAAGGCAAATTTCCCATTTTGCCCGACCCCCAAGGGCACAACGGGGTGTCCCATACTATAGCTAATATCATTGGCAAAGTTCACAGACGAGAACGCTTTCATCATCGTCACTATCTAAACCAGCACATGTGAGATGTGCCCTTTTTATTACAAATGCTACAAGAACACCAGCCTTCATTGGACCCTAGAGTAGCAATCATGGCAATACAAGCAGGCCGTATCTTCTTCTTCTGCACTATCTTCGGATTCAGTTTCAGATATTTTTTGTTTCTTTGCCTTAGTTTTAACCTGTTTGTTCTTATTTTCTTTTCTTTTTCACGCTAATACCCGTTTCATCACAGTTGAACGGTACCCCGTTCCACCCCGGATTCCCCTACGTCAACAAACAGAATTTTCGAATTTGAGATGATACCAATCCAGATGAAATCCAAGAACGGTCAATGCACCCCAAAAAAGTCACGGTCTGGTGTGGAATTTGGGCCTGAATTGGATGGTATGTGATTTAAACAGAACAAAACTACGTGCTACAGAGCGCATGCCACATTGGACATTCTGCACAAGCGATTTGAAAATATGGTCATCTCACGTGAAGGTAATATGAACTGGCCACCGAGATCGTTCGTTTGACCCCGTTAGACTTTTCCTTGTGGAGTTTTCTTAAGTCCCAGATTTGAACATATCACACCTTTGATATAAGGAAAAAAGTTTTCGTATAATAATAAAATAATGAAAATTTACTAAAATGTCTTAGGTGAGATAGGATATCGTTTAAGTTTGATAAAATATAAAGAATGTTGAATGAAGGATGAAGCATTTTCGGCGAGAAGTAGGGTTACTCGGTGACTTATAGTGCGCACGTGAAAAGAATGCCCATAAAGAGAGAGGCAGAGGAAAATTTTGTACGAAAAAAATGGAAGAACCAAGAAGGAGAGGTAGAGTAATGACTACAGGACAAGGAAAATAATTTAAAAGCGATACAGGTCAAGCAGTGGAGAGATATGGCGAAGACAACAGGAGATTGGAGAGAAAATTTTGGAAAAGGCCAAAATCCAATATGGGTTTTAACCTAAAGGTTATACGTAGATATATTATAAGTATGTATGTTTTACTCATATTGCTAGGTAATGCTACGTTCTATCAATTCCGTTAATATGAACTGTCATTTACTGGTAATAAATTTTTTGTCTATATATTATCTAATAAATTAAATACATATCATACTTTTCTACAATTATACAAGACAACAGACAAAAAAATGTAGAAAGTGTTAAAAAAACCATTGCAAGTAGAAAACACAACATCCAAATATACATAATTCACCATTAAACGCATACCGAAAGTTTCTATAATAAAAAAGAACGCGGAAAAAGCGTTTGATTTCCGATCGACAACGACTGATTGGATCATAAAATCGCCGTCAGATTCTATAATCCGGTGAAAATGTTCAGTTACATTGAACCTCAATCGATTATGGCACGAGTTTTATGTTTGACTTTGTGTTTGCCTTAAAAGGCGTTAACTTAACCAGTTACCAAGGCCTGCTGCGTTCTACTGTAAGATGAGTTGACAGTCTAGTCGGTTTTTTCCATAAGATATAGAGATTGTTTGAAATAATTTAAGATGCAATTTACCTTTAATAAATTTTAAATTTGAGTTTGTTAATATAGTGATATCGGCACGTTTGGTTTGTTATTGTGTATAACTGGACCTGTTGAAAGTGTAAGTAAGAATAATTTACATTGGTCACGAGATATTTTCACTTCACCTTTATTTATATATTCTTGTTTATTTCAAGGATAAAGCATTTGATGCCTGATATTATCAAAACACTTAATGCTATTTAACTAATTGATTTGTATCTATCAAATCGTAATCAGTATGTTCACTTAAACCAGTGTGATTCTAAAAAAACAATCTCTGATGTACGCTGTCCCTCAAGGCTCGGTTTTGGGACCGATATTATTTCTCATTTATAGTAATCTCAAAATAGTTTACACTGTTTTATTTGCTGATAACATTACTTTCTATGTAAGGTATTTCCGTTCTGAATTTAACACTCTTGATTACCAAAACTTATTCAAATGGTTTTTAACTAAACATCTCTTTTTAAACAACTTTAAATCACAAAGTTTTAATTTCAGTTTAAGAAATACCACTGATATTTGAAACATTGCTCTACCAGAATATGCAACCGAGGCGAAGTTTCTGGGAGTACATTTGGATTTAAATCAAACCTGGGAACAACATACAGTTAATTTATCGAAAAAACTTTCCCGGCAACTTTTACTTTTCAGGAACCTTGTACTAGTGATTTCCAGGGAAATTATTTTAGCAGCTTATCATAGTAACTTTCATTTCCATCTAGCTTTTCCTGTAATCTCCTGGGGTCACTCTTCACTCTTGTCATATTGATAAAGTGTTTGGACAACAAAGAAAGTGTGTTCGTATTATCTCTGGGCTCGATTATAGAGCAGACGATAGAAACTCCTTTAGAACTTTTAAAATTTTAACCTTAAGTTATGTGTATATTATGCAGTGCCTATGTCTGTTGCATATTAAACAAAACCACAATTATCCAACTGTAAGAAAAAATAGAAACAAGAGTAATCTTATACTAGAATAAAAACTTTTATAAATTCAAAGCAAAAATTAAAAGATACCTTATGGTGAATGCTTGTTTTTTTCATTTGAGGAGTATTTCTCCTTTGTACCATTATTACCAATAAACTATTTATCTATAACGTAATATTTATTAAAACACAGCGACTAAGATGGGCTAGACACATAATACGAATGGCAGACAATACGATTGCTAAAAATCTGCTAGCAATACGGTATCCTCTGCATATCTAATATTGTTTATAAGTTGGCCATTTACTACAATACCATCTTCTAATTCATCCAAGGCTTCTATAAAGATGTTTATAGAGTAGATGTTAAATATTGCTGGTGACAGGACGCAACCCTGTCTAACTCCTTTTTCGACTGTGAAGACGGAAAATTCATTTTCGAATTGCACTGTTGATTTTTGTTGGAGATATAAGTTTGAGACTAGTTTTATATCCTTACCATCAAGTCCTGATGTTTTTAGGATATCGAATTGTTTCTCATGAGCTACTTTGTCAAATGCCTTCTCAAAATCAATAAAACATGCATATAAATTTCAGTTGACATCCCTGGATCTGTGTAAGAACTTGCAACCTAAAAAGTGCTTATCTCGTTCCGAGTCTTGCTCTGAATCCAAATTGAACTTCACTTAGGTGTTCTTTTAATTTGGTATACGTACGCGGGTGAATGGGTGAATAATCTATGTTCTTTACATTTCCTAGGATTAGCCTTTTTGGGAAGTGGAATGAATATTGATAATAGACAGTCTTCTGTTAAATAACCAGTCTCGTAGATGTTGTTGAATAGTTTCGCAAGGGCTGTGATTTGGTGCACCTCTAATAGCTTTAAAATTTCACCCTGCACTTCATTAGGTCCTGGCGGTTTCCCATTTTTAATCCGGTTAATGGCCATAGTTACTTCTTCGTTTTTTATTTGTGGGCTGTAGGGATTGTCTATTTCAGTCTACTGCTTCTTCGACTAATTCTTGCATGAATTCTTTCCATCTTCTTAATTTATTTTCAATTGTAGTCAAAATATTGTCTACAACTTTGCCTCCATTGCGTTGTTTTCTGGTGTTATGTACCTCTTTACTCTGTTTGTGCATATGGAAATCGTCATGTTTGCGTTGTAGTGTTTCAATTTTCGTACATTTCGGTTTGTAGTTTAGTGTTTATTTAGTCGATTTGTTCATTCTGTTCATATTTTTATCTGTCTATCAACTTTTGTAATATCTTTCAATCTTTTGAGAAATTTTTTTCTCTAGCCTGGATTCTATATTATATTTTGTTTCAGTACCCAGCTGTCACATCCATTTAATAGAGCCATTCTCTAAATTTTGACAATTGTATTGTTATTGTCTTTAATTTTTATTATGTGTGATTGGTTTGGAATATATACTAAAACCTGTCAATTTTAGCATCTTATATCTGATATGTACTCCGATCACTAAACAATTATTTATCTCTGATAATTAACATCATTTTCAAGTTGAATATAAAATTAGCAGGAAGAGGTCCTCAAAGTGGTTCTAGTTTTAAATTTACACTGACACAGAGACCCATTTACTGCATGACATAATGCGCCTCTTCCAGGAATCCGTAGAGTACGTTCTGCCTGGACTTAGGACTATTTTAAGACGTGTCAACTGTTTTACTTAACACGCAAATGCACTCGACTTGAACCCACTTACGACGTCGCCGTCGCCTGATGATTCATGGATATTATAATTACTCGTAATTGCTGTGGACAGTCTGTGTTTTGTTATTATAGCGAGAAAATTGAATAATTATTTGTTGAGTCAACATTGTTGATTTACGGAAATGAGAAGCTACGAAATATTATATTATACAGGGACTGTAATGTCACGTATATGCAATTTTTGCGTGACGTCAAGGCTGAGTTTTTTGAGAATATTCCGATGTTAAGCAAGACAGTCTATTTATGAGTTCTCCAAAAATCGTTGAAGTTTCTCATAGGTCAATATATTTATTTTCCACCAATGGTTCTTGTAAGATATTGATTTTCTAAGAATAGAAAGGATTGCGTTTTGTTACTTTTATATTTCTGTGTTAAGTTTAAACTGTCATTTGTCTAATTCCTATGTATTTTTTGGGATATAATCTCGGGTATTTGGCAATTAGTAAAATGCACATGTTTTTGTAAAACGTGTGCGTTTTTGTTCTTTTTAAAACAGATGTTTATTGAGCCATCTAAAATTTATTATTACTATCACAGACCAATTATTGGGCGACGAAAAAATAATTTAACAGATTTTGAAGAAAAAAAAAACATTTTAATACCCAGAAATGAAGATAACAATGCCATAGGTTACCAACCAATAATTAATGTAGTAAATACGGGCGATGTATCAAGTTCATTAGCCATTTTTAAACAGGGTGACGACTATAAAGTTTTTAAAGAAAGTTTAGAGCAATTTTTTTGGTAAAAATTTGATTAAGGTTCTAAAAGGGTTGCTGTGTTAATCACATTCCTAAGTTAGGAGGTGTTCAAAGTTTTAAGAGACCTATGTAATCCAGCAAAGCCCAAGGTGAAAAATTTTGGAACACTAATTAAACTTTTGATATTCATTTCAAGCCTAGGTTATCGCTGTACCTGAGGAGGGTAATTTTTGACCTGTTAAGACAAGAACAAGAGTCAGTAACGATTTGTATCTGAAAATTAAAAACCAGGTAATACAATGCAATTTTGGGGGTAGATTATACCGGGTTAAAGATAAGTTTGTGGTGGGCATAAGGCCAGGGCTAATACTATATAGGATTTGCGAAGAAAGTCCTTAAAAAAGTTTGGAAGATTTTTTGGAAATTGCTTTGAATAAGAAAGCAGCATTAAGGGAACAAGGTACCAAAGTGGAGGTTAACAGATTTTAACAAATTTAAAAAGTGGAACCCCGAGTGGAAAAGAAAAGAAATAGTGGATTAACAGAAGAGCAGGCAGAGGTAAAGTGTAATTATTGCAAAAAAATAAATCATACTTAAGTAAGCGTAAATATAACAAATTTACTTGCAAACAAGTTTGGTAAAAATGGTCACATAATGGTTACATTTTAGTTACCTCAATCTTCTTTTTCTTAGCCCTCTTTGCACGCCACACTTCATCGTCGTACTCCAACGCAGGCCTCACTACACTCTTGTATGTATATATTTCCTTTTAGCCCTTTCCCGATTTTTCGCTCACAGAGTACCCCGCTCACCCGCTTTTAGTTGAAACAACCAGTCTGTATCCTATAGTCAATTTCTTGATCTAGTGTACCATTTTCCGTTATGGAGGAGCCAAGGTATTTAAATTATTCTACTCTTCCAAGTCTTTTCCCAAGCATTTCGAGGTCGCCAACCATTCTTACTCCTCCAAAACACAAATACTCCGTTTTCAGCCTACTAACCTTAAGTCCTCCCTCTTCAATAGCCCTTCTCAAACCCTCCAACTTTGTCCCCCCGTTATCTTCTATGTAAGTAGATTCATTACAAGATTAAACAGGTAGTGACTCAGTGAAGAACCTTGATGCAAGTTCCAATGATGCCAATCTTATACAACACCATAAGTCCTTACTGGGCCTGCGTAGCGCAAGCGGTAGGATGCTTGCCTCGCATGCTTTAGGCAGCCTGAATAAAATGAGTACCTTGGGTAAAACCAGGGGTAATAATAGGCGGTTGAAGCGTAGCACTGGCCATGTTACCTTCCTTGTATACCGTAGGCCCTAGATATAGCAGACTACCCTGCTATACTCCCAAAGCCGCGAAGCGGTATAAAACGGGAGACTATTATATTATAAGTCCTTACTTTGGTGTACGTATAATCATACATATACTTCACGAGCCTTATGTACTTCTCAGGAACCTTATTCTCTCTCATACATCTCTACAGCTCTTTATTAGGAACTTTATCGTACGCCTTCTTAAGATCTAGAATTACCGAATACAGCTATGTTTTCTTCTCGCCATATTTCTCTATCAACTGTAGCAAAGCAAACAAGGCACGCGTTGTTCCCTTCCTAGCATGAATCCATATTGTTCTTCTAATTGTTCTTTTATCCATCTCTCTCCTTAACCTCTGCTTTACAGCTAGCTCCCAAATTTTCAGTTTGTGCGAGATTAACTTTATCACACTATAGTTCTTAGAGTCCTGAATGTTTCCTTTATCTTTATATAGTGATACCATCATGCTCTCCCTACATGCATCTTCCTCGTATATCCTACTCATCATGTGCAACAAGACATCAACCCCTTCATCTCCTAGAGCCTTCCAAACCTGCGCAGGTTCATTTCATCACGGCCTTCTGCCTTACCATTTTTCATCGTATTTAAAATCTCGACAACCTCACCTTTTGTTATCTGCGGTATTATATTCTCATTTGAGGTCTCTCATCCTCTGTCTCTCCTCTGATGTTCTTTATTTAGCACCTTTCTAAAGTATTCATACCATCTTTGCTTTATTTCAACTTTGGATCTTAACGCTCTTGCATCCGCACTCTTAATCTGCCGCACGTGAGTCAAGTCCTTTGATGACTTGTAACTTGCTTTAGCAATGATGTATAACCTTTTCATCTTCTGCGGTATAACCTTACTCTACACACTGTAAATCGAAGATTTTTCTTTCACTTTTTCTTGTTTATAATTTTTCAATATATTTATGCTGATTCACCGGTAATATGGGTTGTATCAATCAATCTTTTTGGCGGCCTTTATCATGTGGGCTTTTTAACTGACCTTCTTTAGCACAATTCTGGGTAGTATGTACGCTTACATTCTTCGTACATGACTCTAACATTGACATCGCCTTTGTCTTTCCCATCTTACTACTATTGCACCCTACATGGCCTCTTTATGTCTTCGTATCTTACATGATCTCTTTTAGTTTCGCTTCTTAATATATTTATTTTCGCTACTCTAAGCATACTTTTGAGTTTAGTATCTTCTCGAGTTTTTATTCAAATCTCGGGATATGTCAATGCTACCTCATTGTTAGATTTTTGGAAGGTTTTTTTTTGTTGTTTGTGTTCATGCTTTTGTGCTACTTTATCTTTTAATGTCTCCCTATAACTGTATTCTAAATGGTTAAAATCTACAACTATATTCTAAGGCTAAATCTAAAGCTATATTGGATTAGATTGATTTTTTTTCTGAGTTTTTTATTATAAACACAGCGTTTGTTGTATCACTATTGAATACTGTTAGTAGCGTTTACACAGGTTTTTTTCCTATTGTTTCATCTGTGACTTTTTGATATCGTTTTTTGTTTATATGTGTTTTGTTTGAACGGTTTTTTGTAATAATAAATGTATCTTTCCTGCTTCTTTTATTGGTTTTGGAATTTTCTATGCATACATGCTAAGGAGACGAGTGGACGACTGATGTTGCTTTATAGAGACTTCCAAATTTATAGAGGAAGATAAATTTAATTCTAAGGAATAACTATACCAACTACTGAAGGAAACACCTTAGAATTATGCATAATGCTCTAGAAAATTCGATGAACTGATGATATACTGAAGAGGGATGACGATAGATCGTCAGGAAGGTAATGAGATACAGGACTGAATATCAAAAGGAAGACCACAGAAACGACATTTGGGAGGCAAAACTGATGGGTTTTACAGCGGCGTGTAAATGTTAATTTAAACAATTAGGGGTTACCCAGAAAATATTAGAAATTTGTAATTTATGTCAAACAGTATTAAACACTTTTGCTAGGACAACTAATACAAACTTCCATTTACCATTTTGGACTTTGTTTCTGCTAAAATAAATAAAACAAAAATACTTTTTACTTTTATTAAAACTATCATAAAGTTATCACTTATTTCATAAAACCCTATCAATGAACACATTACTAAAGACCTAGTTATTTCTACATCTTATTGATATTTCTTGTATTACAACTACCACTACGATTCTGTCTGACTCTGCCATGTTCCTTTTTGCCCTCGCTGTTAAGAAAATTTTCATACTCTGGAGCTTTTTTTGGATTATGCATCTTATCTCGCTGATATCTATTCCCTGGTCTGTGTTTTCTCTGCGAATGATTGTTTTTGTTTTTGTTGTGTTGGTACCAATAGTTTTCTTCCAACATGTTTTCGATATAACGTGTGCTTAAATCTTCTGGAGTATTTGTGTTTCCTGATGTATCGTCGATTGTGGGATCTGGTTTTTTAAATTTTGTAAGAAGACTTTGACGATACTTTTGTGAGTCATCGAAGAAAAAATCTAGCTTATCGTCTTGTTTGTACTTCTTGGTGTATTTGTTAGAGTGAGTATGGTGGGGTTTCTTTTGCTGTACTAGATCAAACTCGTTTTCTTTTTGTCTCTTTATCTTCTCTAGGTCCCACTGAAAACTGGTGATATCGCTTGGCAACTTCCGCTTGCCGTATATTAATTCTTCCTTCATTGGAAGCTCTTCTGATGACTCTTTGGATGTACTGGGATACGAATCAAACTGTACAGGTTCAGGCTTCATATCTAGCATTACTAGATGCTTATACATATTGGCAGGTGCGGCACCTTGAAACTGATGCAAATTAGAAGCTGTTGCCAATGGTTCCATCGCACCATACAACTGCAGATTGTTGAACTTTTCATATTCCTTGCGTGGTACTAACAATAGTTCCTTAGAAGGTCTAAAGTTGTCTAATGGGTCATAATGAGAGGGTACTAAGGGCTCCTGTACGGTGTCCTCGAATATATTATCAAAATGTAATGGCTTTGAGGTGACTACGTGTTCTGATTCCCGCCTCTTTAGTTTGTAGGAACTTGAAGATGACAAGAATATTATAAAAATTGTAATGATTATCTGAAACAAAATAATTTGTGTAAGTTTATTTGTGTTAAAGTAAAAAAATGAAAAATAAAGAAAGGTAAAGCTATTAAAGAAATAAGGAAAACGTTAGGGGAAATGGAAGTAAGGTGGCTAAAAAATGCGTTTAATAGAATTATGGAAATGTGATCGACTCCATAAATTGTTGCATTGTTATATGGTCCTGTTCCATACAACTGCTAGAATTATAACACAAATTCTCTTATGGTGTTGCTTTCATCATTGTTCTTTAATGATTTTTTTGTTTTATTATTTTTTAAGAAAAAAATTCTTAAGCAAAAAAGGCACAAATAAATAGCACCTTCAAACAAGAATACAAGACGAAAAAATCCAAAAAAAAAATGTGTTTTTTAAAAAATGGCTTCACACAACAACCTCGAGATATTTATGGGCTATAGACAGAAATGGAGGACTTCTAAAGACATATAAAGAATCTTCAGAAACAAAAAGTTCCTTTCTTTGTTTTAAACGCATCTGAATATATTCCGTGTGTTTTAACTTTGGCTTAGTTTTTATCATACATATTTCTTATTAGGTTAACTAGGTGTTTAGGTACTCCCATATTTTCCAAAATACTCACAGAGGGATCTCACTTTACTGAATCGAAAGCCTTTGTGTAATCTACGAAACAGAGCAGCATTGGTATGTTGTGTTTTCTCGCCTTTTCTATTATCTGTCTGGTGTTCAGTATCTGCTCCAGCGTTTCTTTTCCTGGTACAAATCCATATTGTTCTTTGGCTATCTCTGAAAATAGAAAGTTCTTTAGCCGTTCATTCATTATAATATGTAACAGCATTTTGCTTGAATGGGGGATAAGGACAATAGTTCTGTAATTGCTGCATACGGCTAGTGATCCTTTTTTATTGATAGGGATAAAGGTTAATTTGCATCACTCATGCCATTCACCTGTGATCCATAACATGGTGTATATATCCAGTATTACATCTACGCCAATCTTGATCATTACTTTTAGAGTATCCGCTGGTATACCATCGATCTCTGGGGATCTTTTGTTTCTTAGTTGGTTGAGAACCTTCTCTACTTCTGGTCGTAAGATTATTGGTTCTGTATCTCTGATGTTTTTAGAGGTGCCTTTGCATAATTCTGAGCAGTAATTTTTTCATGTCTCTGCAATGCTCTTAATGTCGGTTTTTACTTCTCTATTAGGGTATTGAATGGCTTGAAGTTGTGTCTTGAACTCTCGGGTCAAATATTTAACTTTTTTAAATAGTCTATAACTTTTATGGCGGTTTGCATGTTGCTCCAGTTCTTGAGGAAGAATACCATAATCTAAAAGGAGCTAAGATTGCAGAGGAAGTGCTAGGACCAAAAAGTTTAAGAAAAAAATCACAACATCCTTGGCTGTCTGACGAGATAGAGGAATTATGTCACTCACTTGCTTGTGAGTGATCTATTGGATCGATGGTTCAAACTCTCGCCAGAAAGCAAAAAGTCTAACGTATTAGTATAAAATCTAAATGGATCTTCTACTTTAACTAGAATACCGTGGTGTATCATGCGACCTATCGATGAGCAATACGGGAAGAGATGGGAACTTGCGGCTCGGTGTTACTCATTCAATTGATTCCTGTGGTATGATGTATATTTGAAAGAAAAGGTTGAGATGATCAACATAATAATAAGTAACCAAAATCTAATAATTCGAGGGTATAATTTTAAAAACATGAATGAATGGAAGCTACAACAATAATTTATAGGTAGAAACTGAATTTGAATACAAACAAACTTAATTTCAACAAGTAGCTTCAAATTATTTATGAAAAATAAGAATGAACTGAAGAGCAACATTACGTAGAACATAATCTGACAAAAAAAGATCTTATGAATCTGACAAAAGAAAAAACGTGGCATATTAAAAAGTTTGCATAAATAAATAATCATTAAAATAAGATCGTTATATTGTAAACTTGGAGAAAATTGAAGAAAGTCGCCGATAAATGATACAAAAGACAAAATGATGGAGAGGGAATCTGTTTAGATTAAAGCCTAAAAGATAGTTTTTACTGAGAATCTGTTGGAAAATAGAAGATGTCTGGCGAAGGAGGCCAATTAAAAAAGTTACGGAAATGTATGAATAACCATCAATAACAACCATTGCTAAAAGACAGACACTAAGATGGTTGGGTCGTAACGCTAAAATGAAGCTTGAAAAAAAAAACTAAGAGAATAACAGAAGAAACAAAAACTTTTTATAGTTAACTTTTAGTTGTTAACGACAGGAAAAATATCGTCTTTTATTACATGATTTTAAAAAACTTGCTAACTCAGAGTTTTTTTATTATTTATCAAAGCAATAATGATTCACTTTAATTTGTTAACTAAAAACAACATAATGAACCTCATATACATGTAAAACTATAATGAATTTGACCTTACGTTTAAATTTACATACAATATGACATAATTAGTGTGAAAAATACTGATTTGAATGCTAATATTATTACCCGATACTGTTATATTAATAACCAGTGCTAAAAAATAACTATACTGATTAATAATTACTATCGTAAATTAACAAAACAATAAAAATATACATTTTTATCATCTGGAAATCAAAAAATATCTTTATAGACCAGAGAAAATAGCAAATGAAAAGCCTTTTTCGTGACACTGTTTGATATAGATATCTAACAATTCCTTCTGATAAATTTGGCGATAACAATATGCAATAAACAAAATATTCAAAAGGTTATATGCCATTTTTTGCTTATAAACAATATATAAACAATGTAAGATTCCAATTTGATTTTACATACTAAAGGGGAAGACCTAAGGAAAAGTGACACATTTTAACTGAAAAATCATAGAAAAACCTTAAAAATGAGAGATTGTAAAGTTATTTTTGTTAATGTGTTGCTTAATTATTGCAAAACAGCTTCAAAAGTCGATGTTTTGAAAATTAATAATAACTTTTCTGAAAATAGAAAAAAAAAACTTTAATTTCACGTGTTAATAGAGACAATTTCACATAATATTCAAATATACAAGTTTCACATTCGAATACAACAAACCGGCATATCTATGTTTCGTGGACTTTAAGAAGGCATTTGACCGGGTCAACTTAAAGGACGTTATCCACTTATTGTACGCAAGAGAGATACCTTTAGGAATAATCAAAACGATCGAAAATATCTACCAAAACAACACAATAGAAGTAAAAGTAGAAGAAGAACTAACCGACCCTATTGAAGCTGGCAATGGGATAAGACAGGGAGATTCCCTGAGTCCTCTATTGTTTAACCTGATTATGGATGAAATATTAAAAAAAAGTAAGAACTAAAAAAAAATACCAAATAGGAGAAAAACAACTTAAAATATTCTGCCATAACTAAAACAATTTTTAATTGAAGGTGATTAATTAGCAACATCGCACTTAACAAAGCGCTTAACGATAACTTTTCAATGAAATCATATTCCACTTATCAATTTTGCAGAGGCGTACCAAAAAACATTTTAATTATTTATTTAAACACATAACTAATTACGTTAAAATTAAATCTAAGACCGATATAATTATTAAAGTATCATGTGTCTTTTAAAAGGTATCTTATAGTTGTCTAAAAAAAAAGGAAAATTTTATTGTTACTATAGACAGAGTACCTAATACAGTACTTCAAAAAACAGAAATCTTTGCAAAATACTTATTTTTTTCATGAGACGAAACAATCTGAAATTTTAACATACAGTCTCGTCGTTGCACTTCATTCTCTATTTATAGAATTGCTGTCTGCTATAAACGTTATATTTGTTTTGTTTTAACTTGATTTGAATTGATTTAATTATTTATTTAAACAAATAAATAATTACGTAAAAATTAAATCTAAGACCGATATCATTATTAAATTATCATGTGTCTTTTGACAGGTATCTTATAAAATGCGTTAGGTTTTCACGGCCATCGTCTAACTTGTTAAACTGTTTGTTCGAGCTGTTAGGCCGTTGTCTTCTGAGATTAGTTCTCGACGCCAACACTAGGGGTTGGCATCTTCTGGAGATGTTACTGCTTCGCTTGTAAGCTGTCACTTGTCAATTTCTCTGACTCTAGAAACTCTGGAGCAAGGATAACTAACCTACCAGTAACTATATAACACAATACCATTTGCGGATGACCAAATATTTTTATACAAAACTGAAAACGACCTAAAACTCGCAATCGATAACTTGAATCCGATATGTAAAAATTATCACCTAAGAATAGCTGAAAACAAGACGAAAGTCAGGGGCGGATTAAGGCCTAGGCAACCTAGGCACGTGCCTGGGACCGTAATTTTTGGGGCCCGAAAATTAAGTTTTTAATTTTTAAATTTTCTAATTAATTATGCAAGTTGAATGCATTAAAAACACTTGAGCATTAAATCTATTTGTGACATCAGGTGGTCTGCTCGTTCCGATGTTGTGAAATCCTTAAAGAAAAATTATGAAGACATTAAACATTGTTTACATCATTTTTCCTTAAATAAAGATGAAAAACCTTTAACAAGGTTCGAAGCTGCCGGTTTACATAAAAAAACTTGATACATTTAAGTATGTACTGTTACTTACCATATGGGAAAAGATTTGAGAGATAATAAATGCTTCAAACAAGACTCTTTAACAAAAAGTCAAATACATAAATACAGCAGTTTTAATATTGATAAGTCATTGATAGATTCCATACAAACTGTTAGAGATGATTTTGACAATTTGAAAAAAGAAGCAGAAAAATAAGATATTGGATTATAGTAATGATAAAAAACGGCAGAAAATACGAAAACTGTGTCATGAAGAAATTCCAGATCATGAAATAAGATTCAGTGGCAAACAACATTTTAAAGTTAATATTTTTGTTGTTGTATGCGATTCTTTACTTATCGCATAAAGGCCTGAAGGATATTAAACTATTAACAATAAATTTAAAACAATTTTTCATGATAGTAGTGATGTTAGTGTCTCTTCAATAACAGAATTAAAATGATATGAACAGGATTAAAACCTAGCGGAACTGAAAAACGAAGTATTACAATTTAAGACTTGTATAAGTAAAGAAAATATTATTTAGCCTGTATCTATGTGGCCATTTATTCAGGAAAATATTATTATTGCAACAGTCCCAAATTTAAATACAATTCGAATAAGTTTTTAACCCTTCCAATAAACAATGCAAGCAGTGAAAGATTATTATTAGTAGAATAAAAAATTTTAAGATTCACATACTAACAAAAATTAAATAGTTTAGCATTACTTTAGGTATAGAAAGAGTTATTAAATATCTAATCAATCTGGGTATATTTGTTTAAGTATTATTATTAGTTTTAATAAACTATGTTTATTTAATTTTATTAGTTTGAAACTAAAATATCAAACGCAAAGTATGTGTTATAACTGAAAAATAGGCCCGGAATTACAATGTTGCCTAGGGCCGGTTTAGCCTTAGTCCGCCACTGACAAAAGTTATAGATTTTAAGGAAAAAGAACCTGTATGATCCAAGATATTAATAAACGAAGTGTCCATAGAAAAGATGCCAAATTTTAACTTTTTAGGGTGCGATATGTTACGAATATGAAAGAAATATAAAACACAAACTACATAAATATCAAAAGATGTGGCACTATACAAAGAACACTACAAAACAGAACAAGTAAAGAAGCAACAATGGAATTATATAAAGTGATGGTAGCACCAATATTAACATATGGAAGTGAAACTTAAGCACTTTGATCACCTAAGAAATGACGACATATGGGCCGAATTGAACACCTCAATAAACGACAGAATAAAATTCTTTAAAATTGAGAGAGCACATTGAAAGAATGAACCAAGATAGATCATTGAAACAAGTAGATAACTGCAGTAGTATTGATGACAAATATTTACGCCTAATTAAAAATTTATACTTACAGCAAAGGGCAACTGTACAAGTAGACAACGAAACCTCACAATAATTCACGATAAAACGGGGAGTACGTCAGGGTTGCATTTTATCACCGACGTTGTTCAATACTTACTCGGAAATGCTGTTCAGGGAAGCTATTGATAGTTTAAGAGAAGGTATAAAAATCAATGGTAAAATCTTAAACAATTTAAGACATGCGGACGATACAGTTTTGATTGCGGATAATGCGGAGGATCTGCAAACATTGATAGACCGTGTAGTGGAAGCCTGTGACATATACGGCATGAAATTAAACTGTAAGAAGACCAAAACTCTTGTAGTAAGTAAAAACGACGTAATACAGCACCAACTCACAGCTAATAATGAACCCTTGAAAATAATCGACAAAATTACATAACTTGGATGCAGCCTAAATAAGGAATGAGACCACTTACAGGAAATAAGATGTATAGAAAAGGCGAAAGCTGTCGTATCGTGAAAATCAGAAAGATGTCATACTTAGGGCATGTGATGCGCAATGAGAAGTATCAAATAATTCAACTAATTTTACAAGGCAAGATAGAAGGCAAAAGCTCTCAAGGGTGCAGAAGGACATCGTGGTTGAAGAACATCAGAGAGTGGGCATTAATGACTACCATACATCTATTTAGAGCAGCTGTCAACAAAGTTGTATGGACCAATGTGATTGCCAACATCCACAGAGAATAGGCACCAAAAGAAGAAGAAGATAACTGGAGGCCACGAGGAAGAAGGGACGTGGGTAGGCCCAGAAGTTGATGGCTGGAAACAAAAGGGAACTTGCTGCAAGCCTGATCCTTGACGTGCCGAATTCTGATAAAATTACCACCCTGACAAACCAAAAAAAAACACAAAGAATCACAGTAGCATAAACACGTAACACAAATAACTAAATGCTATACTATGTATGGTATATTACGAAATTAAGTAAATTAGACTGTGTAAATATAATAATATGAAAAATGCAGATAACAATGTACCGATCTTAAAATTGTGTGAGGAAATGAAAAAATAAAACTATCAAATTATTTTGATAACTCACCCATCGTGTCATGGTGCATAGCTTGGGAAAACTGTGAGATGAAGATAACGCCGAAACAATTTATAGGTTTTGATGTGATAGAAAAAAGTTTCTTTTAATTTGTGTTAATTCGTAGTATTAGTGTGAAAATCGCCCGGAGAAAGAGGTAATGCACGTCGAAAATTGCTGGTTTTACAAATGTGTAGTCTTCCGTAAGATAGTATCTGGTATTTAACTTCTTAGTTGTGGTCGTTAGGTTTAATATTATTAATTTATTTTAAAATACTTTTAATACTTTAAACGACAAAGAAAACGTTATAGTAAACGGAACAGACAAAAAAGTATCATTACAAAGTCTAGATGGCACTTTTGTATGTTTTTCGTTGTTGTTTTAACATTCATAATATATCAATAATCCACAATATGCCACAAAATACCCCTCTAATAGATTCTTTGGCATTAAATTCAATAATGATGAACGCAACTATCATCTTATACGTGCAGGAGTATCACATAGGCCAATACTTGTATCTTATTTATACATCTGATATCTCAACAACCAACTTAACTTCGCTGACGATATTGCGATAATATTATTGGATAAACATCCTCTAGTTTGCATCAGAAAAACTCCAGAATCACTTTTATTTGCTTCAAGATTGACTTCACAAGAGGAAGATTATAGTGAAACACTGAGAAATCTCAGAAAAGCAACAAATAAATATCAAAACCCAATAAATAAACTTGCTCATTGGCAAAAATGAATAATTGGCACTAGAGAACAAGCGAATAATATACATATACAGGGTATTCCAAGATATTTTTAACAACCTATAATACAGGAAGTAATAAATATTTTTTTTAATTGAGAAATATCAATGGGGCCTACAATACGATCAATTGATATATACATGAGATCTTTGACGTCATCACTGGCGCTGTGACGTCATTACAATGGAAAAAATTAAATGGGTCATGGGGGTGAAGATTAGGTCAAACGAAAGGCTTTTTATCCCAAATTCAATGTTGTACCAGAATAAGAGTATTAATGTTAATAAATACGCTTAATTTTCAATTTAATGACGCATTTATCATCTCCAAATTAACCTGAAACTAGCATATTTTTATAGTTTTTAAAAAATTCGCAAGAAAAGCAAGTTGTCCTTGAGATTGTATTTAAATAATTTTTTGACAATTACAAATAGTTACAGCTAATGACATTTCTTGTGTTCACCCACTAATGCGTTCATTGTAGTTTTAAAACAGAATTTTGAAATATCGTGGGTTCAAATAGTAATAAAAAATCCTTTCCTATAAATACTTAATAAATATTTAGATAGGATGTTAATATATGATGAATGTAAGAAACATGCTCGAAATGCTCAAGCCTTATATACGAAAGGTTTTCCCGAAAGAACAACACCGTCTTATGTAAGTTTTGATATGGTTAAGGAGAAGATGTAGCAACATTCATTTCCGAACGGTAAATATAGAGGTCATTTCAAACCAATACATACCGAACAAAACTTGGTGAATGTTTTAGTATATGTATAAATTGCGCCAACTTTTCGAAACCATCAAGAAAAGGAAAACGGCGTATCTAGGTCACATCATGCGAAATGAAAAATACCAGTTCCTCCAACTTATAATCGAGGGTAAAATTGAAGGCAAGAGAGGAATGGGACGCAAGAAAATGTCCTGGCTCCGAAACATAAGGCAATGGACAGGGATTAACGACATACAATATCTGATACATATTGCAAGAAATAGAGAATTAATGGAAAATGTGATCGCTAACATCCATTAGTAGATTTGCATCTAAAGAAGAAGAGATAAATTGCGAACCACCGATTTGGATCTAAGACTAACCTTCATCGCCATAATGCAAGTGATGCTGCAAGATACTCATTACTTTTTAACTAGAATTTTGTGGATGATGAGGCTCCTTTCCATAATAATGGGATTGTAAATTTGCTTTTACACTAGTTCGTGAATTAATGTTTGGTGTGGGTTATTTAATTGGCGTTTAATAGATCCATATTTTTTTGAAGAATATTTGAATGGTTAGAGATATCTGAATTTTCTGAAAAATTCAGCTATCTACCTTTGTTACTGGAGGATATTTCCTTACGCGAAAGAGGAGTTATAGTGTAGCAACAAGATTACGCACTCCCATATAACAGCGGCATTATAATTAATTGTATTAATGCCATATTTCCAAAAAGATGGATTGGAACTAACGGACCCGTCCAATGGCCTACAAGGCCTGTGCTATCAAACTTAGATTTTTTGTAAGGACTTTTTAAAAGGAATCGTTTATAACAAAGAACCTATAGATGTAGACGATTTAAAAACTAAAATAAGACAAGTGTGTAATAGACAAGAAATACAGAAAACTTAATTGGAAAATGGGAAATGCTAAAATTGTGAAAAATAGCACGGAAGTGTCAACAAATTTGCAATCATTACGTGATGCAAGCAAAGTTGCACTGGGGATACTGAGAATAAAACAAAGAGCACAAGAATTTCGACAAAGTGGGAAGATGATTAAACAATGACAGTTGTGAGACACAATCTCCCAGCAGCGCCGGGAGTACACGAGTGCATAACACTTTGTTGGTATCTATACTTGAATTCATAAACAGCAGCATTTTATCGCGATTTCAAGGTTATTACCTATCATCAAAACGGCGCAGGTGGCTAAAAACTCAAATCCAGAGACCGAAAAGGTGCATGTGTATACTTTTTGGCGCAACATTTTCTTTTTATTTATGTATGTCTCCTTTTAAAGTTCTTTTTGTGGAAATATTTAGTTTTTTTAATCTGAGGAGGGACGTAGATTAAAACTTGGTGTCAAAAAGGGCAATAAATATATCAATACAATGTAGAAATTGTGCATTTGAATATTATCAACCACATTCATTTTCATATATTTAACTCTTTATATTTAAAATTTAAAACATTAAAAGCTTTTTAACATATTTTATGTATTTTTAAAAACATTTGTTTAATATTCAACACTTCTAGTAAAAAGATAATAATAACACTTCTTTGTCAACCATTTTCCATCCACTCCTGAATGTAGGTCTCTCCCAATTGCTTCCATCTTTCTCTATCTTGCGCCAATCTAATCCACTGTTTGCCTGCCACTGTTCTTATGTCATCTACCCATCTTTTTTGAGGTCTTCCCGTGCTTCTTGTTGTCGTCCTTGGTCTCCATTCTAGAATTCTCCGTGTCCACCTGTTGTCATTATATCTGGCTACGTGACCTGCCCAGCGCCATTTCATTTTTGCAATTTCTTCCACAATATCCCTAATCTTCGTTCAACGTCTTATCTCGGTGTTTCTAATCTTGTCTCTTAGTGATATTCCAAGCATGATTCGTTCCATTGCTCTTTGCGTTGTTTCTAATTTTTTAGCAGATTTTTTGGTAAGGGCTACTGTCTCCAAGCTGTAAGTACAAACTGGTAGTATGCATGTGTTATACACCTTTTTCTTTAAGTTTACAGGAATGGAGGTGTTTTTCAAGATATATGCTAATTTGCCGAAAGCGCCCCATGCCAGTTGTGTTCTTCTTTTAATTTCAGCATCTTGATTTGGTTTTCCTAGTTTGATAACATGACCTAGATATACATAATGTTCAACATTTTCTATGGTATGATTTTGTATTGTTATATTTGTCTGGTCTCGGCTCAGTATTTTTGTTTTGCTGTAGTTCATTTTTAAGCCTACCGCTCCTGAAACTGCATTTAATTGTTGTAACAACGTTGTAGTTCTTGGATATTATCGGCTATTAAAACTATGTCATCTGCGAATCGCAAGTGGTTTAAGTATGCTCCGTCGACGTTGACACCCTTATTGTTCCATTCTAGTTTCTTAAAAATGTCTTCTAGAGCAAGGGTAAATAGTTTGGGAGAGATGGTGTCTCCTTGTCTTACTCCCCGTTGTAGTCTTATGGGATTAGTTTTTGTGCTTTCGTCCAGCTTTATCTGCATGGTAGCATTTTCATATATGTTTTTAATTATGTTAGTGTATCTTGAATCTATACGTGCATTTTCTAGAGATTCAAGCACTGCCCATAATTCGATGGAATCGAATACTTTATGGAAATCGACGAACGCCATATGAATTGGAACATTATACTCGATGCATTTTTCTATCAGTGTTCTTACGGTGTGCAAGTGGTCTATGGTACTAAAATGTTTTCTGAATCCAGCCTGCTCGATAGGTTGATAGAAATCGAGCTTATGTGTTAGGCGGTTGGTTATGATTTTAGTTAGTAATTTATACAGATGTGAGAGCAAGGATATTGGTCGGTAATTCTCGATGTTTGCTTTGTCTCCTTTCTTGAATAGTAAAATGACTTCGGAGTTGTACCATTCTTGAGGAATCTTTCCTTCATCAATTACTTTATTAAATAAAATATTTAATACCTGTTCTATTTTTCTTTCACCGATTTTCAACATTTCGACTGTAATTTTATCCTCTCCCGGACATTTATTCGTTTTTAGTTGATTTAGGGCCATTCTTATTTCATAGTCGGTTATGTCCGGTATTTCTTCTGAGCCGGTGTTAATTATTATTGTTCGTTCAGTACGTCGTTGTTGTGGTTGTGTATTTGCCGAGTATAATTTATTTAGTGTAGAATTTTTCAATGGCCTCGCTTATTTCCTTTCTGTCTCGGACGGTGACGTTTTTCTCATTTTTTATTTCTATGATTTTACTTGTGCCGTTTGAGTTTTTTGCTTTGAGTACTTTCATATTGCAGTTATCTTGTATTATATTTTTTATTAGATTGTTAGTATAGTTTCTATGATCGTTCCTAATTTCTTTCTTCACGTTTTTGTTTAAACTTTTGAAGCTGTCCGAAGTTCGATCTGTTCTGTTTCGTCTTTCTTTTAGTAATTTAATTGTATTAGGTTGAAGTTTAGATGTTTTGGCTTCTAAAGATAATAATAACACAACCTTCAAGAAATATATTTTGAGCGATTTGCCACACGACTTTTCTACTCCAATTGTTTAGATAGCAGAAGACTACAAGATTGTTAATCTTCGGGACACTTTATCTGTAAGAAGAAGCATCATACTATTTTACATATAGATAATTTACACAAATCTCACTGCATAATTGGTAATCTGGTAGGAACAGGGATTTCCAAATCGATCAACCTCAGGTTTCAAGTTATCTTACTCCATTCACAAACTCCAACACAATCTCTGAAAATTTTTCAGTAGATGAAAATTCAGCAGTCCTCTTAGCACTCTCTATGAGTGATCAATCGTATTTTCACTATCAGAAAATATTCAGCATTGTGTTTGAATCCTGCTGTGGCTGGTTATAAAAAAGATAAAAACCTACGAGGAATTGTGCTTTCCTCGTAAGATAAACTAATTGTTCTGAAGCTATTTTCTTGTGGCATTTTTAAAATAATTACTATTTAAATGGGAATAAGCAACAATTAAAGGTTAACGTACGTTTATTGACGTTTCAATTTCCACTTCTCAAAGTCGGAAATCGTTCTCAAAGTATTTTGAGAACGATTTCCGAAGTGGAAATTGAAACGTCAATAAACGTACGTTAACCTTTAATTGTTGCTTATTCCCATTTAAATAGTAATTACTTTATAAACTAATTGGAACTAACTTTAACTTTTTTCCTATTTCATTTTTGTTCTTCTTGCTGATTTGCCTTGTTACTTCACTTTAACTCAGACTCAAACGGCATAATTAATTAACTGCTATTATCAGACATTTCTGATAATATCTTTCCCAGCCTGTACCGACCAGGTATATGTGCTGCAAACACCCAATATTTCTCTCTGCTCCCTAGATTAAGAATGACCCCAGAAAAAAAATTTCTTCTCAACGAGAATTAATGGAAAATCCCGCTGAGTGAATTATTTTTTTAACACGTAGTAAAAAAATTTACCAATCGTTGCTCTATCTTTATTCAGAAATCCGCAATTATTTTAAAATTTCTATAGGCGGAACAGAGAAAAAATGAATTGAAGAGCAAAACAGTAATTAAAACATCTTTTAAACACTTTTATTAGAATTTAATATATATAAAAATTTTTGTATAGACAATTTTATATATAAAATTATAAAATACTTCCATTTTCAATAGTATTTTCTAAGGAGCCTCGTAGTGCAATAACGAATCTAAAAAAAATCAAAAAGGAAGTTCTGTCGACCAGCAATAACCATGATTTTTCTCAAATTTTTTGAACGAGTAGATTCTTGTAGAAGCTGTTGAAAAATTACTTACACTTATTTAAATTTATTAGATTATCCAGGAAGTACGAAAGAGTATAACGGAGTATACAGGACAATGAGAAACTTTAAATTTTGCTTTAAAAAACTTAGGAGGGTGAATTGGCGCCTTCTGTTTAGAGTTTAGGTTGATGCCATTTTTGAGGCAGTCCGTGTTTAAGACTACAAGTTCTTGTGATTAGTTTTGTCGTTATTGCTATATAATAGGGGGTTAAAAGTAAAAAATAGCACACTCACCTCTGTAACTCTAAAATAACACTATCAGAGCCTCTACGTTAGTACTATGGACTTACACATGGAAATGGAAGCTACTTAACGCCAGGCTTTGCCAATATTCAGTTTTCCCAAATATAAAAGGAAAGGAAGAAGAGAAATGAAGAGATTTAAAAAAAGTTAATAGGTTTTAGTGTATATGCAAAACTATTCATAGTATTTGGTTTATAATAAATTTTTAACTTAGATTTTAAACTTTTAACCCCTCATATATCCAGTGGCGGATCCAGCGTTATTAATGAAAGATAACTGAAAATGAATAATTTTTATATAGAATTTAAAAAATATAAATCACTTGGTTTGAGAGGAGGTATAACGTTCCGTTGTAAAAGAAACTTCTAGTCGTTTATTTCCTTGATTTCTTTACGCCGATAACTGCGCCGTCGCGAGAGCTGACAACCAGCGAATGTAGGACTTCGCTCGTTGTTCGAAGGGAATGGAAATACAAAGAAGCACGTTGACCGTTGTAAGAGTTTTCTTTTTAAGTGTAAAGAAAAATTAAAGAAAACTTAATAAAGTTCTCCAATTTAATAAAGAGTAATGGAGTTCTGTGGGTGATTAATGGATTGAGAGTACATTACAACCGCCAACTTTCATTACTTCTGCTTACTGTCATGTAATTTTCTTCATTCTCTTTCTCTTACTATTCACATATTATGGTTTCTGTAAGGCATGAAAATATGTCTAATTTTCCCTCTGATTATCAAGTGGCCACTCTCCAGTATTGCCTGTTAGCTAGCCTTCAAACTTTGTTTTTTTTTGTTCCTTTCATGTCTCACTTTGACATTCCGAACATCCGTTCATTGGTGTACCAAGGCACAGGTTATAGTTTTACATAGCGGTACACCAAAGTATCTCTCATTTTTAATCAATTTCATACATTTGTGCTCCTCCAGAGTGCCCTAAACACAAATTTTGTTACAGGGGGCAGATCGCCCCCACCGTTCTCCTTTGGATCCGCTGCTGCATATGTCATATATCAATTACGACAAAATTTATCAGTTATCATACTCGTTTACAAGTACTTTTAACTCATAAAATAAATTGGAAGCTATTGGTCATTACTTTGGGAACACCCTGTAAATTTTATTTTAAACTCATTTATCAAACTATTTCATGCTTTCAAATAGTGTAACATTCATATCTATAAAAATTTCGTGAGTTTATTGTAAACATTAATATATTTTAAAAGTGACAGTGTTGAATGGATTATGTGTTATGTAAACTGGTCATGTATAATTTAGATTTTTAAAATAGATTATTCTTTCGTTGGAGAATATTTCGCACTTTGTTTTTTTTTTAATAGAACAAATGTTTTGTTTCTGTGAGTGTTGAAGTTTCAATATGTGAGTCCACTAGATTTTAAATAGTAAGGATAAAGAATTTTCCATAATAATAGTATTGTAACGGTTTTTGCAGAATCTACTTCGTTTTATGTTGAAAATAGACACAAAGGATCGTTGGTAATGGTAACAAATAACCCGAAACGTTCTCTAAACTGTCAGATAAACTAACCCTATATTTTGTTTTTTGTCTAATGTGTATAATTTACTCCACTCTTCTTTTTTTATCTTTATAACATTTCTAATCGTTATATACACCACAGATTATAAAGTATATCTATGTACCCTTTATATGTATTCTATGGTATATCCATAGATTACCAATTGGTCGTTAACAGAGAATAGCACCAAGAGCATGGATAACATCCCAATACATGCAAGTGCCTCCTTTACTTTTAGTTAGAACAAAAGTTAAAACAAAGAGATTTGCTGACTGAAGTCGTCATCATCATCATCATTATACGTGCCTTTATCCCTATGCGGGTTCACCTTCCCTAATTATATTTCTCGATAAGTTTCTATTTTGGGTCATACCAATATTAATTACTTTACCGACGTGTCCTGACTAAACACCTGGCCCCAGGTCTTCTTTGATTTTCCTCTCCTACTGCTCCCAGGAATCTGCAGACCAGCAAATCTTCGTATTGGATCATTAATGTCTCGACTTTGAACATAGCCAAACCATCTTAACTTATGCCCTCTCGTTTTGGCATCAATTAGTGCCACTTATATACTTCTTCTAATATTTTTTTTTTAGCCCTTTTTCTATCCGAATTGTCGAATAAAGGCCTCTCCCATTTCTCGCCATTCATCCCTGTTGTGTGCTAGGCGCTTCCACATTGGTCCTGCGACTCTTTTGATATCGTCGCTCCAGCGCATTTGAGGTCTTCCTCTTGGTCTCTTCGCATCGTACGGTCGCCAGTTTCCGACTTCTTTGTTCCAACTACCATCTTCGAGACGTTCGTTGTGTCCAGCCCATTTCCATTTTAATTTAGCTGCTTGTTTCGCGGCGTCCCTTATTTTTGTTTTGTTCCGGATTGCTTCGTTCGTTTGCCGATCTATTAGTGAGATACCAAGCATCTGTCGTTCCATGGCTCGCTGAGTTTTTCGAATCTTGTCCATGTTCTTTTTTGTGAATGTCCAGGTTTGAGCTCCGTAAGTGAGAACGGGAAGGATACAAGAATCGAACACTTTGGTTCGAAGGTTTTGGGGTATCTTTTTGTCTTTCAGTATGTATGAGAGTTTTCCAAATGCGGCCCATCCCATTCTTACTCGTCTGCTTATTTCGGTAGTTTGGTTTTCTTTGTTTACCTTGATATTCTGACTCAGATATATGTATTCTTCTACATGTTCCACTTTTGTTCCTTGGATGGTTATCGTCGGTTGATCATCTTTATTCGACATTAGCTTAGTTTTACTCAGATTCATTTTCAGTCCTTTTTTTATGGATTCCGTATGAAGCTCATCGATCATCGTCTTCAGTTCTTTCCAGTTGTCGGCTATTAGTACTACGTTATCTGCATATCTTAGATAGTTTGAATACTTTCCGTTTATCGACAGTCCCTTCGTTTCCTAATTTAGTGATTTAAAGATGTCTTCAAGTGCGGCAGTAAATAGTTTTGGAGATATGGTGTCTCCCTGTCTTACTCCTCGGTTATTGGCCTCGTTTTCATTCTGTTATCCATCGTGACTACCATTTCAGCGTGTTGGTATATATTATGTATTAATATCCTATATCTAGAATCTATTCTGCTGTTGACCAGTGCTTCCTCAATAGCCCATAATTCTATGCTGTCAAAAGCTTTCTCGTAGTCTATAAATGCTAAACAGATTGGTAAATTGTATTCGTTAACTTTTTCTATTAGGACCTTTAGTGTGTGAAGAATATACTTCTTCTAATATACTTATTCTGAATTTTACCCTTTTTTGTCACTCAACTTATCATCTAAGAATTCTCATTTCCGCCACATGCATTCGTTACTGCTCTTTGTTTTTAACTGTATACCATTCAGTTCCGTCCATGATAGCTGATCTTATAGCTGTTTTACAGCATTTTCCCTTCTGTTTTATTGGAGTTTTTCTGTCGCACAACACACCATTCTCGTCCTTCTACTTCATTCATCCAATCCTAATTCTACTGCATGCATCTCCATTTATTTCACGATGACTCTGTAATACCGATTTTTACTACTTTAAACTATTACTTTTCACAATATTTACACTATCCATTTTATTTGTATTAACTCCATCTTTAAATGGACGTTGCAAATATTCTGTTTTTGTCATATTAAATTTGAAACCTTTTTCCTCAAGAACTTATCTCTACTGTTCCAGCGTTCTTGTTCTAAGTCGCTTTCACTATTTTCTACTAACACTACGTCATCAGCATACAGTAAGTACCAGGGAATGTTACCTTGTAGTTATTGTGTAGGTACCAACTACACTACACCAATTGTGTATTATGCTTTTGCTATGAAGTAAACAAAGATATAAACAAAATACAAAATTTCTTTTACGATAAACTGCTAAGTATTATTGATGTTTTGACCACTTAGTGGTCTGGAAGTTTCTCCCAGATAAAAATTGACTGGACATGCTTAGACCAACAAAGTCTGTGTACAATAAAATTTTATGTTAAATTTATTTTTTTTTTCATTTAATGCTTCGTTAAGAACCCTTTTGATTACTGTCCTCTAAAAGAGAACCCAAATACAAATTTAGGACGACTAAACAATACTAATATCAGGATAATAATTGTTTCAGGCAGCCTTCACAGTTTGTTGGTACAGGTCAGGGATTTGGAACGTCTCCTCAACCGTTCATTGTTGGACACATTCCACCAGTGAGGCTTAAAAATCAAGTAAGTACATGTGATTAGTAACAAAACATAGCTGGACTTTGCTTATAATATACAGTGGAAAAAATTTAATAGAGATATAAAAACAACTTTGATGAAAAAAATCAACAAAGAAGGGAAAATAGCAGACGGAAGAGCACAGTGTTCAGATTATTTATAAAGTCATGTTATTTGTTTTTATTTTAATGGACTAGGTCGTTTTAACACTGTTATGTGTTCTCAATATCTCAACAACAAATTTAGATTATTCCATATTGCTGTTATGATTTACTGATTTCGAGTTCTAAGTTTATGTTCTTCACTTCATTTGTAGTCTTGTTCTATTTATATATAGAATATTCTAGAAATATTTATTATATAACAAGTTTGTTTCTGTGTTCTCTCTCTCTCTC
Organism: Diabrotica undecimpunctata; assembly: GCF_040954645.1. Classification (NCBI taxonomy): domain Eukaryota; kingdom Metazoa; phylum Arthropoda; class Insecta; order Coleoptera; family Chrysomelidae; genus Diabrotica; species Diabrotica undecimpunctata. Next base: position 144,700,730 of record NC_092809.1, read on the forward strand.
TCTCTCTCTCTCTCTATAAACAATTCTGCTTGATCATTATTGGATTGACACTTGTGTACTTTCACTTTTTACGCTATCATAAGATTTTTCGAAGGTTTGATGATGTATCTCTTCATTAATTAATAATTTTTATGATATTCAAAGGAACTTCTTTATTATTTAAAAATGGAGTACATCCGTCAAACGATTTCTTCAAGCCGATCAAAATTCGAAAAGTTTCTTCTACGTCTTCTACTTCTTCTTCTTTTTATGTAGATATGACTCTGTTTTTCAATATGCCTCCAATAAGTTGCCGATTCATCGTTTTCGTGGTCTTCCTACTGATCTTCTTCCTATTCGCTATGTGCAAGTTCCGAAGAGCAACACCCAGTGGCACAAATCAGCGAAGGTGTTAGCACCATTAATTTTTTAGTCTTATATTAGCTGTAAGTAAAGTGACTTAAACTTGTTTATTTAATACAATAATTATGGTAATATATATCAATAATTAACTTGGAACAATTTTGAATTTATTTTTAACTGGAAAAATTATATTTTTTACGGTTAGATTTCATTATTTGACATTTCAGATTGAGGATATGAGGTTATTAAAAGGTAAACATTGTATGTAGTAAATAAAATTAATTATTCAATTTCAGTATTTCCAGTAAAATAAGGCAAAAAAGGGGGCAAACCTCGGAATGAAAGATAATAAGCTGAAAATTTGCATACGTCTTTATTTTGATGGTATAAAACTTACCTCAAAAGTCTCATATAATCACGTGTCCGCGACTTAAGATATTAAAGGTCAAAGGTCACGAAAATGAGTTTTCGGCAAATATCTCGTTTCCCTTACACTTTATGACATTTAAGGTGGTAAGAAAAATTGTAGAATGGAAAATTCTCTTCAATTTTTGTCTGAAGTACTTTTATATACCTTCAACCCTTCTTAAGATAGAGCGCAAAGAGTGGGGGACCGCTTACACATTATGGCTCAAGTATCGTTGTTGTATTTGAGGGTTACTCAGACTACACTAAGAACATTAAAGCAATGGAACAACTTAGAAGAACTGCCGGTATTTCAAAATCTTACGAACTCCGTTTTGATGAAACAATGAATGTGCCTATCAGCCAAGAACAAGAGAAGATATTGATTTGCTAGTTATCTTGATAGGAAGAGCTCAATCACATCAACAAGAAATTTTTTTTTTTTTTAATTGGTAAGGGTAATGCGGAGACAAAATTATATTCATCGAAAAGTTTTGATAAATACCCTCATTCTAAGAAACACATCTTATTTTTACACGCGTTTAGTGGATGTGATACGACTTCTGCGATTTATAGGAAAGGTAAAATATCGTTTATTAAAATTTTCGAAAAAAATCACCACTTACATCAGTCACCTCAACTATTTCAACAAAAAAACTGCTCTGTACAAGAATTATTTGAAAATGGAGTACCTACGTATTTTCGTAGCAGCGTATAATGCTCCAACATCAGAAGACGATATAGACTCTTTTCGATACACCCAGTTCATCAAATCAACAAGACTCAACAAACCAGTGCAGTTATCAAGTCTTCCACCTTCAAGTGCAGCAGCTCATCAGCATATCATTCGTGTCTATTATCAGACCCAAATTTGGTTGGGAAATGATTTAGAACCCCAAGAATTCGGCTGGGTAATGCAAAATGAATTTCTGGAACTAATAACAACATTATTACCGCCAGCAATAGAAGAACTGCTGAATACAATATTTTGCAATTGCAAGAAAGGTTGTGGTTCTAATTGCGGATGCAGGAAATCAGGATTGCAATGTACTTTAATTTGTGGGCAGTGAAATGGACAATCATGTCTAAACGCTTCATCAACTTCAGATGATTTCAATGAAGAAAGTGAATATGCACCTGATATTCTTGAATATTTTTATTCTGATACTTTAATAAACGAGAATGATGATGATGTATCCGATATTGAGCAGTCAGAGGAAGAAGAAAAAGAAGAAGAAGACGATGAAGAAGAAAATTAATACAAAAATATTAACCATACATAATAAAAGAATATATATTATATTTGTAACTTTTAAAAATCGATTATTGGATTAATAAATAAATATATAATTTAAAAAAATAATAAATATGATTTTTTCAATATTTAATTAAATATAAAAATGATTATTGTTGAATTCTGCACTTGATCTTAATTTATCATATATACAGCTGTTAAAAATATCATTAAAGTTCATTTGAAATATTTCATTTAATATTTATTGTATGTTTGTTAAAAATAAAATAAATATTATATAAAAAATATATATTTTATAATTAATATCTATAAATATAGTTTATTAAATAATAATAATAGTATTTTAAGTGAATAATTAACTATATAACTTATTATTTATTGAATCCTACTGGTTGACTTCGCGTTACCGTATACACAGGTAAGCGGTCCCCCACTCTTTGCGCTCTATCTTAAGAAGGGTTGAAGGTACATATAAGTACTTCAGACAAAAATTGAAGAGAATTTTCCATTCTACAATTTTTCTTACCACCTTAAATGTCATAAAGTGTAAGGGAAACGAGATATTTGCAGAAAACTCATTTTCGTGACCTTTGACCTTAAATATCTTAAGTCGCGGACACGTGATTATATGAGACTTTTGAGGTAAGTTTTATACCATCAAAATAAAGACGTATGCAAATTTTCAGCTTATTATCTTTCATTCCGAGATTGCATCCTTATTTTACCGGACTATATTACTATAAAAATGGATGCCATAATAAAAACTGAATTCCAGAAAATAAATCGTAAAATACCTTTTCAACCAACTATCATATCCACTGTAAAATACAATTAATAATTGCATACCACATCAATATTTTGGAGCGACATTAACGCCCGATTTCATAATGATAACCTAAAGTATCCTTTTTAGCTAATGTTCATTTTAGACTAAATTGCATAACCGTATCTTTTTTCAATTCAAACCTTTCAAAGAAACATACATCACAGTGGTTTAAATAATTAATTATTTTCCTGTCAACTTTTGGGTTGCGTAATCCGAACCCGAAGAAATATTTATCATTTTCTTTTAATTTGAAAAAAAAAATAAAATTGTAAAAAAACTTGAACCAACATTAATTGACCATGATTATTATTAAAATTTACACTTTAAAGTAAACTTTAATTTAATGTTCACTACAAACTTATTAAGAGATCGGGCGTAAGAATGCAGAAATTATGTTATGTTAGTTACTTCTGGTTTATTACGATATAAATCCACTTTTCTCGTTGCATTAATTTGTGCTTAGAAGTTGGAAACCGATATAACTTGAATTTACTATATTTTGTTGTATTTTTACAATTTATAACACATCATTTGCAAAATCCCATTTTCTTCAATAACTTTTTATGAACTATACTAACAAAGTTGCAAGATTTTACCGCTGCACGCGTACGATCGTTTCTCGTATCCTCTTCAAGTACATGCATACAGCGAATTGAAGAACCGTCTTTTGCTGTCTTTACTACTCTATTTATTGTCATTTGGCTGAGATGATCGTTTTGTTTCTTTTTCAATTTCTTAAACTATCCCATAATTTTTTACCATCAAGAAGTATTTTCATCTCTGCTGTATCTAACAATCTTTTTATCGTGTTTGTGTCAGGTTGTGTTTCTGCCGCATTTGTCATTATTGGTCTGATGACTGTTTTGTAGATTCCACCTTTAATTTCTTTCCCAATATTTTTATTTCTCGATATTGTTTCATTAAGGCAACCTGCGGCTCTGTTTGCTCTATTCACTTGATCTTCCATTTCTGTTTTAAGCTAGCTAGATAATGTGATGCCTAGATATTTAAACTCCATCACTTGTTCTACTTTCTGACCTTCCAGCTCCAATTTACATTTGGTTTGGTTTTTCTCCCATTTGGTATTCTTTTTTAGTTTTTACTTTTTTTATTATTTCATCGACAATTAGGTTGAACAAAAGAGGACCAGGAAATCTTCCTGTAATATTAAATTGTCAGTTTTAACAGAATCAGTTATTTTTCGTCTACTTTTACTTTTATTGTGTTGTTTTGGTAGATATTATTGATCGTTTTGATTATTCCTAGAGGTATCTCTCTTGCGTATAATAAGTGGATAACGTATTTTAATTTGACTTGATAAAATGCCTTCTTAAAGTCCACAAACATAGATATTCCGATTTTTTGTATTCTTATGATTTCTCTTGCACTTGCCTTATTATAAATATAGCGTCGGTGCATGATGTTCCTGACGTAAAACCTTGTTGTTATTCTGCTACTGTTATAATTTCATTAAGTAAATTTGTTATCACTTTGGTTGTTAATTTTAGTGTTGTGCTTAATAAAGGAATTCCTTCTCTCTTCTTTTTTTCACACTTTGTCTTCACTTTCCAATGGAGTTTTTTATTTTGATATGTTAGTGGTCGTTACTTTCCTTTTTTCAAGTGATCTGTTCCTGCGTTAAGTATATTATTTTTGAGCTTCCTTCGACGTTATCGTTTTCTATTTTATTCTCAGCAATCTTCTCTGATAGGTTGGTTATAACATTATCTATTATATATCTTTGTCCACGGGTATTATTGAATGTGTACATGTATAGGTCCTTGTGGTCAAAAAATGTGGAAAAACTGGTATATTATAATGTAAGGATTTGTCGATATTTTCTTTTACGCCGAATTTAGCATCGATACATGAACTTCCAGTTGAAATAATATTCTTATTAAAAATGCAATATAATATTTCAGCAATTCATTTGGTACCCATCTTTATCTGAACCTTTTTTGAAATCCCTCTTAACTTCTTCGTTTGTCGTTATTTCTGCTGTTTCCGTTTCAATGTCATTTGTTGCCCTTCTGTATACATATTTGTGTTTTTTACGATATCTTGTTTTTAGAGTAAATATTTTTTTATTGTTTCAGCCAATACAGAAAAAAATGGATCCTCCAGCATGCGTTCAGAACGCCATGATGACCAAAGACAAGAAACCTTTCACCTATACCCCCGGAGGAATAGACCTCTCCGAAGCTCGTTCGCCTCGACTTCAACGAAGAATCGAGAGAAACGCTAATTTGGGTGGAGTTGGTGACATACCCCACAACCCTGCCCCTCATCCCCCAATCACAGGCCCTCTTCCGCCATCCGCCTTGGCAGCGATGCGCCCTCAACCGCAGGTGCAAGTATTTCCTTCAGGTCCTCCACCGCCAGCGCCCATGCGAGGTGGAGTACCTCCTCCACCACCTCCACCTAAGCAAGGAATTCCTCCTCCACCTCCTCCACCTAGCTGTCCATTACCTACTCAAAAAGTACAGACCTCTGATAATCAGGTTCTAGAAAGGCCTGATATGACTAAAATTATCCCAGATAACCCAATGGCGATGTTGAGAAAAACTGGAGGGCCGCAACCAAGAAGAAGCCTGGTTGATCAAATATTTGAGGAAAGTGGAAAGAGTGCTCCAGAGCCTAGAACTCCACCGGTCCAAAGCCAGCAACAATTTCAACCTCCACAACAGCGGTAAGTTTTTGGAAATAATCGGTTTATTTTAAAAATTATGGTTCATTAAAATTGTAGAATTCAGTCTGGAGGGACACCAATCTCACCTGTACCACAACAAACATACAAACCTTCGATACCGCAGCAACAACAGCAGTACCAACCACAGGCTCAACCACAATACCAACAACCACAGTATCAACCTCCGGTTCAGCAAACTACTCCACCCAGAGAGCAATATTCTAGACCTAGCTATCCAGAGCCTGTGAAAGAGCAACCAAGATATCAACCACCGGTAATAGAAAGGCAACCATCAGCACCCCAGAATAACGGACAACAAGAAGTGAAAACAAGCACTGCACATTTGGGATCTTTGTATATTCCTCCCATAAATCAACAGCAACAAAAACGTATAGTATCGCCTCCCTCGCCTCCTGAAAGAAATCTGGACTCCCCAGGCATACAGACACCTCCTCTTAGAGAGGCTCCCAGACCTTGGCAAACGAAAAAGCCCCAAGACGAGGTGCCTACCTGGGCAAAGAGAGAAAACCAGATCCCTAATAATGTAGACGAAGCAAGGGTAAGTTAATATTTATTACGTTAATATATATTTTAAAGTATACTTTGCAGAAAATTTCGCCTCCTGCTTCCCAGCAACAACAACAGAGGTGGCCACAACCCCAAGCTCAGGGAAATCCTCAACCTTCCTTTCAACAGCAACAGTATGAACAACCCAAATATAATCAACAGCAGTTTCAACAAGCATATGCCAGCAGACCAGATGCGACTCAACATCAACAGGTACATTCTCATATAAATTTTTACCTATTTTTAATGTCTTCCCTTATAGGACCAATCCTTTATATAAAAATATGTTTCTCTATAAATAGTTTAATTATTTTAATGTACCAAAATTCTTGTCCTATTTCAGCCAATAGGAATTCGTATAGATATCCGTACCAAACCACAAGCACCATACCAAGATCAGACAGAATTGGAAAATAGACCTAACGTGGTTTACGTCACTCAACCGTTGGTGTTGCAGCATCCTGGTGCAGCTCCGCAGAGGCAACAAGTCCCAAACAATCAAGGAGGGGCAAGGGTTGTGCCAGTACAAGTTGAAGGAACTAGGGCTGGAAATGAAAGGTAAGAGAGCAAACTTGTTATGTAGTCGTCTTTCCCTATTTCATTCTTGCCTGTATTTTTTTCTTTGCTTTATTACTTAATTATTATTTTAGAAAAAATTGATTTTGTGTCTATTCTTCTTCTTTTCATGATTGTTTTGTTTTTTACAGGGTTTTAAATAGACAGCAGAGTTGGGGAAGCAACCCCGTGCAATCCAATTCGTTCAAAATCATCCAAAAATTCACCAACACAGACGGTGAAGATGAATATGATAACGTACCCATTACTGAACACTCACCCAAGTATACACAGAACTTCCAACAGCCTGTTGATCAGATGAGACGAATGAAAGTGAACGACGGGGAACAAAGTATTGCAAATACTTTCAAACAAGGTAAAAGCACGACCTGATAATATTTATCTACAGATTTATCATGTAATTGTTTAGTTTCTATCTATTCTTATTTCAATGATGAACCGGATGACCAACTAAGAAAGACGTAAAGAGAAGAGACGTTTTTATTAAAAGCACAAGTTTGAATACTGTTCACAACAGAGCAATAAAAATTATGCACAAAAATTACAAAACAAATATCACGATTAAAATGCAGTCAGACGAATAAAAATCAAAAAACAAATCGAGGACTAAAACAATAAAAGGCAACATGGTGCAAAGTGTGTCGTATAGTATTAGTATAGCCTTTAACAACACTTGTCTTTATATGGTCTTTGATTAAGCGTTTAAGATATAATAGACCTGCGACTTAAGAAAACCCCACGAAATAGAGTCTAACAGGGTCAAATCGCAGTATCTCAATGGCACATTGCACAGTTCACAGTCCATATCATCAAATTCAGGCCAAAATAAGTTGGTAATCATCGACCTATAGCGCTGGCCGTTGACGGTGGTCAACGTCCGTCTCAAAGAAAATGGACCGATAACGCCGCTGCCGCAAATCCACACCAAACCGTGACTTTGTCGGGATTCATCGGACGATCTAGAATCTCACCTCGATTGGTATCGTCCCAAATTTGAAAATTCTGTTTTGTTAACAATCATTGATCCAAAAATCGGATGGAATGGTAAATACTCATCGTTGAATATGATTTTTTTCGATGAAAATTGGGGTCAGTTTCCAACTGCTCCAGAGTCCATTCAGCGAACACACGTCCTTGTCTATGAAAAACCGAGTTCTTGTGAGCGACGTGAAATCGACTGCCTCGGCTTCTCTTATACAATCTCAAGGAGAGCGGTGATGTTTTCTGTAGATCTTGCATTTCGTCGACGTACGGGTATTGTTAGATTGTTTACTGAACTAATAGACTTAAATTTATTCTCTGCTTGGTAGAACGATTACCTTCATCAACCTGTATGAGTCCACTGCTGGACACAGATCTTCCCCAGCTCTTTTCATATATCTCTGTCTTATGTGGCTTGTATCTAGTTACTGCTAACACGCTTCAGTTTATCAGTCCATCTGGTTTGTGGGCGTCTTCCGCTCCGCAGTGCTTCTTGTCTTGGTCTCCACTTGACAGGACGATTATGGTGATCGTAAAATATACGTAGCGCAAGGAACGTTGTCTAAACAGAACACCCATTTTGATAAAACAATTTGATCATTTTCACGTGTTTTTGTACGCTATATACCTCCATCGGGATTTGGAAAAGTGGGCTAAATAGACAACAGCCAATTTGACTTGACAGATGTAGCTTCAACAATATGGCCGCTAACACTGTTAAAGTTGGGACCTCCCTACTTGAGGACCCGTTATATATCCTATAGATTAAAGTTGCCACCACTCATTAGCGGATTCATCGGATTTTGTTAAGGTTCATTCCCCCGATCTATAGGTAAAAACTAAGACTAGCAGCGTCCTATAAAATCTCAATCTTATTTTTAAGATGAGCGTTTCTTCTGATATATTTTTCCAATTCATCTGTGTACCCAGATAGATGAATTGTCTTAAACCTTTGAAGATTTTGCATTTGAAATGAAATCTGAATTATCATTTGCAGATATTTCTTGTCTATGCTCTGTGTTTTACTTTAATTTATAAGCAGCTCCATCTCTTCTGCTGCCGCTATTAAGTTTGTCCTATGGTTCATGCCCTGGTTATTGTTATGATGACTATATCTTCTGGGTATGCTTAAAACTATATTCCTCTGTTGTTTAGGGAACGAGCTATGTGGAAGAGCTGTCATCTTTTCTAAGTCCTCGATTTGTTTCAGTTAACACGTCGTTCTGATTTTTTACAGTAGATATCAACTTTTATGTCGACATTTTTATCACTTCATCATTTTACAAACTTGGTCTTACGATGTTGTCATGAGCTGCAATAAAGTCAACAAATGGGTATAATGATTTACTTGATTAAACAAATTTGCATATATATCTACAACATTTTGTTTTAATTTAGAGATGAATTTCCACGATGAAGAAAACCCGAGATACAGAGGGGGCCATATTCCTTCAAAGGTTTTCAAAATGTTGGATGAAAGTGGTAAAAGTAATTTATTTTAAGGTGGTGGTAAATTATTGTACTAATATTATATAGTATGGTGGTGGAGACATAAGCTGACAAATAAATGGAAATCAGTGGGATAGACATATACGAGGATGTATTTTATTCTTAGCCATCTTGCAAAGAGTTTCCTCATGTCCAACTTGACGTGAATTATATGATCGGTGCGTTCATACGAAGTCTTTAAAGCCTCAGATATTTATTTTAGCCTAATTGAAGAAGAAACAGATCCCGATCTATCTTCATCTTTAATGAAAAACACTTCTGAAGCTTTCAATCAAATTTTTAACGATCGCATACGCAGCACTTTGCGTTACTAGCGTGACCTATTTTTTGTAGATACCAAGATCAAAATTTACCTTTTGCATAAATATTGACCACTCCTAAACGCTAACCACCAACCGATTGTATTTTATGTTTAAAAGTAAAGTAAAAAGAATATTTTAAATTTTTATTGCTATATATATTCGTAAACTTGAAAATTTAGGACGGCGTATAATTGTTTGTAATATTTCTGCTAAAAAATTAAAAATAAACACGAGGTTTTGGCGCTGCTCCGTGCATCTTGGGGCTGCAGTGGCACCCACTTTAGCCACACTATTGCTTTAAATACAGATATTTGATGATAATTGAATACTTCAATACGATTTTTAGTTTCACAATTTTGATCTACACCCTTTTTTTAAATTTTATTAAGCATCTCTAACCAATACGGGTCTAACCTCTGATAATGGTCTAACCTAAATAGATATTAATACACCCTCGTATAGAAGCTATGCCAAAAAAGCGATACATAGGTACAAAGATGTTTGAAAATATCTTTATTACCTTCATGCGAAGAGAGAGTAGTAGGAAACAAATAATGAAAATAATATATACACTAGTTGATCATTTCTATGAACTATTTATTTTTTCAGTGCCTCGTGGACCCCAACAACAGCAGTCTAAAGGACCCCAAGTTCGGAATATTCCTATTCAAATTGAAGGTATGCAACTTATATTACATTTAGAAATTTAGGTTTAAGACTGAACTAAACATATACGCTAAAAATACAGTTGATATTTACTGAATCTATTTGTTTTACATTTCATAAATGAATCGTAAATGCAGTTAATTTAAATCACGTGGGGGAAACTTGTAAGACATAGCTGGTTTATAGCATCAACAATAAGATAACTGTGCTAGCTAAGATAACAGTCGTAGCAGTGGAGTTTTAAAAATTCCAAATTCCTTAAGTTTAATTTAAAACTAGGATTGGTATAAGCATTTCCAATTTTTTCGTTGGCGGTTTTATTCCAGTACAATTTTTTTTGATGCGAATATTTTGTTATGAGTTTGGTATCAGTCAGCGAACTCTACGTAGTTCAAAAATAAACAGTATACATGGTGCTACAAAGCGATACCACTGTGTCAAGTGGGAAATTTGTTCTGCCTTTCTCTCTCTGAGTCTGTGTTCGGTTCTAGAAATACCCTTTTTTCTTTTCCGGAAACCGTCTATTCTCCCCTAATTCTAAATGGCTAGCTTTCTGGAACCACACTTTCCTAGTTATTCCATGGGCACAATGGTGTTACACCTCGAAAATTAAAAGTGTACGATCTCACTCTGGCTCTCAACTTTCACCGTATGATAAATTAATTGTGGTGCGGCTGTCTGGTTATTTGCTAATTGAGCATGTGCATAGTACATGTGTCCATCTGTGTTTTGTATTTGGGTGTGTCCGTGTATTTATGAATATGTAACATATTGAATCAATAAATCTGCAGATAATGACATAGATGCAGCTCCTATCTCATGTGCTCAATAGATTCGGCGATGTATATCTGTATAGTTTGTAATCAAATTTCGGTTTAATGTTGTTTTTTATTTCTGTATTCTTAAAATTAAGTGTATTGACTTTTTATTTTTGTCATTGTATATTTAAATATGTCACGTCAAATAGGTTGGCAAAAGGCTGTCATGAATTACTACATAAATGTCACTAAAATGACAAAAAAACTTGTATATTTTGTTTTTGTGCAATCTGTAACTCACTGACTGTTATTAGGTGATGATACTCCCAGGCCATATGTGCATCCAAGTGAACAAGTGGTACCGGAACCAAAAAAATACACTGGAAGCTCAATACCCAGTAGATCTTTCAAAATTTTGCAAGCTATGACTGCTCCAAATGATTATGGTGAGTGCCATGGATGTTAAGATGTTGTATCATTATTAATTTCTAAATTGAGCAAAAATATTTTTCCAAATTCATTTCCAAAAGTTCGCATGATCATATCATGCAAACTAACAGAGGTTTTTTTGAAATGCCTACTTAGAGAAAATAAAAAGATATTTCCAAATTCCAAATTTAAAAACGAAAAATTTAAAATTTAAATTTTTTTATAGCCAATGTAGAAGAGCAAAACGAAGAAACCCCATACGATGAATGGGTGTACCCTCCCCATTATCCCCCTTATCCTTACCCTCCCTACTGGTACGATTATTACCGTTACTATTACCCTGAATCCTATCCCGAAGAAACCCCTACCAAAAAATCAACCCCTAGAAGTAGTGTTTCTCGAAGTACCTCTCCAGCAAAATCTGGTCGCCATACTCCTCTCCCTTATTGGGGGTATATGCCTCCTTATTGTCCTTCACCCAACTCGACTGATAGCGGCAAAGAGATGCCACCACAAAAGCCAATACCACCTCCTTGGTATGGGTGCGATCCATATTACCCTTCAGAACAAGACAGTACTGATGTAGATGAAAGTAGCATATCACAGGAATATTTACCATACTATGATCCTTACTATTATCATTACTATTATGGATATCCACCAATGTACCCTCCTTATCCACCACGATATGCCAACAGCGACACTGATAGTACCATTAACGGTTATTCTTCATTGGATGAAAAGGGAACTAAATGCAAAAAGGTCACAGAAAATCAAAAGAAAATTACAAATGATTCTGGAGCAAAGGCACTGCTAACACCAACTTTAGTAGTAACTGAAGTTGTAACCAAACCAATGGAAGAAAAAATCGAAAGTACTACAGACTGTGAAACTGATACAGAAACAGATGATGAATATAGTGCACATTTACAGAAAAATCCACTTCAGTCTATGAAATCTATAACAAACATTATTTCCCTTAACACGTACAGTAGCGACGAAGATATTTCTAAAGAAGAAATGCAAGAAGATGATTACTCGGGTGAGTCCAATGACGAAATTGATGATGCCAGTTCTATATGTTATGAAGACGATGCCTATCCGCACCAACTTAGTGTTATTATGGAAGAGAGTGAAAGGACAGAATCTAGAATAAGAAGTATGAGTACTATGAGTGATACTACTACTCTAGCAGAAAGAAGTGACCCAGAAGAAGACATTGTAGACTACAGTAAACCAGAATCGGATGAGAGTAAACACGAAAGTACTTCAGATGACTATGATAAAGATAATGAAGAAGAAAATATTATAAACTGCAGTAAACCAGAATTGGACGACAGTAAACAAGAAAGTACTTCAAACGACTATAATAAAGATAATGAAGAAATACCAGTAGAACCTTACAAAGAAAATGACGTTAATGTAGAAGATTGTGAACAGGACGATGATGACATAAAAAGTAATGACAGTGAAGATTGGTGGGGAATAATAGGAAAAGAAGACGACGATTTACCACCACGAAAGAAAACACAACTTTTTGATAATGCAAACGTAGAGAAAAAAAATATTTTCAATGCACATGCTGCCAATGAAGATATAGTAGAAAGTGATAATTCAGACACTGAAGATATAATTAGTATTAAAGTTAGTGATGTAGAAAATGATAGAATAGATAATTTAGAAATACATGAAGAGGATACAGTAAGTAACTATAGCACAGATATTAACAATATAAATAAAAATACAACTAAAAATTATATTGAAGAAAGTAATAAGTATAGTTCAGAGGTTACTAATACGAATACAAACGTAATTAAAAATTGTAATGAAGAAAGTAACAACTACACAGAATATACAGTGGTACGAAGAATTAAAAAGAAAAACAATATTGTACATACAGAAACAGAAGTTAAAGAAAGCTTGTCTAGACCTCAAAGTATATACCAATCTTTAGAAGACCTCCAATCAGAACCAAAATCTAGACCTAGAAGTATATACGAATCGTTAGAAGATATCCAGGCAGAATCAACTGGAAGTCTTATAAAAGTTGATAATTTTGTAGGTATATTGGAACAAATTCAGAAAGAGACTGGTTTTTGGAACTTAAATTCAAGACTAAATAACGAAAAAGCTAACGAACCTGTTAAGTTTAGAAGAACTAGATCTGTAGAGGAAAAAAATTTGGACGCAGAAAAAAGGTTTACTTGGACATCATTTGAAAACTTTAATAGAGAATCTCTGGATGATTTGGAGAACAAAATAAAGAGGCTGTCTTGCGGTTCATTGGAAGATTTGAAAGTAAATATTAAAACAGAAGAAGCGGTTGAGGGTTCTACTAATTATATTAAGTATAATTCTAGTTTGAGCTCAACACCTGTTGTTGAAACCCAAATAGTTACTGAAGATATAAGCGATGATAATAAGTCTTCCACTAATGAATCACATACCGAAGAATCTGGTGACACATCTGATTCTTCTGCTTCAGAGAAAGACGATAAAGAATCCAACAACAATCTTGTGAGACTCGATGACGACGCTGATGTTAAAATACCTACTATAAAAGACCGAATCCAAGCTTTAAGAGAAAGTATTAACTCCAAGAGAAGACTATTATCGGATGACACTAAAGAGTCAAGTAAGGATAAGATTTCTATAAACGATTCAACCAACAGAAGCAAAACAGCTTCTTCAAAAAGTAGCCTAAAATCTTTTGAAGAGTTCAGTGAAGAAGAAGAAGTAGATTCAGGGGTTACCTCAGACATGAGTAGGCATATATCAGACACAGAAGAGTTTCCTGAGTTGAGAAAACTCACGAAATACCAAAGAGCAGCTACACATTCAAGACTATTTAAACTACTACAAGAAGAATGTAATAACGAGGACGCTGAAGAGGCTGAAGAAAGCAAGCAACCTTTAGACCTGAATTTAAACGACGCTAAAACTCCAGTAAATGAACGACTAGTTAACGAGTTGGTGGATAGTTTACTAAAACTCAAAAAAGGACAAGCATTTAAGAACTTACCTAAAGAAAAGTTATATGCAGCTGCCGTAAAAATATTACAAGAAGATATGGAGGTTACAGATACTCTTTCTGGATATTCCACAAGTGTCCAAACACCGCAAGAGTTCGGATCTAATTATGACGATTATAAGCAATACTACGAAACGTGGGATAAGAGTGAAGAAAACTTTGACATATTTCCTTCAAAAGCCTTCAAAGTTCTGCAAGAATTATCAAGCAACAAACCAGGAGGTGGATTGAGCTCTATAATAAAGTGCCCCAAGGTATTATCCTCTAAGAACATCCACAAGAAACTTATCAGACTTTTAGAAAACTCTTCTAGTCCCATTCCTGACAAACCTCCCTTAGATACGAACGATGTAACGAGAGTCTCTTGATAATCCAAAGGGACTTTAAGCGAAAAATTGATAATTTGTTGGACCCGGTTTTAATTAGAGGTACAATTGTTGATTCAAAATCAAGTGGCATTTTTGGTAGAAAATTTTAGTTTTTTAGTAGGCTTCAGACTAGCTAATTAAAACAAGTACAAATGCAGAATGTAGAAATTACTCATTAATTTCGTCTGATGTAATAAACAAAATTTAGCTGTACTAGTTGATTATTATTTCCATAGTTAACGTATTAGCCTTCAATTTGTACGAAAAATAACAAATATAGGGTAATTCCACACCAAGTGAGCAAAATTAGGAACGAGGTACTCTTCAATTTGTCCGAAATTTTTCTTACTTTGTTTTTATCGTCAAAAAAATAATAGTGCAGCTTTTCAGCACTATCAGTCAATAAGACCTCTTAAATTGTCAACAAAATACAAGATTAGAATTTATTTAATTTGTATTTAGCACAATTTTCCTAGTTTACTTTGACTTTCTAAAAAAAATTTTAGCTTAAATTTAGAACTGGGAAAGTTTTACATAAATAATGCCCTTTTTTTTGTTTTTTAGTTTAATTATTTAATATATAAAAAATGCAGCTCAAATTCAAATTCTTCGTAAATTTTATCTAAAAGACACATTTTTTTATAATCATTTCTTTATGTCACTTAAAAAAATAGATTATCTTTTTAACGTCCGTCAGTGTTTTATTTTTATATAAAAATAATAGTTTTAATTTCATAAAAAAATAATACTTCTTCCTTTATATGAGCAATTTTGTTTGTTTATTGGCGATTGTCACTCCGTCTCTTGGGCGGTCGGTCGATACTTTTTCAACCACTTGGCGATTTGTCTTTTGCTATTTTAACGACTCTTGTGTCAGCCTTCTACTGATGTGATTGTTCCACTCTTTTTTTTTATTTAATGTCCACTCATTTATACCCTGTACATTACATTTTGTCACTAGTAATCTCGTCACTCCCTCTTCGGTCTCAGCGTGTTTTCTGTAATTCTTCTGAGTGTTCTCATTTCTGCAAGAGCTGATACAATTTTGAATTGTATCAGCTCTTTGATGAGCCAGATGTCATAACGTTTATTTAAATCCAGTGATGGGCTGGACACATAATACGAATGCCAGAAAATACGATTGCTAAAAAGCTAACCACAGGAACACCTGTAGGAAGAAGAAGCAAAGGCCGACGGCGAATTAGGTGGTTATATTGAGTTGAAACCGACTTACGGATATTAAAAATCAGAAGATGGCAACATGTTGCCAGAAACCGAACAGAATGGCGACGAATCTTAGAGCAGGCCAAGATCCACAGAGGATTGTCGAGCCAAAGATGATGATGATGTTCTCATTCCTGCAGTTTCCAGTATTCTCTGTGTTTTAGCTGTATTAAGTCTTGTTTCTCATGCGTAAGTCATTATTTATTTTATACTGGCTTCACAGGTTCTTGATTTCATCTCCCAGTTAATGTGTCGGTTACACCATATAGTGTTATTAAGGCATCTTGCTAATCTATTTCCTCTTTGTACTTAATCTATTACTTATTTTTCAACTTCTCCATAGCTGTGATTAAATCTGTGAACTTTTATTTTGGGCAATTAATATTGCATCGTCCGCGAAAAGAGAATTTTAATTTCATTGTTCCCTATTCTGTATGACTTCATCCATGTATGAATCATGGCATAGAATAGGTCTTATTCCATTGCCTGTATTTACAAACTCTGTAAGTTGACCATCTATTCTGATTTCCACCTCATTGTTTTGATAGACGTTTTCAATTGTTTTTATAATATTCAGCGGGATCTCTTTGTTATACAAGAGATGTATTACATCTTTAAGTATTACTCTGTCAAATGTTTTCTTCAAGTCAATCAAACATAGGAATGCAAGTACAGTAATACCTCGAACTTACGCGATAGGTGGGACTGAGCGATTATCATTAAGTCGAATTCGCGTAGGTCGGGGTATAATTTCGTAATTTACCTAAAGGTAAAAAAATAGCAATTCACACAAAAATGTTTAATAAGAGAGCTCGTTGTTTTTCTTAATAACTTCATGCAGGCATGCAAATGATCGTTTGATGTAATAAGCTATGAATGTTTTAATAACTCAATGATTCATCGATTGAATTAAGCTGGTTGTATTAGGTGGTAAAAATTCAACTGTCACACGTGGATCAAAACTAAGTGAACTTACAGGAGGATGATCTGGTGCGTTGTCGATCACAAGCATCACTTTAAATTGAATTTGTTTAGATCGACAACGACGTTTGACTTCAGGTATGAAGTGATGACCAAGTCCGTCTTCAAAAAGGGAATCTGTCACCCAAGCTTTTCGATTAGACTTCCTATCACAGACAAACCAGATTTAACTTATCTACATTGAATATGGTTTGGTTGGAGTAAGCTGTACACGGAACAAATATTTCTAGAGGCACTGGAAGAGTATAACGAGGGCATCAAGATTAATAGCGTACCAATAAGTAATTTTCGATATGCAGTTGATACTGTTATACTGGCCGATAACATCGAAGATTTACAGATGATGCTAAATAGAGTAAATACAATTGGCAACCAATTTGGACTGAAGATCAATAGAATGAAAACTAAATTTATGGTGATCAGTAAAAAGAATATTCAACATATCGACCTGAATATTGAAGCCGAACGTATTGAAAGAGTACACCGATTTAAATATCTGGGATATACAGTAAATGATAAGTGAGACCCAGACGTAGAGATTAAGATCCGAATTGGAATAGTAAGATCCAAATTCATCAAAATGAGAAAGCTCTTAAGCAACCGCCACCTCAGCGTTAACCTCCGACGGCGCGCCACGAAATGCTACGTACTCTCTACGCTACTTTACGGAGTTGAAGGATGGACATTAACAGCAGCAACTATAAAGAAGTTATCGGCTCTAGAAATGTGGCTGTATCGACGCATACTGAGAATACCTTGGACAGACAGAGTGACCAACACAGAGGTATTAAGACGAATAGGTAAAGAGGTGGAATTGTTAACAACTGTTAAAAGGAGGAAAGCGTCATACCTGGGCCATGTGTTCCGTAATGATAAGTACAGTCTGCTACAGCTTATCGTGGAAGGCAAGAATGAAGGTAGAAGAGGTTTGGGCAGAAAGAAGAAATCCTGGCTGAGAAACTTGAGAGAATGGTTTCAAAGCTGCGAACATAATACATGCGGCACAAAACAGAGAAACCTATTGTTTGATGGTCGCCAACCTTCGGTAGAAGCCGGCACATAAAGAAGATATGTGTTTTCATTCGTGGTCTATCTGATTTTGGGTCTGTTGATCTGGGGATATCCATGTCACTTTATACACTTATGTTTGAAGTATATACTACTGATTATCATCTTCAAAGATGCTGCGAAATTTACAAGCCTCGTCCCATTAGCATTGCATTCTTTTTGTATGCTATAAGGTCCTATGTTTGGTCTGTATATCTGTTCTTGTCCTACGTTAGCGTTTATGTCCCCAATATCAACTTAAAGCCGTTATTGGGACATTGTCTATATGTTTGTTCTAATTTCCCATACAATGAGTGGGGGCATGTGCATTTATGAGACTGTAGCTAAAGAATGTTCCACGTAATCTTAGGACACATATTTAGCGTCAAAACCTATTATTAGGTTATTAACTCTTTTGCTCATTACAAAGCCTACACCAAAGATATGTTGCGTTTGATGGCAGCTATAGTAGATTGTATTCAAATGCTTCTGGTGAATACCGGCTCCTTTCCAGCGAACCTCTTGTATAGCTGGTATGCCATATTATATTTGTTAAGAGTGTCTCCGAGACATCTCTTTACTCCTACAAAGTACAATGCTCTTAAGTCCCATAATACATGATAGTTTTGGTAGAACCATCGTATTAAAACAAAATTTTATATCGAAATTCAACTTTTTAGAATGTTTCTTAGACCTAAAACAAAGTTGTTTTTAAAGTTAACTTTCATACTTTATTACCACCGATTTTGCGAAAAATTTTATTGCCCCGTAAAATCCCAAAAGAACACGTAATCAAAATTTCAGAAAAGTGGAACATTTTCGGGTTCTTAACTTTGTTCACCTGGCGCGAAATTGCTCAAAAATATTTTTGCTAAAACACTGGCGTCGTGCTACTTACATGACATATTTTTTTTTAAATCAAATCTCCTTTGTACTTGATTTAAAACAGCTAGAAACATCTATGGATTTTAAATAAAAATATTTTTTTAATTTCAAGTCCTATTTTTGAAAAATTCATAGATAAGCTCACGTGTTTTTAATCTTT
This sequence comes from Diabrotica undecimpunctata, assembly GCF_040954645.1. Lineage (NCBI taxonomy): Eukaryota > Metazoa > Arthropoda > Insecta > Coleoptera > Chrysomelidae > Diabrotica > Diabrotica undecimpunctata. The sequence continues at coordinate 144,719,731 of NC_092809.1, forward strand.
TTATAAACTTTTTGGAGTAGACTCCACCTTAGAATTTGAAAAAATATTTTTATTGCATTCAAACATTTTACTAATTTCATCTTACATTGTAATAACTCAGTATTTTTGCCCTTTGTACTGTATTATAGTTTTTTGGTAACGTGTTTGAGCTTAACGATGAGTGACAGTTTTTATTTGTTCTTTTTACTAAATGTAATGATAAGAAAAGGTGTAGTTTGCTATTTAAAAAGTTATTTGGCATGTTTTTTTTTGTTTTGTTTTTCAGCTTTTTTGTCTTGAAACTAACTATTTATCTAATATTTTATTTATCTTTATATTTATGTTTATATATATATATATATATATATATATATATATATATATATATATATATATATATATATATATATATATATAGGGTGAGTGTTAGACCGACATTGGTCTAACATTAATAATTCCATTATGGTACAGATATAAAAAAAGGTATTTAGAAAAATGTAGGTATGATATTCTCCAGGCTTGGACCATTTTTAAAAGATCTAGTAACTTTGAGACTGAACCTTCCATGTAGCTCTTTGCCAGTGGCTTTTCTTCGTCTAATGCAAAGAACCGCAACATTTACCAATCTGCCACACTGACACAAAATGTGTTCTGCTGTTTCTTCCTCTATGTGACAGAATCTGCATAGATCATCATCTGCCGATCCCATCAGCTGCAACTGACTATTCAGCTTGCAGTGCCCTGTTACCCGACCTACTATGGCTTTGACTGTTTTCCTGTCTTCACTTATTAGGTCTGCTGTAAATTTTGGCGAATGTTCTATAGTGAACTGTTTCACCTGTCTTTGGCCTGATGAATTCTTCCACCATGCCAGAGATTTGTGAGCTATCCACTTTCCTTGTAGTCATTCTGCCTTTTCAACAGAGCAGAAGGTCCGGCCCAATGAATTGCATTAATGAATGTTGTTTGGCCATTCCATAGGCGTTTTCATTGCCCATATGACCCTCGTTCATCGGTACCTAGACTACCGTAACCTTATTACGGTCTCCTAGTTTATTTAGGGCACCCACTCAATCCTATACTAGCTTAGAATTGACAGTGGCGGATTGCCGTTATTTCCGCCTGGAAAATTTTTACATTATTAGATAGACTTATGGGGAACTGTATCCCGATAAGTTTATCTAATAATGCTTTGTCCCTACTATACCGGCTCCTACACCCATCGATATTGTTGAGTCATTAGTATACCAGATAGCTTCCGCTTGTATGAGTACACCGTTCTTCCAGTCTTCCCTGCTTGGTATATTAATTTTGAATTTATTGTCAAAGCTATATCTCGTAGCTGTTGCATTCATTGGTTGCCCCATTACAATATTTGCTTTTAACTCCTCGATTAGCTTTCTATTGTCAGAACTATGAGCTTAGCTCATCTGTTGCTGACTATCTATTAATCTGTGCATCACAGAGCCAGCTTCGCCCTGTATAAAGATATGAAGTGGTGGTAGATAGAACAGGACTTTCAACATCGCTGGAGGAGTTGTTTTTATGGCTCTTGTAATATACAGGCATGCTAGCCTTTGTATATTACTTAGCAGCCTTAATGGTCTCACTTGCTGCGTCTTTGTCCACCACGTCACAGACCCATAGGTTATTGGTCTAATAATCCTTGTTTATAACCAGAGGGTCATTTTGGGGCTGGGCCCCCAATTCTTACCGCACAATCTTCTACATCTGCCCACGTACATAGTAGCTTTCTATATGGTTTTCAGTATGTGAGTATTCCATGTAAGACTAGGTAAAATATGCCCCTAGGTATTTTGTTTCTTTGGCAAAACGAATCTCTGTTCCTCCCAGCACCAATGGTTTTAGGCTTTGTAATGCTGTCTTTTTTGTAAAGTTGATAATTTGTGTTTTTTGAGCATTGACTATTAGTCTCTCCTGTGTAGACCAGACTACCAAGGTTGGCCAAGGTTGTTTTACTTAGAGTGAATATAACTATCTTATTCTCCAGAGATGCTCTTATCCATCTGTATATTACCGCAGGTCTGGCTCTTTTACTTATTGCTTTTATCAAAAAGTTAGTAGTAATATTATTAAATGCCCCTTCAATATCTAAAAAACGGCTATTACTATCTCTTTGTCCTTTATTTACTTTGAGATAAGCCCATTTAGATCATCGAAAGCTGAGTTTGTAGATTTACCAGATCGATATAATTATGTTATCTGTTAGTGCCTTTTGCTGTAACTCTGCTTAATCTTCTATAATTATTCCGCTTGTGTCTATTTCTAACTTTTCCTTTAAGATTTTTACATCTAGTCTTCTCATAGATGGTATTACAATGATTCCTGGATAATTCTTGAATTTATTTCTAGTCACATTCTCATATAGTGACATAATATTATATGTTTGTGCCAATTTGGTCGATAAATGTTCTTCGCTTAATGACTTTTTAATTTATCTTGGTTTTACTTCTATTTAGTTTGCTACATGATTTTCTTGTTGCTCTATTGCTTTTGCCATACATTGCGAACGATTTACAGCTGGTAGTGGTTCCTATCATTTTTGGTCGTTGATTTGGCCAATCTATATTCCTTCCGTCTTGTTTTTTGAAATGATTTCAAGTTCTTATGCTTCTTTTATCTTTGCTGATAATTCACCATTTCTTATTCTTGTTTTATTTTATCTGGCTTATTATAAGAGGTCAAAAAACCCTTTAGGAGAGTAGACTAAATAAAGATATTACTAAAATGTGGACGTCTCTTAATATAGTTAAGAATATTGACTATAATCCAAAATACCTGAAACGTGACAAAGGGCACAAGTTCCATCACTGTTTAAAAAAGCTAACCGTAGTAATTGAGAAAACTATAGAGGTACCAGTCCATTGACTGAAATCTATAAAATATACCCTTAAATTATTACCAATATCTTAAAAAATATCACCCAAACCATTATGGGAAAAGAACAATAGGGTTCATTTATTTAAAGTGCTTTTTTCAGAGAAAGAGAGAAAGAGAAAGATCTTTCGTGAGTTTATTAATAAAGTCTGATATATAAAAACAACATTTGATTTACTTTGTTTTTGTATTGTAGATCATGCAGATCATACCGATTTTTAATGTATCCACTGGCCGATTTTGAAGAAACGAAAAGAAGAAGGTTTGAACAGTGGAAAAATATTTTCTGGAAAATAAAATAACTATAAATTAGGCATTTTTAAAACCGCAGGGTGTGATTGTGCTGCTTGAAGAACACGCATTTTTAATATTTTCTTACCCTCTTCGAGAGGGACTGAAACCGTTCTTTGGTACATTTTTTAATACTTCGACGTAATGTTCTCATGTCAGGATTGTTTTTTCAAGTTTTCGGTTTCGATAAGTAAACATGATGTATATAAAAGTTAATATTGTAAGGTGTATGATCACAATAATGTATATTGTTTAAATATGTATATAAATCTAGGCATCTGAAATGAATTCTTCTATTGCATTGTTATTAAAAAAGAGCTCATGTTAAAAAATGAAAACTGTATGTATTTTTAAATAAATGTTTTAACTAAATGTCTTCCTTATTTATTTCTTAAATATATTTTTACTAGCAATAGGACCCGTTTCAGAACAAGATCAAGAGGTGAAACGACAGAAAACAGAAATGAACAGTAACAGCAGTGAATACCAAAAGAACAAACGAGGAAGCCGCTCAATCACTTTAAGATTTAAAGAAAGGTAGAGCAATTGGACCAGATCATATTCCCGGAAAGACTAGAAAGCGCGAGCGGATGAATGTTCTCCATTCTTTAACTGTGTGAGGCCCAATCTCACCATCAATTAGCCTATATTTGTCCACTGCTGAACGTAGGCCTCCCGTAAAATTTTCCACCTATTTCTATCTTGTCTATCCGTCCATCTAGTCGGGGGTTGTCCTCTGCTTCGATATGCCTCTTGCCTTGGTCGCCATTCCAGAATCTTTCTGATCCATCTATCATCCGTTAATCTGGCAACATGTCCGGCCCAAGCCCATTTAGCCATGGCTATTTTTTCAACTGCATCCCTGATTCCTGTTCTTCTTTTTATTTCTAGGTTTGGTACTTTATCTCTGATGGTAATACCTAATATTGATCTTTCCATAGCGCGTTGTGTTACTCTTATTTTATCTATTGTTCTTTTTGCCAGAGTCAGTGTTTCTGCGCTATATGTAAGAACCGAAAAAACACACTGGTTAAAAACCTTTCTTTTTAAACAAACTGGGAAAACAGACTTGAAAATGTTATTCAATCTACCAAAGGCAGCCCATGTGAGACCTATCCTTCTTTGTATTTCAGTTGTCTGATTATCTCGGCCTAAGCGAATCTCATGCCCTAGATATTTGTAAGCTATTACTTGATCGAAGCTATGGCTGTCAATCAGAATTTTACAGCTGACTACAAGGTTGGTCATAAATTTTGTCTTTGAGGTGTTAATTTTAAGATCAATTGTTTTTGACACTTTATAAAGCGTGTGCAGCATTTTTGTAGCTTTATCAACTCTATCAGATATTAAAACGATGTCATCGACAAATCTTAGGTGGTTCAGATCTTCCCGATTTATATTAATTCCCATGTTATCCTCTCGTTCCATTTGCTTGAACATTTAGGGAAGATATTATCACCCTGTCTAATTCCACTTTCTATTCAAAACTTCTTGATATCTTCATGAAGGCGGACACAAGCTGTACCAGTTTCGTAAATACTTTTAATCAATGAGATATATCGGTAGTCAATGCGGCAGTCAGCCAATGCTCGAAGCATTTTATGATGATCTATAGTATCAAACGCCTTTTCATAATCTACGAATATAAGAAAGATAGGCTTGTTATACTCTGTACACTTTTCTATCATTTGTCATTTGTTCCGTATCTGGAGCGGAACCCAGCCTGTTCACAAGGTTGGTAACTATCCAGTTTGTTCACAAGCCGTTTTGTTATTATCTTCATGAATAGTTTGTATGTATGGGAGAGCAAACTAATAGGTCTGTAGTTCTTTAGGTCTGAAATGCCACAATCTACATGGCCATAAACCACACGGCTTAATTTCACTTTAGCCGTAATATGCGCAAATCATGAAAAGAGGGCATGGCAACAAAGACAGAAAGATTATCTCAAGGTCAGTTTATGTGTATACTCAAGGTCAGCGACAAAGTGAATTTGGAAAGGCAGTACTTAGTGCCACCATGTTAATATAAGAGAGATTAATTGATAAATTAAATAATAGAGATAAACGGAAAAAGTGAAGGGGGAAAAATATTCTAATATCCGCTTGCCACTGTATGACTTAAAAACCTCATCGTTACAGACCAGCTACCGTAGCCTTTCGTGAAATTAACTGTTATCGACGAATACGGAATTACTTATCAGAAAACTACCTTTCCAACATTTTCTTCGTGAAATTGCACAAGATTTTAAAACAAACATACGTTTTCAGAGTTCGGCAGTTATGGCTTTGTAAGAGTGAGTGAAGCATATTTGGTAGGCTTGTTTGCTGTTTTGTAATTAAAGAAGCCGAGACCACATATGAATAAACAAAAAAAAATACAAAAACATAAATGAATAATGGGAACAAGGAAAACAAGGCAGATAAGAAATATATTAATTTTTACTATAAATGTCGCATTTATTATTCAGAAGTATCGCAGAAACATAGAGCAAAATAAGAATTGATTTAATAGTGAATCTTCTTCTTAGGGTGCGTTTTCCATTACCAAAGGTTCACAATAGTTAAGGCAAAAGGTTTTCTCTTTTGTGCCGTTATTAATAATAAGCGAGTGTTCATGCTTTTCCAATCTATAAAATTTTTATCCACGAGCATTTTGTTCTCCCTAGTTCCTTTGTCACCCAATCTTTCCTTCCTCCTCCTCCTCTATCCTTTATCCTTCGTAAGGATGTGGTGACATTATGGTATTTGACCAATGGTTGCTATCCATTCTTCTCTCTCCTGGGCGCGGTGTGCTACCTCAGACAGAGAGTAACCGGTAGCGCACTTTATTTGGTCTGACCATTGGAGTGGCGATTTTCCTCGAGTTCTTTTACCATCTAACTTGCCTTCAACCACCAACCTCTCCATGCCTTCCATTCGTCTGATAGTGTGTCCAAAGTACCTCAATATATTTTAGTTGATGATTGTGGTAAGCCTAGTATTGATGTCAAGTTCTGCCAATATTAAGACATTTGTGCGATGTGCTGTCCAGGGTATGTGCATCATTCTACAATATACCCACATTTCAAAGGCTATTATACGTCGTGAGTCGGACTTTTTATTGGTCCAAGTTTCTGACGCATAGGTAGCGATAGGAAAGAAAAGCGTCCGTACTAGGCGCAGTTTCGTATTCATGGTTATGTCCGTACCTTTCCAGATATTAGTAAGTTTGACCGTTGCTGATCTGGCCATTGTAAAGCGTCGACGTATCTCTTCTTCGCATCAAGCGAAGGTCGCCACATATTCAAGGTCATTTGTTGATGATGCTAGTACTAAAGTGTCGTCAGCATAGCGAAGATTGCTGATTTTTGGGCCTCCGACTGATATTTCTCCTTCCTTCGAATACAATGCGAATGATGTGTTCGCTGTATATATTGAATAACGTGGAAGAGATAATACATCCTTGACGAACACCGGCTTTTAGTTTAAAATTATCGGAGTATATGTTGTTGACTCTTACGTTTGCTGTGTTGTTAATATACAGTTGTTTCAGTAGGTATATTAGATGTTCAGGGTACCCATTTCTCTTAGTATTCCCCACATTTTATGCCATTTTACATTATCAAACGCTTTCGAGTACAAATATGTTTCTAGATTAAATTCTCTAGATTTTTCTATAATTTGTCTGAGATTGAGAATTTGTTCTCGTGTGCTTCTTCCAGGGACAAATCCACATTGTTCTTGTGGGATCTGTGGTAGAAATATTAATTTTAATCTCTCGTTAATTATAGTTAGCAGAACTTTACTTGCGTGGGAGATCAGGGCTATAGTGCGGTAGTTATTGCAGTCAGTTGGTGAACCTTTCTTATAAATGGGTATGAAAGTAAGCTTACACCAATCATCTGGCCATTGTCCTGTGTTCCAGATTTCATTACACAGTTTGAACATTACTTCAATTCCTATATCTCTCATTTCTTTACGTGCTTCCGCCGTGATTCCGTCTTCTTCTTGAGATTTTCCAGTTTTTAATTTTTTTATTGCGGTTTCTATTTCCGATTTTAAAATATGTGGTTCCTTTTCGTCATTTATTTCTTCTGGATTCACGTCTTCATGGTCACTATGAAACAACATTTCACAATATTGTTCCCATGTCGCTGCTATGCCCTCTGAACTCTTTAGTTAAGTATTTTACTTTGGCAAACAGTTCTCTAGATTCTTGACGGTCGGCGCGTTCCTTCCATTATTGACGTAAAAAGTTATTGACGTATTTGTCTCCTTTATAAACATTCTCTAAACAACTTTCTCTATTTTACAATCTTCAAGAGTTCTCCGTCAGTTACCCTCTTTCTTAGCACCTTATTATTGATCTAATGCTCCGTACAAGGTATATTCAGCATCGTTATGATGCCTCATGCTGTTAATTCTAAGATTTCGTTTTTAGATAAATAAAAGATTTCACAAATATATCACACCAATAAATATTGGTGAATATTGAGGCTAGAATCAATAAGACCAATTACGAAAGTATTCTTATTCTTCGTCTTTGTTCCAGATATTAGGCATTGTTGCTGTTCTGGTATCAAACTTCTTTTCATCTTTTCAAGGAGCGAAATGAACTGTTATATTATTTAGTGTACAAAAAGAATGACGTAGATACAACAAAACTTCGGAAAATGGAAAACGAAAAACGTCGATTTACCAAGAATCTGTAGCCGCATAAAAAATGTATCAAGCAAGAAACATTGTGTTAAAAATTATCTCAGCTACATTTTTTATTTAACCCGTAACTGGTGAGGTCCATTTTTTGTTACGTGTATGGTGAGTTGGGATCAACTGACCCCAATTTGTTTTGCAGAATTAGACACTGATATTTGTTTCTATTTAAAAAAAAATGACTTCAATAACTTAAAGACGTTTATTTTGTTATAACATAAATTTAACAAATATTTAAAATACTTATTACGCATAAAAAACTAATCTAATAAACAGCCTCAAAAACTGAGTTATTTTGTAACTAGACTAAACATTATCCTGTAACAAAAAAATGAGGAACAAAAAAAAATTTTTTTCTTAAAACATTAACTTAAACATTCAATCTAACCTACCAACACAAACAAATAACCAAAAACAAAAAACATCATAAAAACTACAATCCATTCTTATAGGCAATCTTTGCAAATGTGTGTTTCACACATGTGGCATATTGGCGCTTTGCAACTAACGCAAACTATCTTCGTTTTTCTATCTAAAGATCGTGGACATTTTGAGTACCTTACTCTTTTTTCTAAACTAGCATTTTTCTGTTCAGGAATGTCTGTTTTTAAAATGGAAGCGACATTATGTCTCAGTTGCCTTGGAATTTGAGAAATAGTTGGTCTTCTTTCCATATGATCCTTCACAAGCTGCCTAGCCAGATATTTGATGAATTCATACCTCGACTTTTGGGGGTTTCCAGGTAGGGATGGGTATATTATAAACGCATTTAATACGCATATAAACGCAGACGGAAGAAATATCCAAAATTGTATAAAAACAAGTAAGAGGCCATCCTCGACGATGTGTAGAATACACTGTACATTTTTCATCTAATGTATCGACGCCTTCTTTTGTTTGATTATAATACTCGATAATTTCGGGTTTGTTTGTTTTATGAAGACATCAAAAGTACCGCTTTTCGTGGTTTAGGTACATGTGAAACTAATGTAACTCTATCGCCAAATCCAAATAGAGATGATCCCGTGAGCCTCGTTTTAGTTGGCAAAAAAGAAAAGTATCTCCCCTTTATTTTTTTTAACAGTACCCACGTAAGTTAGACCTCGGTTCCTCAACTCAGTTATCACTTCTAAGGATGTAAACCAGTTGTCTGCTGTTACGTTACGGTTAGAATCCTCAATACATTTTACTAGACGAAGAACTGATTGCGTTGGTTTATTAAATTTTCTTTCCTCTTCTGACAATGTTTGGCCATCACTTCCAGCACCTGTATATACATACCCATCCAAAAAGTAATGGGTTCGGGCGTCAGTTAGTGCCATTATCTTTAAGCCATATTTTCGGGGTTTTTAAGGCATGTACATGCAAAATAAACGTCTTCCCCGAAAACCAATGAACATTTCGTCAATACAAGCATACTGCCCTATGCAATAATTTTTTTTAATGTTTTCTTCAAACTTATTGAAAATTGATGAATTTTTACGTTCTTCCCTCGTAGTTTCGTCATTAAATCTATGCGCTGTCAAAAGTACTAAGAATCGTTTTACTAACATAGTGCATCTAAAAATTTCTCTACCAGTACCGTCGGTGGCGAATATCGAACTCAAGTCTTCCGTATTGGATTTAAACATGGTTAAGTAAATTTTTTTTTTTTTTTTTATTAACATTTAAGATTTTTACAATCTGTTTTGCAGTGAAAACAATAAGTAAAATTTTTTGTCTTTACATGACAGAGAGATGTAAGGTCCAGTGACCAAATCATCACGACACAAATTGGCTTTTTACCGGTAGGATGCGCACATACACTGATACGCGAGCACTAAAAGCGGCACTGATCACAATGACTGGGTGCTGTTGAAGGCGTAACTCCCACTGCTGTAGGCTCTGTCAGGATAGGTGAGGTAGGTCCAAAGGGTCATGTCGCTTCAATCTCTTCGCTTGTTGGTTGTTGAGAAGATTGTGTGCCAGGGTATTGGGATGCACCCGCAACCTGTTTTGAAATTGTTCAGAAGTTTTTTTGCACTCTTCAGAGACTGTTAATACCTGAAGATCTCTATGTATTGCATCATTCTGGATATACCAAGGTGCATTAGCGATTGTTCTCAGAGTTTTGGATTGGAATCTTTGTATTATCATAATATTAGATTTGCTAGCTGAACCCCAGAGCTGTGAGCCATATGTCCAAATGGGTTTTAATATTGTATTGTATATCAGCAGCTTGTTGTCAATCGATAGGTGAGAGTTTTTTCCCAACATCCAGTAAAGTTTTCTGTATAAAATTCCCAATTGAAGCCTTTTCGTCCATATATGTTTGGCCCAAGTTAGACGTTTGTCAAGGTGAATACCTAAGTATTTTACGTCATGCTTTTGGGGCAAAGGATGTCCATTGAGGTTAACTTGTGGACATGTACCTCTTCTTAGAGTGAATGTAATTTGTGTAGATTTTGAGGGGTTTACTCTAATTCTCCAGAGTTTAAGCCATTCATTTGTTTTGTTCAGATGTAGTTGCAGTCTCTCTGATGCTATTATTGGGTTGCTATGAGAGGCCAAGAAAGCAGTATCATCTGCGAATGTTGCAAGCGTTAGGTTATTGCTTATTGGCAAGTCAGCCGTATATATCACGTACAGAATCGGTCCGAGCACACTACCCTGAGGTACACCAGATAGGATGGGGTAGAGTTTTGTATAGGCTTCACTATATTTTACCAGATATCTCCTTTCTGTAAGGTATGATTGAAGCAGTTTAAAGTAAGGGTAAGGTAAATTTTTCTTTAATTTGTACAGAAGTCCTGTATGCCACACCTTGTCAAAAGCTTGAGAGGCGTCTAAAAAGGCTGCAGTACAATATTGCTTGTTCTCGAGACTACTTCTTATTGTTGTGTATAGTCTGTGAACTTGTTCTATTGTACCATGTTGGTTACGAAAACCGAATTGATGGTCAGGTATGAGACACTTTTCGTCCAATATTGGTTTGATTTTTCGTAGTAGAAGTTTTTCGAAGACCTTAGAGATGACTGGGAGTAGACTAATCGGTCAGTATGAGTTGACATCTTTTGGATCTTTACCAGGTTTTTGAATGAGTATAATCTGTGCCACTTTCCATTGCAGAGGGAAGTAATGCAGACTAAGCATAGCATTGAAGATCATAGTGATTATTCTGTAACAGTCATTGGTTAGTTCCTGGAGGATCTTACCCGTTATGAGGTCAAATCCCGGAGCTTTATTGGGTTGTATCTCATTCTTTATTATCTGTTTTACTTCTTTAATATTAAACTTGGTGATAGGTAGATCCATTTGATATGGAGCCTCAAGAAAAGAATTAAATGGTTCTTCTTGTTCTAATGGCACTACTCTGTTAAATGTACTAAATACTGTAGAAAGATGTTCAGCGAATGTCTCAGATTTTTCTGTGTCTGTTCTTGCCCATTTACCTTTGACATTTTTTAGAGGAGGTATGGCGTCTTGTGGACCTTTTACCTTTCTCGTCGCCTTCCATAGAGAATAATTGGTGTCTTTGGATGGAGTCAAATTTTCTAAGTAAGTTTGGATCCCCCTGTTTTTCTCTTCTTTTAATAGATTTTTAAGTCTTCTGGTAATTCTGTTTAAATTTTGTTTGTCAATAGGAGCGTGTGTGTTTTGCCACTTTTTCCTAAGTTTTCTTTTCTCATCGATCAGGTTTTTTGCACTTTGCGAACAGTTTATGCTTTCCTTCCATGTTGTTTGTTCGGGAGTAGAAATCCAACCTGCCTTTTGTATGGAGGTAGTAAGTTGTTGTACCGCATTTTCAATTTGTAATTCTGTTTTAAGTGGCAAGTTCGTTGGTATTTGTTCTGCTAGTGCGCTTCGGAATATTTTCCAATTTGTTTGATTATTGGTTAGGACTGGAGGCTTATTTCTGAGTATGATTTTGGAGTCTAGGTCAATTAGAATGGGAGAATGATCTGAAGAGAGGTCCCAGCATGATTCTATTGCTAAATAGTTAAGAGAGATACCTTTAATCACACATAAGTCTAAGAGATCTGGTGTTTTATTTGGATCTGTAGGCCAATAAGTTGGTTCTCCTGAAGATATGTGTTGTAGGTTGTTTCCTGTTATTGACTTCAGCAGTTGTCTACCCCTTGTTGTAATTACCCTAGAGCCCCAGTGATGATGTTTACAGTTAAAGTCTCCTCCTGCTATGAATTTGTGTCCAAGAGAACTGAAATAGGCGCTAAAGTTGTTTTCGTTGATTGGTTGACCAGGAGGACAGTAGACCGCAGATAAGGTAAGATTGCCTAGCCAGTCTTCGATGACAATGCTAGTTGATTGCAGGTACTTTTCACTGAGCTTATTTAACTCATGGTGTTTTATATTAGATTTGATAATAATAGCTGTGCCACCGTGTGCCTTGTCATTTGGATGTTTTGTGTAGTGGACAATGTATTTTGGAATTTTGATATAGTTCCTCAACTCAGTTATCACTTCTAAGGATGTAAACCAGTTGTCTGCTGTTACGTTACGGTTAGAATCCTCAATACATTTTACTAGACGAAGAACTGATTGCGTTGGTTTATTAAATTTTCTTTCCTCTTCTGACAATGTTTGGCCATCACTTCCAGCACCTGTATATACATACCCATCCAAAAAGTAATGGGTTCGGGCGTCAGTTAGTGCCATTATCTTTAAGCCATATTTTCGGGGTTTTTGAGGCATGTGCATGCAAAATAAACGTCTTCCCCGAAAACCAATGAGTATTTCGTCAATACAAGCATACTGCCCTGTGCAATAATTTTTTTTTGCTGTTTTCTTCAAACTTATTGAAAATTGATGAAATGGGGGCAAGTTTTTCGGTTTTTTTTACGTTCTTCCCTCGTAGTTTCGTCATTAAATCTAAACGCTGTCAAAAGTACTGAGAATCGTTTTACTAACATAGTGCATCTAAAAATTTCTCTACCAGTACCAGCGGTGGCGAATATCGAACTCAAGTCTTCCGTATTGGATTTAAATATGGTTAAGTAAAATAAAAAACCGATAAACGCTCTCAGTTCAATAATAAATAAATCTTTTAGATCCGTTCTATTACTATCGGTATATTTTTCGTTCTAATCCTGGCAAGTTTTTCATTTGTTCTAAGAACAATCTCTTCTAAAATATCGTTTGTTATTATGTACATTCACAAGCACTTTTTTGGAGACACAATTTCCCAAGAGACTTGGCTGGCCCAATAACCCCAGGGAGATGAGAGATAATGTTGAAACTTCTTGTTCTTACATTTGAAGGTGGAGCTTCTGCAGTCCACTTGTATCGATTTTTGCCATAGTACGTTCTCAAGGGCCTGGAGTTTGTTGCTGCTCATGTGGACCCGAGTCCTAATTAACCTCCGAAGGTGCTGCATTTTGCGGGATATTATCTTCAACATCCAATTGAGGTTCAACGGTTTCCGGCTCCCATTCAATTTCTGAATCAGTTTCGTGTTCGCTGACATAGTCTGGATCATTGTCTGAGTCATCGTTACTACTGAAATCACTCTCATCCGCAGTCTGGAATACTTTGAGCCCATTGTTCAAACCTAGGATCATCGGAATCCATTTTAGTATATCGTGACAGGTCCATTTTCAAATAAAAATAAAAAAAAATTAATTATTAAAAAAAACCGGTAACCGGTGAGGTGGGGTCATAGTGTCCCCACGGCGCAGTTATTTCCGTATAATTTGTAAACATTTACCTATTTGTTTACGAATATCCCGCTCGATATCACACAACACACTGACGAAAAGGTACTGAGGCGGAGGCGGTCAAGGAAGGAGTCGCCCTAAATAAGCTAGGACGTATGTCACTTTAAAAATCTGTTGGGGCTCGTATGACCCCGCATCACCAGTTACGGGTTAAAAGATTTCTTTCCACGATGTACAGATTCTTAGTAAATCGACTTTTTCCGTTTTAACGTTAGAAAAGTTAGTGTGTTGGTTACAAAGAAGTAATTAGAGTATGGTTATTTTTGAAAAGCAATTCTTAAAATTAATAAATTGAAACTTATGAGATTTACAGAGAAAACGATTTAAAAAAAATGACGCAATTTACCCAAGGGAATTTGGGCTATATAAATAAACATTTAGAGTAATAATATTTCATTGTGTTTAATACATTTATTTAAACATACTTTTTAACAAAGTCTCCAAGAATCAACAATGCCCCAAAAACCCATGTTCTAACAATGATGTTGACAAGTAGTGACAACTGACAAAGAGTGTCCATACATTGTGCCTAGAGCCCCGTGACCGTAATCATAACCTACTGATATGACATCTTTCCCCTTACATTTGATAGTCCTTAAAACGCACTGGAGCCCTTTTGATTCTAGCACTAGTTCTATTTTCAGCATTCATCTGGGAGGTTGAAGGTTCCTCTACTCCACAACTCTGATTCCCAGATGAGGAGTTTAATGATCTATCATTATGTGCGAAATCAGTATTCTTCTTAATTTCCGCTTTAACTAGGGAAGGCCTCAAGTGATAACTGTTTCGCCTGACCACTTCTCCATTTTCTTTCTGCACTAAATAAGATCTGGGTGCCTCATCTATTTTTTCCAGAATCTTACCTGGTCTCCATTCTCTACCCTCTCTGACACCTACATTCTCTCCTGGCACTATTTCTCTTCTTACCTTGTATGCCTTCTCGTCCGAAGTATGCCTTCTCGTCCGAAGTATTAAGTGTTTTTTTTTTCGAATATTTGAAAAATGAAATTTAAAACCTTGTACAAGATGGAAAAAAAGTCCTCAATATCATACACCGAAATGGAGTGTACATGCAATAAAAGAAGCAGAACTAGGAACAGACCATAGACTAGTAATAACAGAAATTCTCATATAAATCTATATATAGAAACAGAGAAATGAATATTAGAAAATAGCAATAAATAAAATGAAACATAAAGATATAAAAAAACGAATATCAACAAAAAACATATAGCCTATTTGAAAAAAATTGCATTGGATGAGAAATAGAACATGTTTAAAGATATTTCTTATAACCCAGCACTAGAATGCGTGACTCGACAAGTTATAAGAACAATCAGAAAAACAAATGATGCAGCAAAGAAACTCAGAAAGAAGAGAAAAAAAATGCTGGGAAATATATATAACAACACAAAAAGCCAACATAATAAAGAACAGTACGTAAAAATCAGAAACATTGTAAAAAAACACTAAAAACACCTAAATAGAAAAGCTGGAAAGGATTAAAAAATGAAATCAACGAAAAATACATAACAAATATCAAAGAGTTTTTCTCCTTTTCCCGACAATCTCACATATTTATATCTTCAGGTTGTATGTTCCTTATAAACCTTTTTGTGATAAAATTCAATAAATTTCAAGTAAATTCCTTCATCAATACGACCATGAACATCTTTTAAAGAAGGTTAATATTATTTTGAATTATTGATATACATTTTTATTTGTTTTAATTATCGAAACGTAATATTATATAAACAAAAAATGCTGCGAGGGCAAATATGTTAGTTAATTGCTTTGATTGTACTAAAAATTCAAGGTATTAGTTATGTATCTGTGGTCCTTTAATCGTAATAGTTTTGATCTGCTAAGCAATAATAGAATTTAAGTCAATATGGTAAGTTATAGAGACATTATATTTTTCAATATTTAAATATATTGCTCATCTCAAGTAGTTTTGTACCCTGTTATGCGAAGAATATTGATATATCTGCTGTAATTATTGTTAAAAAGAATGTTTTTTTTTATTTATCCGCATTAACCACTGGGGTTATTAGCGGTAGGTTTATGATACAAATAGACAAAATAAGGTACATTTTAAAAGTCATGACTTACAACAATATGGTACAATGTACATGTATGTATATGTAACAAAAATTAAATCATTTCATCATCATTAAATCAAATCATCATAAAATTTATTATAGAGTTTACAGTAATTTAAAAAATACCGAACTTCATTGTATTTTGTAACCAGTGCTTCTTTCAGGCTGTTGGGTATCTTGAATATCGCCTTGGCTGAGGTGTACTCTGGACATTCTTTTATTATATGGTTGACTGTGAAAGGTGTTTGACATCTTTGGCACATTGGTAGTGGTTCTTTGGAGATTATGTAGCCGTGCGTAAGTCGTGTATGCCCAAGCCGGAGTCTGCTGATAATTACTTGGTCTTTTCGTTTTGATGGTATAGGAAGATTTTTTGAAGATACGTCTGGTTTGATGCTTTTAAGATTTGTGTTTGTTTGATCCAATATTTTTTGCCAGATTTTATTTACATGAGTCCTGAATAAAGTTTTAGTATCTGATATTGGTATACCTGTTGTAGTCGGAATGTTCACATTGTTTATTGCTTCAAACGCTGTTTTGTCTGCTAGCTCATTACCAGTTATTCCGACATGTAATGGGACCCACATAAATGATATAGTTTTCCCAGAAAATTGGAGCTGTTGGAACGTGTCTTTAATTAGGAATAGATTGATGTGTGTAGGATGTTTAATGGCCTGTAAAGAACTTAATAAATCTGATAATACTAGTATTTGTTTTTCATTTGTGGTTTTACAATGATTTAGTGCGTCAAGTATTGCTTGGAGCTCTGCGGTTTAAATACTACAGCCGTCAGTTAATCTAGTGGTAGAAATTACGTTTTCTGATACAGTAGCAGCTGCTACTCCGTTGCAATCTTTGGAGGCATCAGTGAAGAACAATTTGTAAGTGGAATATTTGAGTAAATTTGCATGATACTGAAGCCTGACCTCAGCAGAAATGTGTAAATGTTTATCATGATTAAGTAAGGAGAGGTCTACTATTGGTAAAAAAAGTGTCCAGGGAAGTGTCTGGTATATTTTTATGGGTACCAAGTTGATTTTATTGATATAATACGGTAGTCTTTTAACTCGTTCGTAAAATGATACTGTCTTGGTGGTGTAATTTTTGTATTGTTTTTTCTTTGTTGACAGGATTTGTTCAAAATGTTGATATGTGAAGTCCATGTGAGTTGTGAGTCAAATATTACACCCAAAAATTTGATTTCACGGATTTGTTTCAGAGAATGATCATTTAGATACAAGTTTAAGTTGTATTCTGCTCTTCTTTTGTCAAACATTATAACTTTAGTCTTCTCAGTTGAAAAAGTTAAACCAGTCTCTAAAGACTACATTTCTAAGTTGTTTAATGTTCTCTGTAAAATTTGCGTAGCTAATTCTATATTTTTACTTTTAACATATATTACTAGATCATCAGCTAAAGAGATTAGCTTTTACGGGAAGCTTCATGTGGTTTGTTATATTATTTATTGCGATTAAGCATAATAGTAAACTTAAGGCCGATCCTTGAGGAATTCCATTATGGATTGATTTCGATGTTGACATGAATCCATTCGTTTTTACTTGTATAAACCTGTTTTGAAGAAAGTGTTTGGTGAAAGCGAGAAAGTTACCATCTATTTTCCAGTTTTTCATAATGTTGAGGATATAATGCGTCCATGTTGTGTCGAAAGCTTTTTTGATGTCGAAAAATATTGCAATTACTGTTTGTTGATTTGTAAATGTTTTATGAATTTCGGATTCTATATATAGTGTATATTCTTATAGTCTAACAATGTTATCAGCTGTCGATCTATCTGAACGGTATCCGCTTTGTATTGGAGTAAAAAGTTTTTTCTTTTCCAAGTACCATTTCAGTCTTTTACTCAATATTCTCTCCATTGCTTTGCAAATGTTACTGGTGAGAGATATTGGACGATAGGAGGACGGTAAGTTTTTTGGCTTATTTATTTTTAAAAAAGGAATTATAATTGCTTGACGCCATATTGAAGAAAACGTTTCATTTGTGTAGATATTGTTAAAGATGTCAACTAAAATTTTCTTTACTGTTTCGGGTAGTTTCTCAATAAATATTGTTGGAATATTATCAAGTCCTGAAGAAGTTTTTTTTAGCATTGCTTAGGCTTTCGTTTAACTCGTCTAGTGTAATCGGTATATTGCGAGGGCATACAATATCTTCCATTTGGATTTGTGACAATTCGGTTTTTTCTTTGTGTTTTAAGAATGTAGAGTTGTATTGATCATTGCTCGAATATAGTTGATAGTGATCAGCTAAGATTTCTACAATTTCTAGTTTATCTGAAGTAATTAAGTTATCTGTAGCAATAGTGTCGATATGATTAATTTTGGTTGAGCCTTTTATTTTCCTTATTTTCTGCCAAATATCACTTATTGGTGTAGATGAATTTTTTGATAAGATATAATTGACCCAGGTTTCTTTTTTAGATTTTTTGATTAGAAATCTGGATCTGGCTCTTGACGCTCTAAATCTAGCTAAGTTAGTTTCGGAATTGTGTTTTTTCAATATATTAAAGGAGTGTTTTGTTTGTTTCAAAGAAGTTTCTATTTCGATATTCCACCAGGGTAGAGGTGTTTTTGTGGTAGCTTTAGTTTTTCCAATCGCTTCTCTGGCTCAATCTATTAGTATATCATTAAAATTTGTTATTGTGATATTTATATCTTCTAATATTTTGAATCCTTTCATTCGTTCAGTTATTAAACTAGTGTATTTTTCCCAGTCCGCTGATTTTAATTTCCATGTTTCATATGGTTTTGTATTAATGTTTGTGTCTTTAATATAAGTAATCAAAATTGGTAGATGGTCGCTTTCAAATAAGTGTGAAAGTGTATTCCATTTAAGTAGTGGTGCTAAAGTTGAATTGCTGAGGGATAAATCGATGGTTGAAAACGTGCCATTGTATGAGTTGAAATGGGTAGCCATTCCTCTGTTTAATAGCACCAGTTTGAGGTTGTTAATTATTTCTAATAAAGTTTTGCCATTTTTGTCAGTTTTGATCCCCAAGATTCGTTATGACAATTTGTGTCAGCAAGAATTAATGTAGGAGATGGAATTTGTTCTATCACTTTTTGTAGTTCTAGGAGTATGGATTCTTCCGGATGTGGTAAATATACACTGCAAATTTTAATTTTGAAATAATGAACTATTGACACTGCAACAGCTTCCAGATTTGTATCTAACGGAATTTCTTTGGACTCGACCGTAGATTTCACAAGATAATATCGTCTTCACATTCTTGCAGGTTTTCGTTATGCTTTTAATGTCAAACTTTCAGCTAACATTGGAAAACCTGCTTTAGATGCTGCTGGCCATATCTTGTCTCTAAAGCTTGAACGAGTGAGGTATAACTGGGAGTATCCTGTAACAGAAATTGCAAGACTGTTACTGCCTCTTCTTGAAGGAACACTACCAAGGAAGCTGCCATTTCTGTGTTAGTCCAGCCATTTGGTCTAGCTGCAGCTTCGAATTGAAAACGATGTTTCCCATACTGTTTAGCAATCGAATGTTTTAAAATTTCGCTAGTTTTTATTGTACCTATTGTACCTGGTTTAATTATGGAAGATGATATAGCTGTTTGTTCATATTCAACGTTAGTTAATGAAACACTATTAGATTAAGAAGCGTCTGTATTAATTTTTCTTTCTAATGCAACTACTTGTCTTTCTAAATTATACTTTAAATCATTTTTCTGTTATTCTATTTCATTATCTAAATCGGTTTTTAAAGCGTTTTTTATATCATTTTGCTGTTCTTCCAATTTATCTATTATTATTTTATTTATTATATTAGAGTTACCTCCAATTTGAATTTTTCAATGGCCATTGAAAAATTCTACACTAAATTATACTCGGCAAACACACAACCACAACAACGACGTACTGAACGAACAATAATTAACACCGGCTCAGAAGAAATACCGGACATAACCGACTATGAAATAAGAATGGCCCCAAATCAACTAAAAACGAATAAATGTCCGGGAGAGGATAAAATTACAGTCGAAATGTTGAAAATCGGTGGAAGAAAAATAGAACAGGTATTAAATATTTTATTTAATAAAGTAACTGATGAAGGAAAGATTCCTCAAGAATGGTACAAATCCGAAGTCATTTTACTATTCAAGAAAGGAGACAAAGCAAACATCGAGAATTACCGACCAATATCCTTGCTCTCACATCTGTATAAATTACTAACTAAAATCATAACCAACCGCCTAACACATAAGCTCGATTTCTATCAACCAATCGAGCAGGCTGGATTCAGAAAACATTTTAGTACCATAGACCACTTGCACACCGTAAGAACGCTGATAGAAAAATGCACCGAGTATAATGTTCCAATTCATATGGCGTTCGTCGATTTCCATAAAGCATTCGATTCCATCGAATTATGGGAAGTGCTTGAATCTCTAGAAAATACACGTATAGATTCAAGATACACTAACATAATTAAAAACATATATGAAAATGCCACCATGCAGATAAAGCTGGATGAAAGCACAAGAACTAATCCCATAAGACTACAACGGGGAGTAAGACAAAGAGACACCATCTCTCCCAAACTATTTACCCTTGCTCTAGAAGACATTTTTAAGAAACTAGAATGGAACAATAAGGGTATCAACGTCGACGGATCATACTTAAACCACTTGCGATTTGCAGATGACATAGTTTTAATATCCAAGAACTAAATGATATGTTACAACAATTAAATGCAGTTTCAGGAGCGGTAGGCTTAAAAATGAACTACAGCAAAACAAAAATACTGAGCCGAGACCAGACAAATATAACAATACAAAATCATACCATAGAAAAATGTTGAACATTATGTATATCTAGGTCATGTTATCAAACTAGGAAAACCAAATCAAGATGCTGAAATTAAAAGAAGAACACAACTGGCATGGGGCGCCTTCGGCAAATTAGCATATATCTTGAAAAACACCTCCATTCCTGTAAACTTAAAGAAAAAGGTGTATAACACATGCATACTACCAGTTTGTACTTACGGCTTGGAGACAGTAGCCCTTACCAAAAAATCTGCTAAAACATTAGAAACAACGCAAAGAGCAATGGGACGAATCATGCTTGGAATATCACTAAGAGACAAGATTAGAAACACCGAGATAAGACGTAGAACGAAGATTAGGGATATTGTGGAAGAAATTGCAAAAATGAAATGGCGCTGGACAGGTCACGTAGCCCGATATAATGACAACAGGTGGACACGGAGAATTCTAGAATGGAGACCAAGGACGACAACAAGAAGCATGGGAAGACATCAAAAAAGATGGGTAGATGACATAAGAACAGTGGCAGGCAAACAGTGGATTAGATTGGCGCAAGATAGAGAAAGATGGAAGCAATTGGGAGAGACTACATTTAGGAGTGGATGGAAAATTGTTGACAAAGAAGACCTCTAATTTAAAATTATTGTAAATTTGGGAGAAACCATTATTGATTTCTACCACTACTTTTCTAAGCCTCTCCTCTTCCTCTTTCACCTTCCCTGCGCTTTTTTTTATTCTTGCTTACGTTTCTCTTCCCCTTCTTGCCTACGCCTCTCTTTTTTCTCTTCCTTTTCTTGCCTACGGTTCTCTGTTTTCTCTTCCTCTTGTCTACGCTTCTTTTTTACTCTTTCTCTTCTTGTACGAGCTTCTCTTTTTCTTCTTCCACTTTTAAAAACCATGAGAGGAGTCCGAACGTATCCATTGCTTTATTAAATTCAGTAGATCTTGTATTTACCATTAACAATTACTTAATATATCTTCAATCCCACCGCTGTCACCACCTTTATGCAAATACCAACTTGTTTACAATACTTTAATAAAATCACAACTATAAACTTCAAAAACTCAATTACAACTGTTCCAAACTGTCAACAACATGTTTATATATTTTTTGATGTTCCAGTCTCCACTATATATTTCAGTATTTTTCGATGACATCTCGAAAATTCTATACTTCTTCATTACTTTTTCTTTTTCGTCAAGGAACTTTTTCTATATGAAATAAATCTCAAGGAACTATCGTAACAATATTCAGGCTAGTATCTCTATCTAATATAAATACTCCTTCTGTTTCTGCTATATCTCTCTATCTCAAGGTCAGTATTTATCTTACACATGATTTATGCAGGGTGAGTCATGACGAACGGTACATACTTCTACCTCGTACAGTAAGCCCTATTGAATATATTAAATATTACTATAATTTTCATTTACCATAATACATATATTCACTAACAGATCCATAATATTCGTGTCTTTGTGTTTATTTTATCCTTAAACTCGTAGATTCCATTTCTAATTTATAAGTGGTTTGTTTCAAGTTTATTTTAATTTTTGTTGTACATCTGTCATCCATTTCCTGTTTTTGATTCTTTTACTGCTAAAGACAAGCTCTCATTAAAGTGATGATACCTAATAAACTTTTTGCTTTATCATCACAGATACCATCCTACCTTTATTTAATGAAATATCCTTTACAGATTCTAATAAAAATATTATACCTATGGACAAACATACTGCAAATCACCGTTTCTCTATCACCAGCAACACTATTTGCATGCATGCAATTGCAAGGAATTCAAGCAAAAGCTGTGGCATCCGCTTTAAACTGGAAGCTGAAAAGCAAATTCAATTCAGCTTTGGGAAAACCTGCCTACCATAACATTTTTACCGATAAAAATTATTTTGGACAACGGTTCGTGAGAGATGTTGGGTAAGTCATATAAAGTTATTATTAAGTAAGTAAAATTTTTAGTTTTGGATCATTTGGATAATTGGTGTTGATATCATCGTCATCTAAACAATCTTTTGAAGTATTGGGCTGAGGTTCTGGGGTGTTATCTCTGCTCGGTATTTTTGAAATTTTAGTAGGTTTCTGGTCCAGTTGGTCATTTGTTTTTGTAATTCCTAACTGCTCATTTTTTCTGCTAAAGGGTTATTTTCTTTATTATCTTGACTATTTAATGTTGATGTATCTGAAATTGCGAAGAAATGATCAGGTGTAGCATTCTGATCAACTGGAAATATACCTGTGCTTTTAAATGCAGATATTGCCTTTGCAGCTGTAGAAGCATGACACCAAGCTTTTCCTAGAATTTTTCCCACTTAATACCGGGATAGGTTTCTGTTGGGATGTTTAAGCATCCATGTGTTAGTTTCATGGTTTCAGTAGGTTTTAAGAGGACCGAAAAATCATCTGTGCAGGGAGCTGCATTACTTGGGTATAGTGACTTGGTAAGCACATTAATATGACATCATTTCTTTCTGCAATTAGCAGAATTTCAACATCTGAGCTGGATGATCTCTTAAATTATTTTCAATTAAAATTTTTGTTAGTAACTCAAAGAATTTGCATACTTCTGGGCTATTTATTTCTTAAGATCGTAGGAAAAGAGCTGGGTTTCTTTAGATAAAACTTCTAAACCATTATTTTCCAGCTTTTCCAACCTGTGAAGAAAAAGTATGCTTTATATTAAGCTTTTCAGCAAAATTAAAAGCCAAAGTTCGGACAGCATTACGATCCAGCTGTACAGACATTTAATGTGATTCGCAAGTCTCCTCTATTGTCTTTTCGGGGAATACTTGAAACAATCCAAAATATTATTTTTATTACATATCAGCTCATTTTAACCATTTAAACAAAAAAAAAACAATTTACCTTCTGGACCTAGAGCTCCTTTACTATGCTTTCCATATTTTATCTGTCTATCAATTGTACGTGCTGGTACTCCATATCTTCTTTCTGCTTCTCGTTTTGATATCTCACAGACCTGAACCTTGTTTACTGCTAGACTTAATTGCTCTTTAGTATAATTTACTTTTTTAAATTAAAAGTTTTATGTCAAATCAACAATTTAAATCTACGTAATATAAATACGGCATGTCTCTCTACCAAAAAGTGCGGCATCTCTCTTCTTCTGGTAAGGAGAGACTGCGCACTAAATCACGTGGGACCGACATGCAATACTAATCTTAAATATGAATTCTAACCATGAAACAACTAAACATATTATTATATTACTATAAAATTATATCTTGCCGAGTTAATTTTAACACCAGCAGTTTATTAACTTTTGAAAACTGTCAATCTGCACCTACAATCAGTAATAGACTAACGGACTATGACGTGACTCCGTACGTTTCAACAGTTTGTTATTCGAGATATACCTACCACGTGACCTGGGGCATCTCTCCCCACGCGGCATCTCTCCGTACTTTCTCCTGTAAGTTTAAAGTTTTTCCTGTTTTTTAGCGAAAGTAATATTGACATAATACCAGCTGATAATACAAATTTCGATAGAATGACTTCCAGGTTTCTGTCTGATGACACAGACCATCATCTGAACCAAGAAAGAATTGAAGAACAAAATAGTTTTGACGATGAAGATGGTTCCTCAAGAAGTGCAGAAATGGATTCTTATGAAATGGAATATTACGGAGATGAGTATCCACTGTAAGTTTGCGGTGAATTTTTGTTAATCTAATCAATTTCACTACTATAAATAGCATTTTGTTACATTTGGAATAAAATAAACTGAATATTTTTAAAATATGATCTTTTCTGCCTTACTCATACTAATCATTAATGTATATAATATATATTATCTTTTTATTCTTCCTTATTTCAAGGTATAGCTTTCTTTTTTCTTTCGGTTTGTAATTTAGTAATTCTTTAGTTAATCGATTTTCATTCATTCTAAAGTAATTACTATTTAAATGGGAATAAGCCACAATTAAAGGTTAAAGCACGTTTATTGACGTTTTAATTTCCACTTCGGAAATAATCGTTTTAATCGGGCTTCGACTTTTTTAAATATTGATCTTGCTATTTATCCACATTATGATTTTATGATCCAATATGTAGGCCATTGTCATACAAACTATTTCTGCGTAGTCATTAGATTTGATGTTCTAATAAATTATGGCTCACGTTCACGACCGAGAAGCTTACTTACGTCCACGACGGTCTTAGTGTAGCGAGACAGCTCTATATCTTAAAAATTCCATGTTTATTTGGTTTGCTTTTGTTGCTTTTCTATTCATTGATGTTGTGATTGCCTCTATAAATTCTTCCATTATTATTGTTTATTTTTGTACGATGTTAATAATTTTATTGGATTATATTTTTAGACCTTACAACGGCGTATCTGGATCAAATATGTACCATCAAAACCACAGAGTTCCTTGCAACGCATATCTTCCAGAAGTTTACGATAATGGTCCAAAAGAAAAACCAAGACAAAAGCCAAACTTATTCCATCATCATATAGACAGCCAAATTCCTGGTTTTAAAGGACTATTTCCCCATCAATTTTTACCGAGAACGTTAGATGTAGATGAGGAATCGGACGATTTTAATCAACATCTTGTGTTTGAGCCAGTTGATGGAGCCCATGAGGCTCACAGTCTTGGTACGGATGGTAACGGGGAGAGGGTAAGCAAAAAAATATGTTAAATATTTTGAAAGTTTTTGCTATATTCCAAAGTTGACTATTAACGTTTTTTTGCTGGCTGACTTGCATGGTTTGAGTATTTCCAGTCGTTTATAGATATTACTATAATATGTTACTTTATTGTTATTTAATGATAAGTGACTTTTATTGTTATTTAATGCTTCATTTATGTTACTGTAGAGTTCCTCTTTCCTCTATTTCTTCGTGAGTAATCGTTGGGGAGTTGATTTGTATAATTTGTATATTGTATCTCCTTGATAGTTGTAAGGTTAAGCTAGCTACTCTATCCGAGATACTAGATATTTCTACTACTCTTTGTTTTCATTTCTTGTTTAGGAATCCAATACCGCCTGTTCTGCCCGTTGATGTGCATTAGTAGTAGAATGTGTTTTCTGGTGCTAATTCAAATAGCTCTTCATCTTTACGTCTTACTTCGCTGATTCCTATGGCGCCCCATTTTTTATTTTCTGTTTCTTTTTCCAGTTCTACTGGAAGTCTGGATTGATTTGATAGCGAGCGACAGTTATCTGTTGCTGTATAAAACGTTGTTATTTTATATGGTTTGGATTATACTGAAAAACAGATTGAGAATTATTGTTAATCCAGAACTAAAACAATCACAGAGATGTTTTCGAAAGAGAAGCAGTGCAATGGATAATATATTTACTATAAAGGAAATTATCACCAGAGTACAAAACAAGTAAACAGCTTTACGTGAAAATTGTTGATATAGAAAACCTTTTCAGAGAACAGCTAAATCTAAAAGCTTATATATCTTCTACTTCGCTAAACATCTTGTGGTTAATTTGTATCATATTTTGTAAAAACAAAATAAACGCATTTCTTATCAGAGCCTTACGTAATTTTCCGATCATATCTTCAACCTAAAATATTTAATTGATCAAATAAAGAAGGCCAACGCTTAATTAGATTATGCAGATTTAAAAAACTTTGTTTTATAGGTTGGAACTATCCATCTTCTTCCTTTTACACCTTTAAACCCCGACGAACCAGCAGTGCCATACCAAAATCCGAGATTTTTTAATCCGCTAAAAGCAGAAAACCGACAAAAAGTAATTCATTTAATTGAACAAGAAGAAGATTTCCTTAAATTGATTTTAGAAAAACTTGATCGTGTTGCTTACAAGTTTGCGGATCCATTCACACCGAAGCCACTGCCTGAAAAACCGCCTAAAGTATATTCTGACTACCAAGATAGCTACAAGAATTATAAGGTACCTTAATTTTTTCTTTTTTTTTTGACAAATACTAAGTTTATTTTTGTTTTATAGCCCACTGAAGATTATTCCCAACAATATTCAAAACCACTACCTGAAAAGCTACCAACAAGTAATTATGACTATCAGAATAGCTACAAACAGTACAAGGTGACGTTAAAATATATTTTTAATAAGAAACATTGTAAATTTGATTATCTTTTTTAGACCGATAAGCCCTCTAGTGATTACTCGCAATACTACCCAGATCCAGCAACTGCTGAAAGTACTACTTATTCATATTCTGAAGCTCACCATTACAACTCACTGATAGAAGATATAGTTAAACGTCTGCTGGATTTAGAAAAGCAAAAATTGGACGATATAACCCACAAATTCATCCATCCTCATTTTGTACCGTATAAGGACGTTAAGTACCCAAACAAATTAAATTATAAGGAAGAATTGCTTGATATTAAAGAAGATGGGTTGAAAAGTTTAATCAGTATGGAAAAACGGAAGCTAGAAGATATAGCTGACATATTTTTAGCACCATTTACCCAACCGCTACCAGGAAAAGCACCTTCACCACATCCAGAATACCCAAAAGAATATAGATCAAACGATAAAGTACATGATAAAGGTGAAGAGACTAATATAACTCCAACGGTTAATTCTAACACTCTTCCTGATCAACAAGATGTACTTCCTACAGTTTATCCAATATATGATGAGAAACAAAATAGTGACAAAGTAGACACACAAAACTTACAACCTGCTGGATCTTTACCAACGGATAATCCTGAGACTGAAAAGAATTTGGGACCATTACCCCCTTCAGCCACAGTGCAACTGTTACCAAAAGAAGATACTTCAAACCCTCATCCACCGGAACAATCTAAAATAGAGCAAAACGATGATATTAACCCCCCAGCATCGCAGGTTCCCAATCAAGAAAATTTATTCAAATCAGAGCTTCAAAGAGTAGACCAAGGTGCCAAAGATGTGATCAACGAAGCACCTGCTGTATATAATGCCTTAAATCCTGTCAACAATTTGGATCGTTATTCTCAGCTAATTGCTGATGAAATAGAAAAACTTAGAGAAGCTACTAGGAAAGAGTCTGGCTCTGATGACAAACTGAGAGAAACTTATCATGAAGAGGATCGTCTGTCTGAAGGAGCACCGTCTGAATTAGACGATAATTGGTAAGTTATTTAAAACAAATCAAAGAAGTAAATAAAATTGTCATTTTAAACTGTGGGTCATTATCGATATATACAGAATAGAAGTGTTTCTAACATTACATCACTAGGTGGTCTGATGCCGTTTTAGTAGTCCTTAGTAACGCGGTATCATCAGCTTCTGTAAATATATAGTTCCTCTATAATAACTTTTTTAATTTCAGGTCATCTTTACCCCAAGATTCCTACACCGAAAACAACCCAAGACTAGGCCATATTATAACAGTACCCAACAATTACGACTACCACAGAAGAACACGAAACGTAGCTCAAAACTTAACAGCTGACGAATATTTGAATATTTTTTTAAACGAAGGGAAGCAAATGTTAAAAAATGTGCAAAAACTTGGCGCAGGTAACGACGATGTTTTGTTGTTAGGTTATTTGGGAAATATTATAATGGAAAATATACAAAAGAGATTGAATGTAAGCAGTATCAACAACACTCATAGTAATAGCAGCAATGTTAGACGTAAACGAAATGTTCCTGTAGAAACGTAAGTTTAATCTTATAATAATGTTTTATATTTTTTTACGATATAAATCAGAATTAAGTCGACTTCTAGAGAATTGTTTTATATAATTGATTTATAATTTCTTTCCTACGGAAACTAGCCCTAACTGAAAACGGAAAAATCATCTTAAAACCAACGTAAAAAAGTAATACAGATATCTAAAGCTTTTAAATCTTGGAATTTTATTTGGAAATTTCGCTTTATGTTTGCTTATATTCGCGAAATACAAGTATACATTTTGGAAGATTTCCGCTTTGAATACCCGCCCAACCGACTTGTAGGTACTTTTCTTATTTCTAATTTATACATCTTAAAGCGACAACTTCAGAATAAATAACTCTAACTGAAAATAAACATACTTTTGTTTCCAAAGGGAACTTGATATTACTTTGTTTTTGTTAATATAATATAAGCCAATGAATTTTATGCCAAACTTTTAGGACATACATTATGGCGTAGGAGCATGATTTGTCAGTCTCTACATTAGAATTGGTAAACAATACAGCGTTAAAACTTCATTTCGGCCTCTTAAAACGTATAATATAGAATACAAAATCAAACATGAAACACTTTCGTGTTTCATGAAATTTTTCAGTTACTTTTAAGAAAAACTTTCATAGATAGATCTTTAATATATATACAAAACATGGATCTTTAATATATTTATATATAATACATATATTAAATTCCCTTTTATCCATAGGGTGTAGGGATAAAATGCGCTGTCATTTTAATTCAAGATCTGTCTATCTTGTGCCATAATCTTTGCTTCTCTCTACGTAATTCTTTTTTTTAAGTTGTTTCGTTTTTACATCATTGATATGACTCGTATACGGTATACTGGGATATGAATGACTGGTAGGGGACGTCATATGTAAAAATAGGACAGGTGTAAATAAGGTACACCCAAATAAAAACACGTGGATCAACTGGGAACATGGCATGGGACGGCAGCTATGTTATTGCTGTAGATTTGTCAATTGAACATGGTACAAAAAAGCACACAGTCACACAGACACACACAATCACTGATCACAGTCAATTTGCAAATCATAACTGACTCGCTATAAAGTAATATTCATTGTTATGCAACTACCGCGCTCCCTAATCCAGAGGTGTAAGACTATCGTGACCAGGAGATACATGACACAGAGAAGAAAGTGTTATCTTAAACGATATCTCAGAGAGCTGGCAAACTCTGGGGGCTTATAGCATTAGCACGGTAGGGGCGCAATGCCGTGCCTGACAGTATTTCGTCCCAACTCGTAGAAAACAATATGGAGAACAATATCAAAAACACAATCCACAACAACGGGAACAGTCAGAGAGGCCACGCAGTTGTGAATTCGGTATCTGTCCCAAATACTCACCCAGAAGGTGTTTCCAGAGAAACAGACTCTGCACAAAATAGCAAAAAAAGAGTCAAAAATGGCTGCTGGGACATGGACTACAGTAAATACCCATAAAACCAAAGCAAGAGTGCCGGCAAAACCCGAGGGTAAAAATACCATTACCCCCCTCCCGTTCCCCTTCAAAAAAAGATTGCTGAAAGACCAAAAAACTCTAATGAGCAGACTGAGTCATATATCCATGTCACAAAAGTATTCAGGATAGTGGTCGCACACAGACACCATACTGATACTCAACTAGATCAGGCTCAAGCAGACCTGATCATCAACAAACTGGAACGAGCAGTGGTTGAGGCTCCTACTGAAAGTCACAATCAACTTCTGCAGTAACATAAAATATCGTTTAGCGGAAAGACCCTATAAGTAAACTGTGCTAAGGAATACACCAAAAAAATGGACTACTTAGGGGGTGAGGACTATGGGGGTCTGTGGGAGGGAGCAGATCTTAATGTAATCGATCCCAACAACATGGCTAACGCCCCATGGTCCTCACCCTTATCTATGAGAAAGAGGCTGAGAAAGCAATAATCACAACTCCTCTAGAGAGACAAAATAAAGACCTTAAGATGGAAGACTGGTTTTTAAAGAACCGGAAGATCAGAGAGGACGTGCAAATCCTCGTATACACAATCAACGATGTCTTCTACAAAGCATTGAAGGCTGATAATTTCAAGGCGTATTACAGACTTGAAAAGGTATCCTTCAAGATCATCAGAGTCTTCGACGGCTCCAATCAGAGTCCTGTAAGATAGCAAACCTCCAGCATAATAAGGCAGCTTCTGTAGAACTTACTGTTGCTAGAAAAAGGTTTGATGTAGCTTTGATACAAAGTACTAGGTGTACAAAGTCAAAATAAGAGGTAAATTGGCGAGTGATTTTAACTAAAAATTGGTTGTATGTAAAGTCAGTTATGTTTTATTTTTATATAATCTAATTTCTTTTGGAAAATATTCAGAGTGATGAAGAGCTTATCACACGGTACGTCTTCTTTTAGCGCTATAACCCTCTGGTTATTTTGGTCCATTCAGCAATTGCAACACAAACTAACGTTTTCTGTCATTGGCGTCTCTTCTCCAAATCGGAACTCCCATAATCCGTAGATCATTCTCGACTATCTAATCAACGTTTTCTGGGGCGGCCTCGTAGTCTATTTTCGGTCAGCCATCATTCGATGATATTTTTTGTATTTCTTTCATTGTTTATTCGGATCAAATATCCAAGCCAACAAATTCTATTTAACAAGCTTTACTATATTGGCGTGTTTAACGAGCTCAAAGTTCATGCGGATTCTGTAGCTCCCATTTTGCCCCATAGCTGCCCTCATCATCATCATCATCAGCCATTTTGAGTTCACTGCTGGACATCGGCCTCCCGTAAATAATTTCAACGCATTCTATCTTGAGCACCCTGAATCCAGTTGTGCTGAATGCGCTTGATGTCATCTGATTACCATGTTGGAGGACGTCCTCGATTACGATAAGCATCGTGTCTAGGTCTCCATTCCAGAAATTTTCTTCGCCCACCTTCCATCTTTTAATCTGGCAACATGCCCCGCCCAGTTCCATTTCAATGTTGTAATCCTTTGAACTGCGTCAGTAACACCAGTTTTTCTCCTAATTATTGAATTTGATACTCTGTCTCTGAGGAATATATTCAGCATTGACCTCTACATCGCTCTCTGTGCCACTTGTATTTTATTGATTACTCTTCTGGTAAGGGTCAAGGTTTCCCTGTCCCCTTTGCTTATTCTGTTTTTTATTTCTGTACCACTTACATCATTACATCTAGCGTCGCTTTCTCAAAATCTTCGAAAGTCTCCTTTAATGCTGTCTCATTACGACTAAGTATTATGACGTCATTTGCATATGCAGAATTGTATATACAGAATGCATCCGCTATACAGAAGTGAAGAAAACACTTTGTATGATATGTTTGGTTGCATAAGGCCCAATTTCCATTCTTCCGGGATTGTTTCATAATCCCATATTTGGGTAATAAAATCATGTTTGTTTTGTCATCAATTTGTTTTCATAGATCTAGTCCTCCATTTTTTAATAGTTCAGCTGTTATTATATCAATACCAGTTGCCTTATTATTTTTTAAAGAACTTATTATACTTATAAGTTCACCTTCAGAAGTTCCATGAACTTCTCTCTCAGCTGATAGGACTACAGTTGCATCTAAATACATATATAACTACTGAAAACCAGAGACCCGTTAATTATAGTTTATATTTTCACACTTTATTGGCAATTGGCAAAGACTCTAGATACTCTGAAGGTTTTTAACGAACACAATTTAACAACTATTATTTTCAACGCTTTACGCTAATCAAATATTGGAAAAACAAATAAATTAAAACGTTTTCTTACTATTTTATTACTTAAAATTTGGTAGAGAAATACTGTTAACACTGATTTGTTTTCTACTCCTGCTTTTTAGCCTCTTAACGGATCCCAAACTAAGAGTAGACGTACCGAAAGTATTGGAAAACCTTGGCACGTTTGCCAAAACGCTTCTCGATCACAAAGACACTCCTATATATCACATTCGCAACATTGTTGGCTCTGCTAAAGACGTTGCTCTTGCTACCATAAAAATACCGAATCAAAATTTTATAGTGCCTTCCGGGTACAATATTGTTGATAATCCAAACAAGGGTGATACAATATTAGAAAGTGCTTATCCTGATATATCTTCCAGATTTGGCGACGAGAGCGACGGAGGACAGGACTGGCCACAGGAGTTGGTACAGAATACTTTTCAAAATGTAAGTAATATAATTTTCTACCTTACCAATAAATGTACTTAATAATAGACAGTGGTTTTGTGTAAATTGTAATTATACAAAATGAATCAATTATTTTTAATTCAATTTAATATAAAACATAAGTTAATAATAAACCATAACAAAAAATACTTTTAAAAAACAAAAACACCATACCATCCATAAATACTAACACTCCTTCTAGCCAAATTTGGAAAAAACAAATGATAGCCATATTCATCCAAAGCAGCCAGTCATTCTCATTAAATAAATTTTTAATATCTTGAGATAAAATTTGCGTAAAAAAACAATAAATACAGGTGAGTCATGAGGAACTTTACATACTTCTACCATATGTAGAGTCCCTCAGGGAGCATATCATGTGGCCACTAAAAAATGTCAACTCCTCTTCTTTATTAATTAATAGGGTGATTTGTGTAATTTACCATTTATTTCATTGTACTGTAGTGTTTATACGGCTCATTTGATTTTTTTAATTTTTGCATGATACAGTACACTACTATCAAGCATTCGACTGGTATTAGCTAAACTAAAAAATTCCAGGACTGGCTTTGGAAAAATTAATTTAGGAATTCGTATTAAATATTACACCCTGTATATATTTTTTTTAAAATGCAATAAGTGATTTTCAAACTACATAAATAGCCAATGAAAACGACATATGCGACAACGTTGTCGCACACTTTTATTAAATTTTTAGTGAACGATCAAATCTTACCAAAAATAGAACAACCATAATGAAATTTTAAACAAATGTTATAAATTTCAAACATTTTAATTGAAATGATAAACTGAGTCACTGCACAACAAAAAACAGTAACTACTAACAATAACGAAGAACAATTTAAAAAAAACTAAAATTATGTACATAGTTATGATAAACCCATAAATTAGAACTGGAAAAGATACAATAATGGTAACAAAATAAAATTATTCAAAATAGATTTTCGAAATGGAACCCTGCAGCCTGTACACATTTTTGTTGCCGAATTGTTAATTGACGTATTGAATTACGGATACTCTGGGGATCGTTTCTAATAGTATTACAACAATGTATAATTCTATCAATTAATTGTTGTCGGTTATTAATATTCACTGCTTAATCTAGTTGCTTCAATCGTCCCCAAATATGGTAATCAACGGGATTGAAATCAGGGGATCTTGAAGGCCACGAAATAGGACCTGCACGTCCTATCCACCTGTTGCCATAAACATTATTGAGATGTTGTCTCACTGCCAGTAAAAAGTGTGGGGGTGCCCCATCATGCCGAAAATACATCCCTCGGATAGCAACGTTCGCGTTGGCCAGCAAATTCGGCAAAATATTTTGTAGAAAGTTCAAATAGACCTGCCCTGTTAAAGGACCATCAAAAAAGTGAGGACCTACTAATTGGTTATTTATGACACCAATCCACACGTTAACCGAAAACCTTAACTGAGAACGACGTTCTCGAATAGCATGGGGATTTTCTTCTGCCCACACATGTGAATTTCGTGAATTATTTATCCCATCTCTGGTAAATTGGGCTTCGTCTGTAAATAGTGTCCTGTATAGCGTTGGTCGATTATTGTTAATCCATCTACAAAATTCCAACCTATCGATCTCATCTCCAGCATGTAGTCGCTGAACCATTTGAATGTGATATGGGTATAGATTATTTTTTTGTAAGACTCTACTTACTTTTGATTGAGTAACATTGAGTTCTCGACTTACTTGTCTAGTGCTTATTGTAGGATTCATAGTAACGGCGTCCATAATGTCATCTTCCTGCGCTTCATCTACATGTCGCTCTGTTGTTCCACTAGGAAAAGTGCCATTTTCTCGCAAATAATTAAAAACTGACACAAATGTTGGATGACTGGGAGTTCGACGATTAGGAAATCTCCTGCGATATTCTCTACTAGCAGCCCTACCATTCCCATTACAGAATCCATAAACAAATATTATATCTGCATATTCTGTGGTCGAAAACTGATGGAGCATTTTGAACGAAAGTAACAAAAGCTCTACCAAAACTAACACAATGTACTTAACGTAGATATGACAGAAGAAATATGTATTCTTGTACACATAAATAACAATTGATAATGACAATAATAACAATGGGTATAAAATATCAAAAAACGTCACACGGTCAACGCCAACCTTCATTTTAAACTTTATTAGATTTATTTTTATTTAGTACAGTTGATGCAATGTATTATTATTTGACATAAAATTTTAATCATTTACAATCAACAAAAACTAACACATACAAGAGGTTTGACTTTTTAATCAATTTAATTTATTATTTATCCAAAATAATGCCCCAATACGATCTATGAGTAAAAATTTAAAATTGAAAAACAATTGATTCTATCGTAGAGATAATACAAAGTG
Organism: Diabrotica undecimpunctata; assembly: GCF_040954645.1. NCBI lineage: Eukaryota > Metazoa > Arthropoda > Insecta > Coleoptera > Chrysomelidae > Diabrotica > Diabrotica undecimpunctata. The sequence continues at coordinate 144,754,439 of NC_092809.1, forward strand.
ACAGTAAAGATGTTAATTTTCTACGTATTAGATTATGTTGTAGGAACTCATTTTAATTAAAATGTTTGAAATTTATAACATTTGTTTAAATGAATACCTTATAATTTGATACTTCATTATGGTTGTTCTATTTTTGGTAAGATTTGATCGTTCACTAAAAATTTAATAAAAGTGCGACAACATTGTCGCATATGTCGTTTTCATTGGGTATTTATGTAGTTTGAAAATCACTTATTGCATTTTAAAAAAAATTTATACAGGGTGTAATATTTAATACGAATCCCTAAATTAATTTTTTCAAAGCCAGTCCTGGAATTTTTTAGTTTAGCTAATACCAGTCGAATGCTTGATAGTAGTGTACTGTATCATGCAAAAATTAAAAAAATCAAATGAGCCGTATAAACACTACAGTAAAATGAAATAAATGGTCAATTACACAAATCACCCTGTTAATTAATAAAGAAGAGGAGTTGACATTTATTAGTGGTCACATGATATGCTCCCTGAGGGACTCTACATATGGTAGAAGTATGTAAAGTTCCTCATGACTCACCCTGTATACATAATACACAACAAAAGTTAGAAAAGTTTTCTCACAGCATGTTTTATAAATCCGAAAATAAGTATAAATGATACTTACCAACCTGTAGTAAAGAGTATATAAATTTTAGGACTCACATTCGACACTAAACTTACTTGGAAATGCCATCTAAAAGATCTCAAAACTAAATGCATGACAAAATTTAATATTCCTAAAACTTTGTCCAATTATCATTGAGGTGAAAACTGAAGAATTTATTTGTAAGATTTATAGATGCCTAGATGGGAAGATGACCAAAATATGGAAAGACCCCAATATTTCAAAACTCTTAAAAACTAGATTGGTCGACTGCTTCCAATATTTCCAATATTGACATATGGATGCAATTCTTGAACACTAAGGCAATAAGAAAGGAGACCTATATATGCCACTAAAATGTTTTACTGAAGAAGAATATTGCGAATTCCATGGACCGAACATAGAACAAATAATTCTAAGAGAACTAAAGATGAATAAGAGACTTTTGGCACAAGGCAATTGCAACAATTAAAACATTTTGGACATATTATCACGTCAGACATAGACAATATGGATTGACTCATCATTCAAGGAAAACAATATTTTACAATTTGGGTCCTTTCGTGGTAAAATATATTAACAAATTAAAGATAGAAACCAACCAACCTGTAAGTAATAAAAGACCGAAGACCACGAGGAAAATCTCCAACAAGATGTATTGACCCGACCATAGGAAGTTGCAAAAGACCTATGCACGATGTAATAGAAATGGCCAGAGACAGAACTCTATTGAGACGGACCATGCACGATATCACTACAACCACTATACTCCCCATAGGGGATAAAGACTGAAGAGAGGGAGAGGGATTCGTGCACTGTAGTTTAATATATATGTCAGCGAGCCAATCAGATTTAAAACATTCCAACTCTATGCACAAAGCTGCACTAAAAACTTATGTTGAAACTTTCAAGTCGAGCCCCGCTGAGAGTATATTTAATTTTCTTGAAAGTCCCACCGTTAAGTCGTAATAAACCATTGCATTAACGGTGACTCTATTTTGTTCGTTGTATTATTGTAGGTAGGACATGTGATTCGCAATGCAGTTAGATCAGGTCAAGAAGCCATTCACCACGTAGGAGAAATAACAAACCATGCTAAAAAAGCTATATTAACTGCCAGACAAGCCCCGGAAATTCTCATGCATACGGTTAGTCCCATTCCAGTTACATCTGACGAGAAAGTTAGTTTAAACTCAAGGTTTGGTGACGAAGATGATAATCCAATCGTAGGACAGACACAACGTAAGTTCAGAATAATTCTTTACTGCTACATTCTTCATTATCTTTATCAAAACTCAAACAGTCTCTAAAAATTATAGCTAAGTCCAGGGCAATTTGAGATTCCTATTCTGAGATGAGATAATTGGCCCTATATTTCCTTCGTTCCATTCGGCTGGTAATATATTTTATTAATTTCGCTGCTACTTCATCTTCTCCCGCTGTTTTTCCGTTTCGGAGATTTTTAATTTATTTTCCTACTTCTTTTTTTGTGGGACTTCCTGTTTCATCGTTATGCTGTACCTTTTATCGTTCTGCGTCAGAGTATATTTCATCTCTCGTGTATAACTTATGGTCATAATATTCTTTCCATATTCTGTTGATCTGCTTATCCTCAAATTCGGTTTTTCCTTTTTGGTTCTTCAGTCCACTTGTTTTCGTTTTTCAATAACATCTAGCTTCTCATTTAACCAGACATTTTTTTCTTTTTATTTATTGCGTTAGCTTTGTTTGTAACGCTTTCGTATTCTTCTCTGTTTTGTTCTCTCGGTTTTTGACCCATGTCATTCTGGCGGAATTTTTATTGCTTTCGTTTCGATGTCTTGTACCAGCTACATTCTTAATTTTATTAAATTATTTTCAGAGATACCAGAGTTTGTCAAAATGGGACATCTCCTAGATGCTGCTGGAGTTTCCAATCCAGCTATAACTCCAGAGGCAATTGATCCAAGGACCAACACACAAAACAATTATCTTGAACAGTTTTGGAAAAACATCGGGAATCTTGCGGGGAATCACAACTTAAAGAACATTCAAGATAGTTTTAACAAGAAAACTAACATAGAAAAGATTATTCAAAACAAACATATTTTTCCCAAGTATAACATCCAAAACAATAAGGGATACGAACTGGGCAATATTCAAAATAAAGTAAATGATAAGGTTAAAAATGTTATGAAGAATTTTGAAGAGTATGCTCATAATAAAAACGAAGATGTTTTTAGACATAATGCAGCTACAGACAATATTCAAAACAAAAACCCAATAAAAAGCATTAAAGAACTATTTCCAGGACATAGCAACTTACCAATCCAAGAATACCAAGAAAATATTCAGAAATTTGTGAACAACAATTTTCAACAAACGTTTAAAAATTTAGAAAGTATAGGAAGCAATCAAAAGAAAGATATGACTGTGAGAAATAATTTTAATTTCCAAAATAATAAATATATGGAAGACTTGAAAGAAAATGTAGAAAATACAATTAATTCTTTTAATAATGTCGAAAACAAAAGTACAAAAAAAGTTCCAAAAGAAAAAACTGAATATGTTCAACAAGTTCTAGACAAAATTGAAGATGTTTTAAACAATGCTAACTCTAGGAAGTCCATCCAAAATGTGTCTAATAATGGAGAAAAAGAAAGAAGAGACCAAATCCAAAAATTACGAAATAAGCTGGACAATATTCATATGATGCACAAGTTGACTTCCAGAAATAATAGAGAGAAAAACCTTCAGAATATTTTAGACAAGATTGACGACGAAAAAAACAGAGATAAGTTTTTGAAAAACCTTAAAAATGGTGTTGAGGATCTCAAGAAAACTTTAGGAGTAGAAAATATCCGTGATTTCGTAGGAGATGTGAAAGAAAAGTTGAACGATTTAAGAGAGAACAACGCACTGGATGTTAAAAATATTAATTTTATAAATAAGAGGACTAAAAGAGACGTTAAGGGTAAGTAATATTTCTGTTCGTTAAAATAATCAGTCCAGCTTAAAATATATTCTAGAGCTGTCCAGTTTATCTACTCGTTTAAAAACCATTTTAATTCGTGTCATAATGAATAAGAAATTTTTATAGTGTCCTTTTTGTACCGTTAAAATCGTAGGTCTTTCGAGATTCATTCTAGAAAAATACATATTAAACGTACCTTATCCGCAATCGGCAAGATTAAAAAAAACTATCAAAAAAGAAGAAAAACATAGGATAAGAAAAAGTTCACATAATATTGTCACTCAATAAGTGTTTTGCATACATAATAAGAGTATCTTACTCCATTGCAATACAAATAAACTGTAATTGGTAAATGAGAACATCTCACAATACTATAAAGTTTTATTTCTTTGACTGTGGTGAAGCACATGTCATTTTGCTTAGTTTTGCAGTGGAAGCGATTTAAAATTCGCCGGGTACCTCTAAATCCGTTTTACAGCCCACAATTACGTATTACTTACTTTATTTGACAAAATCCACAAGGAAAATAATTCCTGTAGCTGGCTGTATACCACGTATAACAAAAGAGGTTAGTCTTTGTATGTGGGTATATTTTATTTTATAAAAACCCTTAAAAGGGCAACATTACAAGCACGAACGTTTTCGGAACAACTGTTCCATCATCAGGTTAAAATACAGGTTACCATGCCTGAGCCACCAAAATATTTGGGTAAAAACCCTTTAAAATGTAATGTGTTACCAAAGATTGTACATGTTGTTGATAATATTATATGATGTTTAATATTTTAATTAGATTTTACTTCAGGTAACATACACCCATGCTTAAGTGAGTTCCAGTGTCCGGAGAGTAAACCTCTTCAAACGGACTACGGCTGGCAGTTGCCAAAATTTATGGAGGAATCCAAGAACAGGGTTTGTGGCGTAGGCGCTACAACTTTGAGTTATATAGAAGTTTTGGGGAACCTGACGTTGTAAAATATATTAAATTAGCACGCCTTCGGTGGGTAGGACTGTAAGTAAGTAGACTGGATGTAATTAGGCGAGATGAAGATGCAACGATCAGAAAAATTTTCGACCGAAGAGGACCAGTGGGAAGATGAGCCAAAGGAAGACCAAAACTTAGGTATCAAGATAACAAAGAGGATGATCTAAAATCCATCGGAGTTAAAGCATGGAGAAGAGTTGCCATAGACAGACAAAATAAATCTCTTCTCTCTTAGGTTCTTCACGTTCAGAGCGACTGCGAAAGCCGTTCTGATGAGGCCTATTAGGCCGAAATACGTATAAGCGGATGCGCAGGCGCCCTGTACGTGAAATCAAATCTTAACTGTATTTTTCTTTTTATTCCGATATACTCTGTACGAGTACGCAATTCGCTAAGAATTTTGCTTAGTTGAGGAGATATGTTGTGGAATGCAATTTTTAGATTCCCCATGTCTCTTTTTTTTTTTTTTTTTTTTTTTGGTGGTAAATCTTCTAAAGACCGTACCAGGCCGTGTCCCCGTTAAGGATGACCTGGCGTGAGTTGGATTCAGGGTGGAAGGATCCATCCGCACGCAGTCCCCCCAGAGGAGTCGTGCTCACAGATACACCCATAGCTCCCTGCCTGCCAACTAAAGTCCACCCCCTTTTATACAGGCTACTCATGCGGTAGGTCCTCTTCAGACCGGTGCATCGCATGAATAGCCCATCCTCTCTCTCTCTCTCTCTCTCTCTCTCTCTCTCTCTCTCTCTCTCTCTCTCTCTCTCTCTTTCGCCCTCTCTCTCACTCTCTTACCTACCTTTGCTGTAGATTCCTCTCCAATATCTCCTTCTTTCTGACAATTTGAGTTACTGCCTCCAATATTGCCTTGTACTCAGTCTCTCCTCTCATTGCTACCTGCATTATGGTATTTGTACTTACCCTACCTAGCTTTCTGTACAATTCGTTTCTGTCCTCATCAAATCTTCTGCACTCGAATACACAGTGCTCGGCCGTGTCAGCCACTCCACAGTCTGTGCAATTTCCATCCGCAACCTTCCCTATCCTTTCTAGATAGGCCCTGAAGGAGCCGTGCCCTGTTAGGAACTGGGTGAAAAAGTAATTGGTGTCTCTGTCCCCGCACTTCATCCAGTCTGCGATATTTGGAATTAATACCCTCGTCCAGGCCGCTCTATGCTCATTTGTCCATTCTTCCTGCCATTCCGTTATGCTCCTATTCCTGGCTATTATTTTCTCCTGCTCATCCTTCCCGTAGGTTTCTGCCCTTTCTTTCACCATCAAGTGGATGGGTAACACACCCGCGATCACTTGTATGGCCACCGTTGATGTTGTTCTGTATGCACGTGCTACCCTTAGTAGTGCTTTCCTTTGGGCGTTCTCTAGCATTCGTCTATATTTCTTGATGTTAAGCACTTGTTGCCATACCGGTGCCGCGTAAAGTATAGTAGAGTGGACCACTTCCATTAGAATTCTCCTTTTGGCGGTCCCCGGACCCCCCACATTGGGCATAATCCTTGTCAGCGCCGCAGTCCTCACCTCTGCCTTGCTAACGACATATTTCACGTGCTCGCCAAAAGTTCGCCTCGTATCTAGGACTACTCCCAAGTACTTCACTTTCTTGGCAGGTACGATCCTTTCTCCCTCCAGGACAAAAACTATATGGTCTCTGGCCCTCGGACCCTTGAGAATCATAGCTTCAGTTTTCTCGGCCGCTAACATGAGATCTCTGCTTCCCATCCACGTCTTCACTTTGTTGAGGGCTCGATTCCCTCTCTGCATGATTGACCAGTTTTCATCGTGTTCCACCAGCACCACCAGATCATCCGCATATGCTATTGCCTGTACGCCGGTGCCCAGGTCGGTCTCCAAAATCTCGTTGTAAAGAACATTCCAAAGCAATGGCCCCAGTACGGAGCCTTGCGGCACTCCTGTCGTGGTTCTCATAGAGTTACCTCTCGCAATGTTGATGCATCTATCTGTGAAGTAGTTCCTAACCAAATTCTGCAAATAGGAAGATATCCCCAAGTCGCCCAGTAGTCTGACGATAATTTCCCAGCTAGCGCTATTAAAAGCATTTCTTATATCAAGGAAGAAAGCCACCATCCATCTGCTCCTACATATGGATATCTCCCTCTTGATCCTGCTTATAGCCTCTACCGCAGATTTCCCTTTCCTGAACCCATACTGCCGGTCGGATATGCCACCCCTCTCCATTATTTCCCTCTCTAGCCTTGTCTTCACAAGAATCTCAAAGACTTTGCCTAAGGTATTTAACAGGCATATAGGTCTGTACGCCCCGGGCTCCTCTAATTCCTTTCCTGGTTTAGGGATAAGTATGAGATTTGCCGTTTTCAGGTCTTCTGGGAACTCTTGTCTTCTTAGCAGGTTGTTCATAATATCCTGTACCCATTGCACTTTATCCTCAATGATGGTTTTTATTATCTCGGGTACCACTCTATCCGGTCCAGGCGCTTTTCCTGCTTTGAGCGTTTTGCCAGCTTCCGTCACCTCTTCCCTTGTGAATTCAGTCACCGGTGTCTCTAATTGGAGTGGTATAAATCTTACTTCTTCCCTCTGTGGGAAAAGAGCCTCAGCCAGTTCTTTCCTTCGACTTTCCTCGATCTTAAAGAAGCCTCCTGTCCCTTTAAAACTCTTGACAACTATTCGGTAGGCGTCTCCCCAGATATCATTTTCAAGATTTTCGCAAAGTTCTTTCCAACATCTCCTTTTTTCGCCATTTATTTCTCGCACCAGCTCTTTCTTCATGGCTTTTAATCTTTCTACCTCCTCTTCCATCACTCGATGCCTCCCTCTGTCCCTCGTGACTTTTCTTCTTAGCTCGATGTAGCCTCTTCTTATTTTTTCAATCCTCTCCGTCCACCAATAGGGACGACTGTTTGCTCTCCTTCCCCGCGGACTGCACCTTTCTGCTATATCTTTTATTTTCTCGTATCCCTCTTCGAAGTTTCGGGCCTCACCTTCCATTCCTTGGATTTCCTCTTTAACTCTTCTTTTGTCAAGATATTTCGACCTGCCTCCCTCCCTTGGTTTTGTTACGTTTCCTCTAATTTTAAGCAAAATGTATTTGTGATGAGTGAATATTTCTCCATCCAGAACGTCCCACTCTGCCACCTTTCTACTTATCGGCGTCGTTGCCATTGTGACGTCAATATGTGTCTGACTTTCTCCTCTGACGAAGGTCGCCTTACCGTTGTTGAGTACCACCAAATTTAGAGTCTGGATAATCTCATTCCACATTTCTCCCCTCTCGTCATTCCTTGGCGCCCGCCATGAAATAGACTTTGCATTCAGATCCCCAGCAACGATTAGTCTTTTTTTTTCTACTATGGTTTCTGCTATTTCCTCTACCAGATTCTTATAATCTCCTAGTGGGATATTTTTCCCATGTCTCTTCTTCTTCTTCAAGTGCCGTCTCCATCAATGGAGGTTAGCGGTTATGGTGGCAAACGTTTGTCTATCTTCAGCTGTTCTTAAGAGTTCCTCAAATCCAAGTCCTGTCCAGTTTCTGATATTACGTAACCAGGACAATTTTTTTCTTCCAATTCCTCGCTTTCCTTCTATTTTGCCTTTTATTATCAACTGAGGGATGTAGTATTTCTCGTTGCGCAACAAATGCCCTAAATAACTGGTTTTTCTTCTTTTGACTGTTCTCAATAGTTCTTTTTCTAAATTGAGTCTAGCTAGTACTTCTTCATTTGTTTTTCGTGCTGTCCAAGGAATTTTTAAAATTCTACGGTACACCCACATTTCAAATGCCTCGATTCTATTCAGGCTCTTTATTTTTAAAGTCCATGTTTCGACTCCGTAGAGAAGAACAGACCAGATAAAACATTTTACAAGTTTTAATCTCAATTTAATATTTATATGTGTATCGCAGAATAGAACGCGCATCTTAAAGAAACTATCCCTAGCTTGAGCTATTCTCGCTTTAATTTCTTGTTCTGGGTCCAGCTTGCAATTAATCCAACAGCCAAGGTATTTGTATTGGTTTACCTGTTCTAAAATATTCCCATTTATTTTTATAGGTAAGGGTATATTCTGTTTTCTTTGTATCACCATTACTTTTGTTTTTTTTTCGTTGATCTTCATTCCAAACTCTCGACAAGCATCCTTAAGGTGGTCTATAACCCTCTGTAAGTTTGTGTCTGTATCAGCCAGTAGGACAGTGTCATCTGCATATCTTATGCTAGATATTGGTTCTCCATTAATTTTTATTCCTGTGGAAAGGTTTTCCAAGGCTTGCTTGAATAGTAGTTCCGAGTAAAGATTGAACAGCATAGGGGATAGTACGCATCCTTGCCTTACTCCTTTATTTATACTAATGTTTCTAGATGTATGATCGTCGATCCTAATCTTGGCACTCTGCCTCCAATATAAGTTCTTAATTAATCGGAGATCTTTGCTATCCAAGTTGATGCTCTGCAAGGAATTTAACATTTTATTATGGTTTACGCGATCAAATGCCTTTTCAAAGTCTACAAAACATAGAAAGACATCCTTTTGTTGGTCGTAACACTTCTGCAGCAGTACTTGTAATGAAAACAAGGCCTCTCTGGTCCCCATTCCGGCTCTGAATCCAGATTGATCGTATCCAACTTCTTTTTCACACCTTTTGTATACCCTATTGTGAAGTATTTTTAATAGAATTTTAAGCATTTGGCTCATAAGACTTATTAATCTAAAATCTGCGCATCGCCTGGAGTTAGCTTGTTTTGGAATGGGAATAAAAATAGATTCTAACCATTCCTCTGGTATTTCCCCAGTATCGTAGATTGTATTAAACAAAATTACTAACAAATCAATGTTATTACTTTCGATCAATTTAAGTATTTCAGGATAAACTTCATCAGGTCCAGGGCTTTTATTGGTCTTTAATTGTTTAATGGCATATTCCACTTCGACTTTTAGAATTGGTGGGCTTTCAGTGACATTATTTATTGTAATGTCTATTCTTTCATCTCGGAACAGCTGTTGTATAAATTTTTCCCATTCTTCTATTTTATCTTTGGTGTTATGAATTAACTCTCCGTTGTTATTTACCAGTGGGCAATGTTGTTTTTTGTGGATGAATGAAAATTCTTTCACCTTCTTGTACATATTAAAGTAATCATGTCTATGTTCTAATTCTTCTATTTCTTTACATTTTTCTTCGAGCCATTTCTCTTTTGATTCTTTTAGTTTCCTTCTTATTTCTGTATTTAATCGTTTGTAATCGCTTGTGTTCTTATTTTTGTATTTCCTCCTTTCGTCTATCATCTTTAGAATATCTGGTGTCATCCAGTCTTTTTTTGCCATTAATCGTGTATTTGGAATTTCTTCCCTTGCAGAATTGACGAGGATGGATTTTATTTGTTGCCAAGTTGTATTTATATTTTGGATATTTATTTGGGTTCGGTCTATTTCTGAGAGTTTTTCATTTAGTTTTACAGTGGTTTTATCTTTAATCTGTACATCTTTTAGTAGTTCCATATTAGGTTTGTTCTTCGGCTTTGCATTTTTTATAACTTTAATTCTTGTGCGAATATTAGCTACTACAGGGTTGTGGTCGGAATTTGCATCAGCACTAGGATATGTTTTTGTACATGTAATGGAGTTACGAAATCGTTGGTTGATTAAAACATAATCTATTTGATTTCTTATTATTCTTTCTTTTGTGTGTAGCGGGGAAGTCCAGGTGTATAACCTACGTTGAGGTAACTTAAACCAAGTGTTTGTTGCTATCATATTGTGTTGCTGGCAAAACTCTAATAGTCTCTCTCCTCTTTCATTTCGTTCTCCTAGTCCGTATTCTCCTACGATATTTTGGAATTTCCCTCTTCCTATTTTAGCATTAAAATCTCCTAGGACGATGTTAATATCTTCTTTCTTTGTCAATTTCATGAGCTTTTGTAGATCTTCATACCATTCTTCTAGTATGTCATCTGGCTTATCTGCGGTTGGTGCATAGACCTGAATAATATTCACATTAAAAGGAGAACTCCTTATTTGCAACAGCATTGCTCTGTCAGAGAGTGGTATAAAGTTTGAAACTGCGTTACTCAATTCATCGTTTATTATTACACCTACTCCATTGAAATGTTTTGGATCATTGTTGCCTGAATAATAGAGTGTTTTGTTCATAATTTTTGTTGTTCCTGAGTCTCTAATAACATCTTTATCAACGTCTGTTTTGGCTTGCAATTCTTAGCAGGCGCAAGTTAAAGCGAAATTCTGAATTTGGTTTCGAAAATTAGTTTACGGATTTTATTATCAGATGTCGCTATTTGCGTCTATACGATGCCATGTTAGAGTTGCTTCCTAAGACAGAAGAGATTTATTTTCACGTTCAGAGCAACTGCGAAAGCCGTTCTGATGAGGCCTATTAGGCCGAAATACGTATAAGCGGATGCGCAGACACCCTGTACGTGAAAATCTTAACTGTCTTTTTCTTTCTATGCAACTGAATTTTCAGATCTCAAAACCGTTTAGATTGGCAGATACGTCTAATACGGTGTGTGGCCACACCATAAGAAACCCGATATAAATACCTATTTTAAAGCAATGTGCTTAAAATAATTTCTAAATTTAATAAATTACTACATAAACGAGAAGGTAACAGGCAATCTTCCGCATTAGAAACCAGCGCCTTGGGCAAGAATGCTGGTGATGAGTTTATTTGCCTGCGGTGATTATTTTACCTATCTCCAAATGATGCCGGTGATCAGTCAACTATATCTCAGAGGGTCTAATAATTTCATAAGGGGCTATAAAGCGATGAGTTTATATACGTCCGATTCCTCAACCAAAATCAAAAGTCGTTGGATGTTTTTATACATTTTGTTGGAGCCCCTGCTTTCAGAATTTTTTAAAAGACGATCCGCAAAACAATTTTCTTTGTGTTCTGAGCTGCATACACGCTGCATAAATGAACCGGACATCGTAGTGTTGGATTGCAAGTTATTCCACAAATATTTAATAATTTTCTAGTGAGTTGTATGATAATTGAAAAACAAAATGATGCGAAAAGAAATCAACAAGTGGCGAAATTGTTTTTTAAGACATATGTTCCATTTTTCAATGTACTGTTTTTCTTTTCATTGATTTTTACGTTTTTGCAATATTATTTTTAATGTAGTTTTACTTAGTTTCATTTCGACATAAAAGGTTCTTTTGACGTGTCCTTATACGATTTTTCAGATACACCAACAGACCATGAAGACATCGTTCAGAGTAGTTTCATTCCAACAGAACTAACCCATCCCTTTTTTCTTCCGGGGTTAACCAATTTAAACGAAGACTTTGACCAATCTGATCATCATAATCCGTTTTTTATGAATATGCAAGATCTGGAAGATGAACGTGAAGCTCTTTTAGAAAGATTCGATCAAAGAGGAAACTTTTTATCGACAGATTTAAATCTTGGACCTAGGCATTCGGATCATCAACATTTATTAGGTAAACAGAATAATATGAATATATACTTTAGTCAAGATTAAAAAATTAGTGTATTATCGCGAAAAAATTATATTAACGTTAAATTCATCTGAGTGAACGGACACTCTGAAATAAAAGATAACTAGAGAGTCCGAAAGCTCCTATAAGAATTTTATAAAAAGGTAAATCAAAGACAGTTGAGATTAATTGCTCATTAAGAATATCTTTGACTTTATCCCTATGCGCTGTTGGCTTCCCTATTAAGTTTATCCATACGTTCCTCTCTTAAGTCATACCAATATCAATCCTCTTGACAAACATATCCTAATCACTTTTCTATTCTATTCTATTCTCACTTAATTTGGCATCAATTGTATGCCACTCCACTTATCCATTTAACGATTCTCATTTTGTACGTAGAATGGGGAATAGCGAGTTCACCATACGATCAAAGAGCGCAAATTAGAATATCTGAGACTATCTGGGTTTTAATTTGTTCTTCAGGACGAGGTGTATGAAAAATAGGAACCAGGGAGAATACGAATTTCTTTGATTAACCCTACAATGCATATTTTTGTATTATCAAAGAAAAAATTATAGGAGAATACATTAACTGATTATAAGTAATGGAAAAATAGTAAAAAAAATCAACCGCCAAAACTTTGTTTATAATTTGATATTTAATTAGCACATTTATATGCATCATAAAGTGGCGTCCACAACGGCGCACAGCACATCGCACCGCACCTAGCCTTGACAATAGCCTCGCTGAAGCAAAGTAAATACAAGCCTTGCCGTAAATGTGCGTGGCCACAACGACGCACCGCTCCTTCCTTCGCACATGGCTGGGTACCAACGCCTCGCCTACGTAAATTGAGCTTAGTATTTTCTGATCTTCGCACTTCGCACATTGATTATTCTAGGGATGGATAAAGACAAATTAATTATTAATTGTGTGTTTATTCGTGAACCAATTTGGAACAAAAAAGCAAAAGCCACCATAATAGTTTGGTTTTATCAAAACTGTGGAGAGAAGTGGCAGAGGAATGTGAAACAACAGGTAAATAAAACAATAAAAATGTATAATAAATTATATTTTAATGACTACAGAAATAAGTTAAAGTTTTCTCGTATCCATTTTGCTTCATTATTGTGCCTTCCAGGGGGAACCTGTATATTTTCATTATCATTACCAAATAAATGTGCGGTGCATGGTGCGTCAATACGGCCACTAATGTGCAAAGCAAAGGCTAAGCTAGGTGCGGGGTATGGTGCTGTGCGTTGTACTATGCGATGTGCGGTGCGCCGTTGTGGCCGCAGCTTTACGCACAAAGAGGCACAGCATAAAGCAGTAAGGCGAAAGTAACTAAGATTTGTGAAAGATTTTGAAACAGTTGTTGTTTTCGTTTAAGTACAAAGCTGTAATACACTTTTCATACACTACGAAAGTTTGATTCCCACACACAGGATTCTTGCAGTGTAGCCGTGTATTGTTCCAAATGGGAAAATGATTTTGGTTGTCCAATCTGACATCCTGAGGTAGCAAGTGAGCATCAGTAGTTTTTTTCCTTTGAGATCGATTTGTTGTTGCAAGTCAGATTTTTGTGAGCCAATAGTACATAGTGTACATGCTAAGTCAACTCTAAATTGTGCAAGTTTTAAAAGATTTGGCTTGCCTTCATTACATCGTCGATAGAGAAGCCAAGCGTTTATTAGAGTTATATCAATTCGCTCCGTGCGTGACCATGGTAGGGGTACTTTGAAACGATGCCAGCGTGCGGTGCGGCGAAATATGACAAAATTGGACCTACGTTTTTACGCATAAATTTTATCAAAAATGTGTGCAAATACATATTGCGTATTTAATTGTGCTAATAATAGCAAAAATAGTAAGTGTAGTTTTTATAGGTTCCCAAAGATTACATATAAATTAGAGAAAAGAAAAAGATGGATCCGTGCTATTAATATGAAGTAAATATCATATAACTTGAAATTGAAATAGGAAAAATTTAAATAATTTACCTTAAATGATATATTTTATAAGGCTTCAAGCTAAGTGAGTGCCTGATGACTTTAGCTTTTGTATCATAAGTTTTACTATTACTGTTTTTAAATATATGGTCTTTCACGTGAAAAACTTGATTTGCCAGTACTAGATTTTTCCATTTTTTTTTCAGTTTGTGGTTAAAAAGATATATTATGATGAATTTTGAGAAACCCAGTTTTTAATACTACATTTATTTTGTACATAAACTGAAAAAATATAATTAAAAAGTTAATTATTAATAATTGTCAATTTCGCCTGTATTTAACAATGTTAAACATATGTCATTAATGTCATATGTTTAACCTGAAAATTGGTAGGTCCAAAACTGTCAGATGAAGGCGGTAGGTGTCGCGTCAGTCACGCACGGAGCCAATAAACCTCATGTACATCATGTCTGTTTGCCAGATGGACGGTTAGTACATAATTAAATGAAGTCGTCTTCTAAGCTTAAAATTTATTACAGGGTACCGTGGAAGCGAAAATACAGGGTGATGCTATTATACATCGCTGCGCATTCTAGGGTTAAAAAACCTAAGTTCAATACGCCTAAACGTTAAAAATAAATTTGGATCATTATTTTAGTACTTTCTGAAAATTTTTGTATTTTGCAGCAAGTTCAAGTATGTATTTTAAAAGATTCGATACGTGTACCTGAACGAATAAACATCGTTTTTGCCGTTCTCGTAAACTACCGTGTTTATAAATAGTTTTTAAACTTGTTTTGCGATTTATACTTTTGTTCCGGACAATAAAAAAGTGCAGTGTAACTATATACGTGTACTTTCGCGGGTGTATATAATCGCTAAACTTGAATAAACAATTTATTTCATTAAGTGCATATTACCTCACAAGAAAAGAACAATAGTATTTTAAAAAGTATTACAGCAAAATCTATTTTGTCGTGATCAACAGAATTAGACGGCGGAGGTACTGAACGAGACACGTATTTCTTTATTCTACCAATCAGGGAAAATAATGATCATATTAATGTTTTTTTTAAGAAAAGTCTTAAAGATATTCTTATTACTAGAATCTGTCCAGATAGATCAAGGTACAGTTTTTTACAGACCTAATTGTTTAATATTTATGCAACTATGACAATAATTTCGTTACTTTTTCTCCTTATTGCTAATTTTTAGGTCCTGTATTAGGAGCATCAACACCAGATATGTTTGAACAGACATTCCATGAACACTTCACTAACAAGGGCATTCATACAACCCCACAGGAAGCATTTCAGCGGCCCCAAAATACAGATAAAGATGACGTAGTATCCACATCTATGACAATGCACAAAAGTTTGTTGAAGCCGTTCCTGGGAAAAGGTCAAATCGAGGAAATGGAAACGGTTAATGGACAGTACGGACCCGTTGTCTCGTGTGGCTGTTGCGGAAATCAAATATCTGAACATGATATTTATTATTAATGTCAATTATAAACAGATATTATTAAAAACCTTTCAAGGTCTTTGCTAACAATTTAGTTTGTTTTTTTTATTATTTTTCTTCTAAATTTATTTTTACAGAAGACAGAAGAAAGATATAGGAAAGCACGAAACGAAGCAAAAAAGGATTTCAAAGTAAACAAATCAGCAAGTGTTATGATTTGCTCAGAAAAAACTTAGACTTTGAAGAAAATATACAATAATGCATTCCCTTCAGCATTCTTACGTGTGATCCCAATAATAATCCAGCGTAGTTGATGTAGTATAAATTTATAAATAATTAAAACAATTTTTAGAACATTTAATTGGATTTATCAATGATTTTACAATAATAACAATATTTATTTTGATGAGATATAGCTCTGGCAGATGCGTAGGCTTTTGCATATCCACCGTCAGATTGTGCTTCAGCCACAGCTGATGCCCTTGATCCTTCTAGTTCCTCCTCCGTTTGCCTTTTGATACTCTTGTCTTCAGGTTTTCCACTAAAAGCCAAATAAAAACTTATATTCTTAGAATACCTAACAATAAAACACTGAAAACTTTTGTTTTCAACACTATCACAAAATTTATTATAAATTGTTATCACTACAACTGTTTCACCAGTGCCTTTCTCAAGTGATCTATTTCGGCACTCTGCCGAAACAAACAGCTGAAGTGATAATATATTATAATAAATTTTGTGGAAGTATTAAAAACAAAAGTTTTCAGTGTTTTAATTTTAAATAAAATGAATTTCCATCAAGTAACCGTCGAATCCATGACATACTTGGATATATTTTTAAAAATAATCAAAAAATGTTTTTGATTTTGGCGATCAATGACCTTGGATCGCAAGTTCCAAAAAAGGTAAATTTTCCTTTGAAGATGAAAGCCGATAGGAAAGACTAGTTTCTGTGTCCACCTCCGTAAATATCGATGTTAATAATCATAATAATCATATAATAATAATATCGATGATAACCGTAGACATCGGTTAGTGATCCGTGTAGTAGTGTTTGGGGACTCGGGAGACTGAGACCTCGAAAGCCCTGAAGAAGACATCGACGAGGATGTCGAAAGCTCGGCCCAATAATAATCGACGCGGTTCAATCAGGAAGACTGTTGAGATTATTTTTGGAGTGGAAAAAATCAATGAAGTCATTTGCCTATTTGAAAAATAAGCATATTAATAAACAATTTAGTAAAATGTAAAAGGGAAATTCCCAGTGGTTTGTTATATACCTACTATAGTTTATAAAAGCTTACAATGAAATAAAAATTTCTTTTTGTAAAATGGTAAATAATGTTATTAAAATTTTTTAAAATTATCCAAAATGGATTAATAAATTTTTAGAACGTTTTCGATCTTATCAGATCATTATCACTGAAAAACCTAAAAGTATGAGCACTTAAAAATGAAAACAAAAGGGTAAAAATTTGACTGTTAATGTGTTAAAATTTGAAAATGTGGTTATTAGGGAAAGTGGGGGCCCATTGATACACTGGGAACATTGATACAGTGATTCTAACTCAAACATCATAATACAAAGTATTGCTTACTTGTTACCGTATGTAGCGCTACTGATAATATAACGACCAAGAAAGTTTCCCCTTTCCCCTCGCGCCAGTAAGTAATTAGCTCTCAAAGTGATAGCACGTGTTTTGGTATAAATAAAGTATAAATTTGAATAGTGTTTTTAAAGGCGTCATTTTATAAGTTATATTCAATTGTTTGCGTCGTAATCATTACCAACTGGTAAGTATGTTTGTATATTACGCAATAGCAGGCTATTTAGATCATTATATAAATAGCTTTGGATATTTTTTCTAATTTGAAGAAAGTATGCATGTGGGGAGCATTATTTATTTTTATTTTTGTTTCAGGAAACATGGTGAGAAATTATCAAAGAACAACCAATAGAGCAAATCTGGATGAAAACGCTATAGCTTCTGCAATTAGAGCGGTAATTGAACAAAAAGATATCTAGTAGAAAAGCTGCTAATACATATATAATTTAAAACCTGCTACATTACAGCACAGGCTTGAAAAAAATAGACTGCAAATTCCAAAACAGTACTTAGTTTTTTTTGAAATATTGTTCAAAGTAAGTTTTTACCGTAGATCAAGAACAGAAATTAAATGAATATGTAGTTATCCGCAGCAAGGTGGATTATGGTCTCACTCTTTACCAACTTAAAAGTTTAGCTTACGAGTATGCCAAACAAGTGAAATGCAAATATCCTTCTAAATGGGACGAAACAAAAGTATTATGGCAGGACTGGATTTCAGGTTTCCGTAAAAGAAATGTGAACATAACGTTAAGAAAACCTGAAAACACCAGTCTCGCACGGTCAGTAGGATTTAACAAAACCTCAGTTGCAGAATTCTTTAAAAATTATGAGTGTGTCCTTACTAAATACTCATTCACACCAGATCGTATAATTAATATTGACAAAACAGGTGTTACCACCGTAATGACTACGTCCAAAATTTTAGCCGAGAAAACACAAAAACAAGTCGGACAAATCGCTTCTGCTGAGAGGGGTGAGCTGGTTACTTTCTGTGGTATAGTATCAGCTATTGGGAATACTGTACCCCCTATATTTATTTTTCCACGAGTTCATTATAAACCTCACTTCAAAAATGGTGCTCTTGATGGAAGCTTAGGCCTCGCTACGAAAACTGGTTGGATGAATTGTGAGTTATACCTGAAAGCACTACGACATATCCAAAAACATACTTGCTGTTTAAGAGAAAATCCGATATTGCTGCTTTGTGATAACCACGAATCGCATATATCAATTGAAGCTGTCGATTACTCCAGGGCGAATGGCATAGTTTATTTATCGTTTCCTCGCACAAGTTACAACCACTTGATGTGGGGGTATTTGGTCCCTTTAAAAGCAAGTTAAAAGTTGCCTTTAACGATTGGCATACTGGCCACCCAGGTAAAGCCTTAACCATTTATGAGATACCTAGTCTTGCTAAACTAGCATATTTTGAAGCATTTACGGGAAAGAACATTACTAGTGGATTTATGAAACCAGGCATTCACCTTTAAACAAACTTGTTTTTTCTGATGAGGATTTTGCTCCTTGCAACATTTATGCTTCCGATGTAATATCAACAGACCCAAACGTTTTGGAAAATCCTTCTGTTTCCACAGAGTTCCCAGTTGCTCAACCCGGGCCTAGCACAGCAACGCAATCACCTTCAGAAGATAATCCATCGTCATTTGGGAGTCCTGGGAGTGTAAGACTTTATCCAAAAAAAAAAAACAAAATCGCAAAACAACGAAAAGAAAAGGAACGTGGTAAATCACGTATTTACACTGACACTCCCGAGAAGGAACGACTTTTAGAACTACACAATACCAAATAAGGACAGATGCAGATTGAAGAACAAAGACGCCGTGCCAAAGAATTAAGAACTGCTAGGAATATTGTAGCTCTTGCTGATTCTAGTAACATCCCAAAGAAAATTGCTAAAATAAAAAAAATTGAAAGTGATAGTTCTACAAGTTGTTCTGAAGAATTCGAGGCGATGGATTTATCATCGGATTTTTCAGAGTTATCAAATGATGATAGTCCTGCTGATTTGCTCCAACCATTCCCAGAAAATATAAAAATGAAGCTGACTTTTTAGTAATAACATTTAAAAAAAAGAAATCAGTTGTGCACTATGTGGGCAAAGTCTTGGCCAAACATGATAGCTTGGAGTATCATATATCTTATCTAAGGAAGAAACCGGGATCGTGAAATTTTATTTTTCCTGATGTGAATGATGAAGCTTCAGTCAATTTTTCAGAATTTGTCTATAATTACCGATGCCTAATGTTACTGCAGGGACGAATCGAACAGCTTATTTCTCAACACTCTCGCTTCGTACATCATTCAGTAAAATAGTATGTTACTACTTTATTAACATTTGTTTATCTTTGATTTGCTAATAAATTGCATTATATGAAATATTATTTTTTATTCATTTATAACAGTCTATTAATCTACTCCTAGCTGTACAAAACTGCCTCATGAGTTGAATCATTGTACCCCGTATGTGAGGCACTTTGATGCATTGACTACGTTTAAGAATTACACAAATATCTTTTTTTGAACATTTCTCTATTTTAAAGATGTTATATTAAAAATAAGTTAGTTATTACTGCATTCTACGAAAAAATTACATTTTATACTCATTAAATTCAGAAAAAATTAGTAGTAGGAGAAAACTGTATCAATGGGCCCCCACTTCCCCTACTTACGCCTGTATAGTAGCTAGAACTAGTCACATGATGAGGTCAGATGACCCTTAAATTACATAATTTAAGTAACTAACATTATAATTATTAAGACACTAGGTCGATGATAAAGGACTACATTTTTTAAGGGAACGTACAACTCGGTTCGGAAAAGGAAACTTTTTGCCCTGAGAGGTAACAACCACACAGATAGAAGGAACTAAGCAATAAAGTGATCCCATACTACAACTCAGTTAATTATTTTGGCATACACTTGGATGTTCGTTTAAAATGGAAAGAACATATTAAAAAAAAAAGAAAAGAAAGAACTTGACCTCAAACTCAAAAAAATATATTGGCTTGGACGTAAATCTAAATTGTCAATATACATATAACAAATCCTAAAGCCCGTCTGGGTGTATAGCAGTGGCGCACCCAGGGGGGGTTTTGGGGGGTTAAACCCCCCCCCCAGGACCCTATTCCGACACTGATTCTCACACATTTTAAGGACTCAAAATGGAGATAACATCATAAAAAAAATTTCGGTGACCAATCAAAACCCCCCCAAGAGGCAAATTCTAGGTGCGCTACTGGTGTATAGCATACAACTCTGGGAATGTGCAGACAAAAGAAATATAGTTATTGTCCAAAGATTTCAAAGCAAAGTCCTGAGATGCATAGTGGTTGCACCATGGTTCTATAGGAATGATGATCTTCACAGAGAGCTGAAGATGCCCAGTCAAAAAATAAAACAAAAGGTTTGTAAAAAAGCACGCAGAGAGACTCCACCTTCATATTAACGAGGAAGTGCTGCAGCTTCTTGACTATTATTCAACCAACAGAAGGGTTAAGAGAAGGAAGCCGTGTGGTCTAGTGCAATAGTGTAGTTCTAATGCAATAATTTGTGAAGTTTTTGTTCCAAAAATAACTAAGGTATACCATTGGGAAAAATAACTAACTGATTTAGTTTGTAAGAAATATCAGACAAAAACTGTAGGTAAGTCAATCACGACAAATAATAATACCTATTCAATAATAAAAAAAATAATGGACGCATAATGAAAAGAAATAAGAAAAATTACATAAACTCTTTACCTTGCTTGGGAAGTTTTTTCCAAATCTGTCTGTTTGGCTTGTTCATCTTGTGATTTCGGATGATTTTGGGTAGAAGTATCTTCCGGTTTTTCATCTATTTTCGGCTTTCGTTCGTCGTTACATTCTACAATATTGTGGCACCAAGGATAGGGGCTAGGTGGTGGTATTCTCCTGAATCTAGCGTTTCCTAATTCAGTATCTCTCGTGACTCTTGGTTTACCAGGAGCGCCGTCTAAAGGTGGTATATCATGAGGGTGAAAATCTGGTGGTGGAGGGTCACATATTAATCGATAGTAACAGCCGGGGCGTAATGCCATACGAGCTTGAACATGGTGAGACAGTGGATCTGAAAAAAATGAACGCACTCTATATTGTCAACAACGAACTATTTGTACAACGAAGAATCGGATAAAATTATAGTCTTTCTATATACCATTTATAGTTTTTTAATTTGATAACTGGTCAAACATATTAATTTGTAAAGAAATACAGGAAACAAATTATAGTAAACCATATAAATAGTTCTTACCTACAGCTCCTTTAAGTTTATACGCAGAAGCTAGGATTACAACACTAAGAAGAATGAAAAATACCTTCATATTGACTACTGAATATTTTTTCAAGGTTTTGACGCTTTTATACAACAACTATTGATATTTTTAGTCAAGCGCATTCTTGTAATTCTTAATTATACAAAATTTCCTCGGCAAAGGTGCTAATAGAAGCACACACGTTTCGTATAGATTCATTTACATAATTCGTTGTTATTGTTAACAGTTTTATTCTTACTGGTTTTTATTTTAATAGTACATGATTGAGTTGATAAATAATTGAATTTGTTACTTCTTTATAGGGTGACACACGATGTTTGTTTTCAATACAAAAGTACTCCAAAGTTTGGCGGGATCGTCATGCAATAAATCTGGATTTTCAGGGCTAATCATTCTAGAACTACTGCTTTGTGGAGGTTTGGGAGTATGTCAGGTTTTGCGGGTGTTGCGTACTTAAGAGACTGAATACACATTTTTAGTCAACGACGTTTATAGACGGCTCAATTTCACTTTAGTCGTAATATACAAATTAAGAAGAGAGAACATGGCAGCAAAGACAGCCAAGATTGTGTTGCCGCTGCGCTGACGACCCACTTTTTCGCAGTCTGCGCAATCACAATGGGCCCATATCTCACACATTACTTTTTGTTGTTTTATTCAATACATGTGATTTAAATTTTTTTATCTTGTTTATGTGTAATTATTTTAATTGAATATTTTTATTACTTTTGTATATTTTTTATATATTTTTATTGCTTTTGTATCTCTTGTACTATTTTTTATCCTGTTTATATAAATACTTTTATTGTATATTTTTATTATTTTTGTAATTCTTGTATTGACACCATTCACTTTAATTGGAGTCATTTAAATCGTATATTTGTTTTGTCAACCGATTCTTGTGAATAAACATATTTCTATTTTATTCTATTCTATTCTATTCTATTCTTTTTGGAAATTTATTTATACAGCAAGCACCCTGACTCCACTCTTCTGACAATCAGAGTACCATACTAGTTTTTTACTCCATAAAATTGATTATATTGGAACTCATACCCATAGGAGGTTGAATCTTTGGCTTATTTATTCTGTCTCTACAACTTCTCCCTAGAAATTCCATCTTTATTGTCCCGACAAAAAGTTTTTTATTGATATATTTTAACTGTCTATTCTTCTTCTTATTGTGCCGTCTTCTAACGAAGGATGACGATCACTTCTTTAAACGCTTTACTATCTTTTGCAACGTGAAATATCTGTTCAACGCTGAAGATAGTCCAATCTCTGATAATCCTCAGCCAAGATTTCTTCTTTCTTTCCAAGCCTTTTCTTACCTCTACTTCCATGATGGCAAGAATGGCAAAAATACTGCATAACACAGAATTAGATGTCGAAAACGTGAGAATCATTGCCAATCTATACCGATATCAGAAAGCCATAATACGAATAGACCAACAAAAATCAAAAGAAATACCTATAAATCGTGGAGTAGGGCCTGCGTAGCGCAAGTGGTAGGATGCTTGCCTCGCATGCCGGTGGTCCGGAGTTCGAATCCTACCGCCGGCAAGAACAACTAGACATTTTTAAAAATGTCTATAGGCCCCAGGTCGACTCAGCCTGAATAAAATGAGTACCTTGGGTAAAACCAGGGGTAATAATAGGCGGTTGAAGCGTAGCACTGGCCATCTTACCTTCCTTGTACACCGTAGATATAGCAGACTACCCTGCTATACTCCCAAAGCCGCGAAGCGGTATAAAACGGGAGACTATTATATTATTAAATCGTGGAGTAAGACAAGGATGTGTGCTTTCCCCTTTACTTTTTAATATGTATTCAGAAGAATTATTTAAAGAGGCATTAGAAGACATAAATGAAGGCATATTTATTAACGGAGCACTTCTAAATAATCTTAGATACGCAGATGACACAATACTCCTTGCGGACAGCAGAGAAGGACTACAGATCTTGGTTGATCGCATTACCCAATACTGCGAGAGGTATGGAATGGCACTGAATACAAATAAAACAAAAATCATGGTAGTAAGTTAGAACAAGATTGAGGAAGATAGTGTTTATGCTAAAGGAAAACTTTTAGGCAGGGTGCACCATCAGTACTTAGGTTGCGAACTAAATGAAGAATGGGATAGAAGTACAGAAATAAAACGGCGTATTGAGATAGCTAGAAGTGCTTTTAATGAGATGAAAGCAATATTATGCAATGGAAAACTCAACATCGAAATTAGAACTAGAATATTGAAATGCTACGTGTTCTCTGTCCTGTTGTATGGAGTTGAGGCCTGCACAATTACAGAGGCGACAGAGCAAAAACTCATTAACTTTGAAATGTGGTGTTATCGAAGAACGTGGAAAATATCTTGGACACAACACATAACAAATGCGGAAACGCTACGAAAAATGAAAAAAGATAAAGAAATACTCAACACTATAAAGCAAAAGAAAAATGAGCTACTTTGGTCATATACTAAGAAACGAGAAATACTAATTGATGCGGCTAATCATACAAGGAAAGGTGGAAAGCAAAAGAGGACCGGGGAGAAGACGCACGTCCTGGCTGAAGAATCTAAGGCAATGGAATGGGAAAACGTCAATAAAACTTTTCAGAACGGCTACAGATAGAGTCAAATATGCTATGATGATCGCCAATGTCTTTAGGGATGGGGCACGTTAAGAAGAAAAAAGACTTGCATGATGACGCGCAGAAGAGAGTATTTTATCATTTCGAAGTAAGTGGCCCAGATACGATGTTTTTTATTATTTTAATTGTGTTCATAAGCTTTCTGTCATGTCCAACTCGTCTGAACACTTTTTCGTTTAAGACTTTTGCAGCTCAAGGAATTTTTAGAATACGTCTATATAGCCATTTAGAATGCCTCTAATTTTTTTAAGGATTGGGCTTTCAGAGTCCAAGCTTCTACCCCATATAGCAGTTGTGACCATACATAACCATCGACGAACCATACTCAATTTATTATTTGTAAACATTGACTTGTATTTTATAAATTCTTTTTGAGCTATTTCAATTCTGACCTTTATCTCCTCATTTTGATCTAACTGTGAGTTTATAATTGCTCCGAGATATTTATACTTCGACCCTCTCTAAAGGTTTACCCTCCAATACCAGATGTATGTTGTCAACAGGGCTTTTCGAGATCACAATGTATTTGATTTTATCCATATTCATTGTTAGTCCCATCTTTTTACTTTATCTGTTAATAATTTCTATAAGAATTTGTAAATGTTCTATATTTTCTGCCATGATTGCGGTATCGTCTGCAAATCTTTTGTTATTAATGATGCTCCTTCCAATCATTACACCTTCAGTTCTTTCCCATAGTGCCTCCTGAAATATTTGTTGGGAGTACACATTAAATAATTGTAGCGACAGTACACGTCCCTGTCTGACTCCTCTTTGAATTTCTACTGGTTTGTCTCACTATCTTTCACCCTTACGACCGCTGTTTAACTGTAGTATATATTTTTGATTAAAATAATATCCTTGGGATCTATGTGTATGTGTTTCAATGCATCTATGAGTTTACCATGTTAAACTCTGTCAAACGCTTTTTGAAAATCTATATAACATATGAATTAGTTTTTATTATATTCCCTGCATTTTTGTAATAGTGCGGTTATTTCGTACAATGCCTTTCTTGTTCCCATTCCACCTCTAAATCCAAACTGTATGTTGTCTAATTGTTCTTCACATTTTTTATATATACGCTGTTGAATAAATTTGAGTAGTATTTTTCAAGTGTCGCTCATTAGGCTAATTAATCGGTATTCATCGCAAAATTTAGGATTATTCTTCTTGGGTAAGGGTAAAAAGATAGATTTTAACCATTTTTCAGGAATTTGACCGTCGTTGTATATTTTATTATATAATGTAGTTAGACAATCAATATTTTCGTCATTCAGTAGTTTTGGTATATCTACTGAAATTTCATCAGAACCTGTCGCTTTACCGCTTTTTGAGTTTTTAATTGTCTATTATTAACATTGTGTTGGTACAATCAGTAATGGTCATGGAGAAAACTGTTGAACAAATTGTAGACCACCTGGTACGTTATTACGAAACAGTTGACAAATATTTGCGCTTAGCAATTTTAGAAAAAGAATAAATTAATTCACTATTTCTTAAAAGAAGGATTCACGGGTGATATTATTATATTAATATATGACAAAGAACTCTATTTATCTTTATAATCATAAACAATTTTTCTAGTAATTTATTAATTTAACAAGTCGATGTATGTACTAATTTTTTTATTTTTAAATTAATACAAGATATTTTTTTGTACAAAAAGCTTTGGATTTTTTTCCTTTAACTTTCCATTTATTTACAATATAAAATTTAATGGCAATAAATAAATAGAGGGATTTTGAAGGGATTAATGGGGTAGATTACATCTCAAACAGCCTTTTTTAGTCAAATGTCAACCTAGGCTTCAGTGTAAGATAACCAACGAGACTATCACAACCGAGTTATATGTTATTCCACATATCCTTGAAAGTAAAGAGAATCTACAATTTAAATTAATCTAAATTAACTATCTTCTTCTTCTTCACGTGCCATATCAGACTTACCCGATTTTGTCGATCAACATTGGCTTCTCGATCGTCTGCCACATGGAATAATTGTCCAGCATTGCCTTTACTATGCAGTTAATATTCCTAGTATATTATAGCGTTTTCTTAACACTTAGACTGCCACTAAAAACTAAGCATATATGTATGCATAACTATGCATAACTTCATCAATAGTTGGTGCAATAAAACGTCTTGCATGTTGGCCAACAGGTGTTTTATCAGCTCTTAATTCAATTTTGTGATTATGAGATGGCATCAGATCCAGTGCAGTTTTAAACAACATAATCAATTGATTGTGCTCATGAAATAAAGTTTGTAATTGTTCTACAATAGACCTCTTTAGTAAATTGTTATGTGAACAATGCATATCAATTTCTTGTGGTGAATTGCCCATGAAATAAATTTGCAGGAATTTGTAATTGCTGTCTGACATTGGTAACAGTGAACCTGCTCTATGATATATTTGGCCTTGTATCTGTAAATTAAAAAAAAATGATTTGACCAAATATAAATAATATTTGTTCCTAAAAAGTATATCTGTCTCCTAATTTGAATCACCAAATAATAATTGATATGATTAGGTATGTCAATATGTAATAATTAGTTGTAACTAATATCCATCAGATCATCTACAAGTTATAAAAACGCTAATAGAAAAATGTACAGAGTATAACAATCATATCTTTCTTATATTCGTAGATTATGAAAAGGCGTTTGATACTATAGATCATCATAAAATGCTTCGAGCATTGGGTGACTGCCGCATTGACTAACGATATATCGCATTGATTAAAAGTATTTACGAAACGGGTACAGCTTGTGTCCGCCTTCATTAAGATACCAAGAAGTTTCGAATAGAACGTGGAATTAGACAGGGTGATACTATCTCCCCTAAATTGTTTACAGCTGTTCTTGAATATATGTTCAAGCAAATGGAACGAGATGATAACATGGGAAATAATATAAATGGGGAAGATCTGAACCACCTAAGATTTGCCGATGACATCGTTTTAATATCTGATAAGAGTTGATAAACCTACAAAAATGCTGCACACGCTCTATAAAGTGTCAAAAACAATTGGTCTTAAAATTAACACCTCAAAGACAAAATTTATGACCAATTGAATAACATTTTCAAGTCTGTTATCCCAGTTTGTTTAAAAAGAAAGGTTTTTAACCAGTGCGTTTTACCGGTTCTTACATATGGTGCAGAAACACTGACTCTGACAAAAAGAACAATAGATAAAATAAGAGTTACACAACGCGCTATGGGAAGATCAATATTAGGTATTACCATCCAAGATAAAGTACCAAACCTAAAAATAAGAAGAAGAACAGGAGTTCACAGATGTAGTTGAAAAAATAGCCATGGCTAAATGGGCTTGGGCCGGACATGTTGCCAGATTAACGGATGATAGATGGACCAGAAAGGTTCTGGAATAGCGACCAATGCAAGAGGCATATCGAAGCAGAGGACGACCACCGACTAGATGGACGGATGATATCAAGCGCATCACCACAAACTGGATGCAAGAAGCACAAGATAGAAATAGGTGGAAAATTTTACGGGAGGCCTACGTTCAGCAGTGGACAAATATATTCTAATTGCTGATGAATATCCATCATCAAAATAATTATATTGTGTTTCAAAATAATAAAAGTGTTCCTAATACTGAATCACCAATAATATTATGGCTAATGTTTCTTGGGGATTAGGGAACTGAAGGTTAATGATACATCTTTACTTAGTTAACAGGAAACTTTGTTCACTACAATAATAATGATTAACTGCTATAAATATATATAACATACCTTAAAAGTTGGCATGAAATTTTCCCGAACTACGTTTGTTGTCCCAAATGACGTCATTTGAAGGCAATTGTTATATTGTTGGATATTTGACAAAAGTGTATGGAATCTGGTCCTATTCCTGAAACCAATGAGTACAATGGTTCTGGTGGTGGATCCAATGGGATCAATTTCACTTTCCTATTTGCGCAAATAAATCCATTGGCTTCATTTTTGTATTTCAATGCCTTACAATGACAGCAAACCAAGTTCATAGATCCAATAGTAACACATTGGTAGTTACTGTAGTCAATTGACAAATCGTAATTGAAAGCAGCTCGATTCAAACTTGCGCGATTATTAGTTGATTATCTCGATCTCGCTTCCTGCGTTCGTGATATACGAATTCTTTCACGTTCATTTCGGTCGTCACGTTCTTGTGCAGTATGATTAGATCGGTAATTAGTTTGGTTTGTAGTATTTCGGGTTCTTCTACCTAAATTACTTCGTCTTATAGGAGGCATATCGAATATACTTAATAATTATTAATGACAGGTATTAAAACACTTTGCACAAAACACGATATAAAACAATCAATCAAAAATAAATCGAAGAAAACTGGAGAATTTGTTTCGTTTATCAAGTTGACAAAAGAAAACTGAGTAGATAAGGTAACAGAAAATCCAAGAAAAACAACACGTGTGTGTACACCAATTTACACTGGCAAATTGACAGGTTGTTGTTGTCTGTGAAATCTCTACTTTGTCTGTGAAAGAGAATATAAGCAAAGAGGATATAACACTACGTTTTAGTTTTTTTTTAACTTTTTTTAATTTGATATGACTTGGAGTCAAGTCCTTTAAGTCAAAACAATGTTGTATGTGTATAGAATATATTAAACTAATAATAAATTAATTATTAAAGATAATAAACGCTTTTTAACGCGGTTTGTTTGACAGATGCAACGACGTGAAAACTGATGCAATTTATGTCGCGTTCCGAAACTAAAACAAAAGAAAGAATATTGCGAGGCCAATCAAATCGATAGCTCCTAAATTTTTTGACTTTCCAATTTGGTAGGGTTCACGATATTATCACTTTTGTGTGAACGCATTAGATCCTCTAACGCGAATACGCACACACACGAACACGCACACACATACATTTGATTGAATTTGAACTTTGTGCAGCGACAATAAAGCGTAAATTGACTCTTCGACGTTAAGAACACACCTACATTGTTTAGACAACAGTGAGTTCTTGTAATTTAATATAAACTTTATTGAATAGCAATAAAGTTCAAATTGACTCTACATTTAGTTAGAAAATATTCGTATGAGAAAAAGAAAAGGGCTGTTTTAGGGTTTTCCCGGAAATTATTCGAATTTTTTTCGCAGTAAAAACCATCCTTAGACTTCAAGGAACATTTTAAAAAAAGAATTGTTAAAATTGGTCCATGCGTTGTTGAGTTATGTGCTTACCAACACATTTTGCGATTCATTTTTATATTATAGATATGACAAAAATTAGAACTTAGAATACAAAACCTGTATTGTCTTTCAGAATACAGGCCCTTTTATCATAAGAATAATATTTTGGATATTGAGAGTTTTTTGCTATAAAATAACCCAAATATAAGTTCAAAAATAGTATTAAATGGTTTTCGATGGACATAAGATAATAATTATTACGGTTAGTAGTTCCTGTTTGTATTATGTAAAGTAAGAAAAATAGAAAAATAGAAGGAATGTTTATTGTCTACTATGAAACCAAAAGCTTTAATAAAACACTACAATGATTTATAGACTTTATTCAGTTCTGTAAAACAGTTAAAATAATACTTAAAACAAATATAATAACTTACGACAACAAAACACTTATAAAAATACAAAATAATAACATCGTAAAATGTGTTAGGACTTCAGTAAAATATGTACACGTACTATTTCATAAAAAAATATTTGAAAATATTTCTAGCAATAAAACATGTTTTCTTAGTTGTATAGTTCATATTAAGTTCATTATTGTTACTGACATTGTATATCTGTAAAAATTGAATATGATTTCTTATAAAGTTCACAAATTATTACTTTTCTTTTAGTACTACGCTACTTAGAACGACACAGCGAGGGAGACAGAGATAAAACATAACCTCAAACTCATTTTCTGAAGTTAGCTGCAGAACACGCCTTCTCTTTGAGGTTATATTGATTTTGAACAAACAATATGACCTTGACTAGTTGTTTAGCAATTTTTTTGTTATTTTCTATGAATCATAAGAGAAAATGAGATCTTGTACATAATTCACAGAACAATTTTTTACTGTCCCATAGAAAAATCCTTGATTGTCCTATAAAAAACTTGTATTTTACTCACTAGATTGAGAGTTTGTTGTTACAAAATGAACCAGATACATGTACGGAAAAAGTTTTAAATAGTTTTCAATGGCGAAAGGATATTAATTCTAACGATTTGTCGATGTGGTGTGGAAATTTCCACATTTTAGAGCTACCAACCTACGGAAATCAACGACACCAACCAAACAAAATATAAGTTCTTCATCCCATTTAGCAATTTAATGCAAATAAATAATAAATAAAAATTGAATATTGTAAAATTGGGGTAAAATTAATAACAAATTGTGTGATAAGAAAGATCACTTACATTATGATATTAAATATAAAAAAGAGATTGCAAATACAAGAACATTCATTTATACTGTTCAGATAATGATAAAAGTATTTAATTTTGTAGCAAAAAATTCTCCAAATACCAATTTCCGAAGTGGAAATGCAAACGTCAAAATAAACATTTTAAACTAAAATTGTGGTTAATTCCCAATATAAACAGTAAATGATTTTAAAATGTCCCAAGAAAACAGCTTCAGAACAATATCTTGAGAGTATTTAACGCAACATGTCAAGAAGCATATCAAAAATAGTTTATGAAAGCAAAGGCCCACACAGGCTATAAGTTGTGTACAAAATATCATCCATCTCTATACCCCTCTAATTTTTTAACTCTCGTTCATTCAAACTTCGCTTTGAGATTTTTATCCTCCCTTAATATTTACATTAAATGAATAAGTGTACAAAATAAATAATACACGTCCAGAACGTTTTAAAAACATTCTAAACGAAAAGATTTTTTCTGTCAATTAAGTTTTCAATTCCTTTAAATTTTTTTATATGTTTGCTAAAATTATTCCGCATAAATAGAAACTATACATGTATATAATGTTAAAAATGTATCTGGTAAGATTTACTGCAAAGTTCACACTTCGATTTGAAATTGTGCTGTGATTGCCCCTTTTGCCTTTTCGTTTCCTCCTGCTTCATATGTAGGTTCAAAAATACCTGACTCTTGCTGCTTGAAATAATTTTTATTAGTTCCAGTACGGTGTGGAAGGTTCAAGCCGCAAAATATCATAAACGACAAAGTGTTTACTAGATGTAGATATAGTATTATTATAATCAAAACTATGCAGTGAATTGCGATTATAGAAAAGACGTAATGTGTTATATTTTATTATAGAGATGAAATATTTTTCTTTTCAAGCGTTTGTTATGTTTTATCGCCTATTTTGTCACTTCTGCTGTCCGCAATTTTCAACTTTATTTAGTTTTCTACACAGTTATGTTAATGGTTTATGCATTCTCCTGCATTGCACAATGCTATCTTCTACTGTTTCACTTAATCTCATATTTATTTTACATCTACATTCGCTTCCAAATTTCACATTCACCTTTCTTATCCATATTTTACAGTACATGCGAAATTTACGATTAAGTTTTCGCAAATTTCACACAACTTGAAGGTGTGCTGTGAAATACGGTCAAGAACTATGGATGTAAAATATATATTTGAAGTATAGATATGGAATATGGGCGCGAAATATAGATTAAGCTATAAAGCCTTTTTCATTCAATAAAAAAAGCATTCAATGATTTGCTATTAGAGAACAAACATAACGTCTTTTATCCTATTATAGAGATGAAATATTCTTTTCTGGCGTTTGTTGCGTTTTGTCGCCTTTCTTGTCACATCTGTCCTCAATTTTCAACCATATATTTAGTTATCTACACAATTAACTTATTGGTTTGTGCATTCTCTTGCATTGCACTCTGCTCTCTTCTCTTTCATTTTTTTTTTCATATTTTACATTTACATTCTCTTCCAAATTTCACATCAACATTTCACAGCACACCCTCAAATTACGCAAATTTATGATTAATCTTTTGCTAATTTCACACAACTTGAAATACGGTCAAGAAATGTGGACGTGAAATGTGGATGTGAAATGTGGATGTGAAATGTGGATGTGAAATGTGGATGTGAAATCCTGATTTGAAGTGAATATGTGAAATATGAGCGCCATAAGATTATAGAACAAATATAACGTGTTTCCTACCATACTACCATACTTATCCTACCATACCCTATACTAACAGAGCTATTTAATAAATGTCTCCATAATAGCAAAATCCCTAAAGACTGGAACGAGAGTCTAGTAATACTCCTACAAAAAAAGGGGACAAATGTGACCTAAATAATTATAGACCTATATCGTTGCTCAGTCAAGTATACAAACCGTTTATAAGAATTATTAACAATCGGCTGACTTACAAAATGGATAATTACCAACCGGTTGAACAGGTTGGCTTCCGCAAAGGATATAGTACATCAGACCATCTGCTGACAACGAGAACATTGATAGAGAAGGCAAATGAGTACAACTAAACGTATTTCATGCCTTCTTAGACTATGAAAAGGCATTTGATAGTATCGAGATGTGGGTTATAGAACAATCTATTATTAATATTGTAGAATATATTCGAGATATAGGCAACTAATACATAATATATTCTTCCTCTTCTTTTTCAAGTTCCGCTTCTATCGGAGATTGGAAATCATTCTGGCAATTATAATTTTGTTGGTTACGCGACTGAATAGTTCAATTGAACTGCATCCAAACCATTCACGGAGATTGCGTAGCCACGAGATTTTACGCCTTCCTACGCTTCTTCTGCCTTTGATTTTACCCTGTATTATATTCCATAGTAGTTCGTATTTTTCACCTCTCATGATGTGCCCCAAGTATTCCAATTTCCTGATTTTTATGTTTTCCTAGTTGTTCGAGAACTTGTTCGTTTGTTTTGCGATCCATCCATGATATTTTCAAAATACGTCGGTAACACATTTCGAATGCTTCTAGGTTTTTAAGGTTGGATTTTTTAAGTGTCCAAGCTTCAACCCCATACAAAAGGGTAGAGAAAATATAACATCGAAGCATTCTTATTCGGAGCGATATATTGATATCGCGATTACAAAAACGTTTTCTCATTCTATTAAAAGTTGATCGTGCAATTTCAATGCGGCATCTTATTTCTTTTGTCCGATCGGTATCTTCTGTGATCCATGCTCCAAGGTATTGTACGAAGATATTTGTTCAATTTCTGTATTATTTAGTACTAGCTTAACTTTGATGTTTTGTGCTTTTGTAAATACCATGAACTTGGTTTTCTTCAAATTTATTTTTAGTCCATAATCGTTGCAATATATCTTTAGTTGTACAGCAAGGTGTTGCAGTTCTTCTAGTGTTCCTGCAAGAAGGACGGTGTCGTCAGCATATCTTATGTTATTAAGTGGCTCACCGTTTATTATAAGGCCCTCACTGACCTTGGCTAGCGCTAATTCTGAAATGGCTTCAGTGTATAAATTGAATAACAAGGGTGATAAAATACACCCTTGGCGGACCCCACGGCGAATCTGGATATCCTCGGTCAGTTCATTTTCAACTTTCACTTTTGCTGTTTGGTTCCAATAGATGTTACATATGATTCTAATGTCTCTACTGTCTATGTTTTTATTTAATAAAATTTCTTTAAGCCGATTATGCTGCACTCTGTCAAATGCCTTCTCAAAATCAATAAAACAGGCATATACTTCCTGATTTATATCTAAGCATCTCTGCGAAAGAACACTTACTGCAAACAGTGCATCTCGTGTCCCAGTCCTTTCCTAATTCCCATTTGTGTATTACTTATGCCTTCATGTAATTTATTATGTATTCTATTGTGAATAACTTTTAAAAACAATTTCAAGACATGACTCATTAAGGCTATGTGCGATGTTCATTGCACTCCTTTGCATTGGCTTTTTTGGGTAGCAGTATGAATGTTGATTGGAGCCATTCTTTAGGTATTATAAGTGTTCTATATATGGTATTGAATAGATCCAAAAGAAGATCAATTCGATAGGAACTTCATCAGGCCCGGGATATTTACCACCTTTAGCTTGTTTCATTGCATATTCAATTTCTTCTCGTATAATGTCAGGCCCAGTATAATCCTTAAATTCTTTTGGTGCTTCTGTTCTCTCTTTGTCATATAATATATATGAAAACGCAACTATGATAGTACAACTAGACGAAAATACAAATCCCATCCCCATCAAGAGAGGAATTAGACAAGACGACATCTTCAAAGCTTTTTAATCTAGCCCTAGAAGACTTCTTCAAAACTACAAATTGGTCAACAAATGACATCAACCGGTTGGCCAGAGATAACTAGACATGTAAGCTCCGACGTCACATAGGATTGGCCTGAGCAGTGCTTTGTAAATTAAACTATGTATTTAAATCGGATCCAGCCATATACCTCAAAAGAAAAATCGTTGACCAATGTGTGTTAGCTGTATTCACTTATGGAGTGGAAACATTAACACTCACAAAAAAGGTATTGAATAAGATTCGCGTGACTCAGAGGGCTATGGCCTTCAGAAGAAGCTCAGAGGCTTCTCTAAGAAGAAGAAGATGATGATGATTCTACCATAACGATGAAATATTTTTCTTTTCTGATTTTTGTTGTCTTTCGGCGCCTTTTTTGTCACGTCTATCTACAATTTTCAACTTTCCATTCAGTTTTCTAAAGTTATATTATTGGTTCATGCATGCTACTGCATTACACCCTCCTATGTGCATCTCTTTTACTTCCAAATTTCAAATTCACATTCCTTATCTATATTTCACAGCACACCTTCAAATGGAAGTGTAAAATTTGCAATCAAGCCTTTGCAAATTTCCCACAACTTATTGTGCTGTGAAATACTGTCAAGAACTGTGTATGTGAAATCTAAATTTGAAACTAAGATGTGAAATATGGACGTAAAATATGAGCACCATAGGAATATAGAACAAATATAACGTGTTTTATCCTATTAAAGAGATGAAATATCCTTCTTTTCTGGGTTTTCTCGATTTTTTTTGTCACTTCTATCTACAACTTTCAACTTAACATTTAATTTTCTACACAGTTATGTTACTGGCTCGTGTATACTCCTGAACTGCATCATGTTACCTTCTTCTTTCGTTCCATTTGTTTATTTAATGTAAAAATATATATCTGATCATTTGATTTATCATTTCAGTCAATGTTTGTCAAATGGTCACAACAGAACATACAATAAAAGGTATGTTATGAAATATAGATGTGAAATAAAATATTGATAGAAATATAGAAGCGAAATAGACGTGAAATACATACAAGTCCTTTATTTCACATACGTGAAACGTATGTGAACGTATTAAAAACTTGAAATGTAGATGTTAAATAGAAATCTGAAAATTTTTAGTGAAATATGAACGTGAAACACAAATTCTCGCTGAGCTATCGGGGTGACTGTATGTAAAATATGGTTGAGAAACTTGGAAGACAAATGTAGACGTGAAATCTAGATTTGGAGTATAGTATAGATGTGAAATATATATTGATCTAGAAATTCCTATTTCACCGTTTTCACTTTCCTGTTTTATATTATACAATTCTAGGTTTAGTAACACTCGAATCTAGCTGGTTTTAATCATTGCTTCATTTCAATCTGTTTTTGTCAAACGATTTAAGAAAAAACGTAAATATGAACTGAACAAATATAATCTTGACTAATTAAGTATTAATAATGTAAAACTTAAAAGAATTGAGAACTGTTAGCAGATAAGGCAATTCAGAAGACGCTTTTAACAATTCGTAATAAGTTTTTTAGTAAAAATATATGTTTCCATAAAACTGGATCATTTATAATATATATTATTATCAGTCAAAGATACTTCATAGTGTGGGAAAAATATCGTAGCTCTCGGACTACTCCGCTAGGCGTACAACATTGCCATTTTTCGCACTATTTCCGTTAATCTCACCACTTAATTCCCCTTTAACAATAATCTAGCTAAAACACTAGCGGTATCTTTCAATAAACTGTCAAATATTTCGTTCGTTATTTGATCTTTCACCAACAACTCGTCCTTTTGGTAGTTCGTAAATTGGGCTTCTTCTTGCTGACACTCCAATACCAAAATATCGTAGAGGTGGTCGCTCTTCTTCCGGTTCCATTTGATGTTGACGCTTTCCGTCTTCGGCGGTTTCTGGTAGCCGAAAATCTCCTTGAGCTGTTGTATCATGTGAAGTTTTAGGCTTTCTGTATCGAATGGTTTGACAGGCGAAAAGTCTGCTTTCTTGGGAACGCGCAACCAAGACGGCGAACGATCTTCTTCGAATTGACTGAAACAAAATAATACATATAATCAATGAAATATAAAAAAGTTATCTTTCAAAATTCTAATTGACTTTTTAAACTTATAAAAAGGTTTTAGATAACATGTATACATAGACTACTCACTAAGAGAAATTAGCAAATAAAAAGCACTTTTCGTGACACTATTTGATATAGGTGTCTAACAACTGCTTTTCATAAATTTGGTGATAATATTATGTAATAAACAAAATATTCAAAAGATTAAACGTCATTTTTTACTTATGGGCAATGCAAGATCGCTATTTGATTATTATTTATTTTTTTTATTTAGCGTATGGCATTCCGACGCATCTACAATATTACAATAAACATTACAATAAACGTTAAAATTGACTCGATATAAAAATACTTAAATCATGCCCAGTTTATAGGCAAATGTCGATATTGTTTATATAGTTAATCGACTCGATCGTCGGAAACAGGAAGTCTTGTGAACTGCCCTCGTAGGCGCGCTGGTGGCCCTCCTCCGTTATGTGCTTGACAGATTGGACCTCGCCGCAGCTGCATGAAGGTGATGGTAGCTTGCCCCATCTGTGCAACATATCTGCACATCGACCATGTTGTTCTGATGCGGTTAAGTGTGCACCAGGTCTTACGTGGTAGTTCAAGTCCAGGAGGTGTCTCTGTGATGTAAGGTATGGCTGTATTTGGTTGAGCTGCCGACCATTCATGGATCCATTTGGTGATCATGTTGAATCCTGTAGCTGCAGTTGATTCTGCAGTTTGTATTAGAGATTTTCTCGAGCGCAGTCGACTTTTGGTTGCATCTTCTATATAGTTATGAATCGGCAGCGCCATGTTGCTAAGGATCTTGTTATATTCTTTGGTAAGCAGATTGAGTCGGCGAAGATGTGGTGGTGGAATGTCGCTCAGCACTGGTAGCCAATGTGTTGGTGTGGTTTGATTACTCCAGCGATCATTCTCATGGTATTATTTAGCTGGACATCTATCTTTTTAACGTGAGCACTGTTGATCCTTATTGGCGCGCAGTATTCAGTTACGGAATAAACAAAAGCTAAGCCTGAAGACCTGAGTGTGGATGCCGATGCCCACCTTGTTGTGCCGCAGAGCTTCTGAATGATGTTATATCTGGTTTTTAGCTTCTCGGAAACTGTACTTAAATGTTCTCTAAAGCTTAACGTTCTGTCCAAGGGCACGTTTAGATATTTTGGATGTTTATCTTGGTTGAGTCGTGTGTTATCAAAGTGAACGTTAA
The DNA here is from genome assembly GCF_040954645.1 of Diabrotica undecimpunctata. NCBI lineage: Eukaryota > Metazoa > Arthropoda > Insecta > Coleoptera > Chrysomelidae > Diabrotica > Diabrotica undecimpunctata. The sequence goes on from NC_092809.1 coordinate 144,791,983, forward strand.
GGGTTCTTGGCGCCAGATTGTTGTTTAGGTGGAAGCAGGTTACTTCGGTCTTGGAGGCATTGGGGGCGAAGTCTCCATTTTTAAAACTTTTGAAAAAAATGTTTGGAGAGGAATGGTTGACTTCTGATCCACGCCTTGGTTGGTACAGGAGTTTGATTTTTGATGAACCAACTACAGCAGCTGCTGGTGAGGAGCAGGAAGAAATGTGTGACTGCCTCGACGATGAACGGCTCCTCGACTGTGCCTTGCATATGTAAAAAACTGTTTGTTGCATTAACTACCTATTATGACAATGTTTATACAATTAAAGTCAGAAAACTGCAATATCTGGGACATGTCATGAGGGGCAAGCGTTATAACTTGTTGCAATTAATAATGCAAGGAAGAATACAGGGTAGAAGGAGTCGCGGAAGAAGACGCATCTCCTGGTTGAATAATTTAATAAAATAATAATAATAACTGCACTTCTGCTGACCTCTTTAAAGCAGCGGCGTCGAAAGTGCGAATTGCCATGATGGTTGCCAACCTTCTTAGAGGAGATGGCACGTGAAGAAGAAGAAGATGACAATGTTTGTCACTTAGTTAAGGCCTGTATTATTATTTTATAAAAATAAAACTTTATTCAGAAAAATATTGTTCCTTTACTTTATTACTTTATTTACACATAAATTAGCTTATGTACACAACATCCTACATGCAAAACGACTAATTTCCACTGAGTTCGTGCAAAAGGTCTTATTGCCAAAACAAAATCAATTTTTTAAACTATTTTTCAGCTACCCTAACTGAAATGAGTATTTTAATAGCATGCTTGGAACCAATACTATTGCATAACATTGATTAGAACTCATTATCCTTTTTCAGAGCAAAGTTACAAGTTTTTCGCCCTCCCTGAAAAATTACTTATTTGTGACTTAAGCTTGTTTGCATTTTACCTCCTTACATAAATATTTAAGTTGCTTATCATTTCATAACCTTTTCTACTAATAATAATAAGAGAAAAGTAAAATTTTGCAAAATAAATATTTATTTTAATTGTTTGAACAACTTACTCGGTTAAATAAACAATTCACAAATTAACTAAGTGCATTTTTATGATCTATGCCATGAGGTACCCCAAATTTAAAAAAAAAACATAAATTTTCGTTGATTAGAACAGGAGATATTGCTACTTTTATAAATTTGAATTTATAAATTCATTTTTTCGAAAATAGTAAATTTACTTCGTTTTTACACCCTACCATATCGTCATAGTTTTGGCACATCATGGACGGATCATTTTTAAAGGAATCGTTCTGAAACCTTTGTTGTCTAAAGCGGAACTCTTATCTTTCAAAGTTCTTTTTAAATTTCTTTTTGTTTATAAACATATTTTGTTCATTACATATTTTTATCACTAAATTCATGAAAAGCAGTTGTTAGTTACCTATATCAACGAGTGACCTGGAAAAATCGGTAGTTCCTGGTCTAACAGGAGCTAGATCAATCTGGATGAAGAGAAAATTAAGAAAATATAAACTTTGATTTGAATTACAAATAAAGAAGTACTGGAGAGGGTTGGTAAAGAAACAGAATTAATCACTACTATACAAACCAGAAAACTGGAATACCTAGGCCACGTGATGAGGGGACCGAAGTATGAAATTTTGAGACTCATAATACAGGGAAATATTCAAGGAAGATCTGTTGGCCGAAGGCAGAACTCATGGTTGAAGAATCAACGTGATTGGTATCAATGCAGATCGATTGATTTGTTTAGAGCAGCAAGTTCAAAGATAAAAATAGCCATTATGATTGCCAACCTCTGTAGGGAGACGGCACTCTAAGAAGAAGAAGACGTTGATATTTGAAAATCTATTAAAAATATACACTTGCGTGCATAGAAATCGGCCCACTGTAAACTTTTGACTTTAACTATATTTTTTTCAAGAAATATTCATCAGATCACAAAAACAAATATACTGTTTGAAAGACAATTTAATATGCTTTAATGTGAGTATAAATTTATCAAGAAGGCTTATCGTTTACATGCGTAGTAACCGGTAAACAAATGAAACGTGTTTATGTGGTGATTGTCACGAAAATAACAAATTTGTCTAATTGTAAAAGTATTGCCTTTGCAAGTGAAATTTGCATATTTTTCGTTTTTCATAATCTCAGCAGTGTTCAAGTGTGTTAGTTTAATGCATACTACACCACAAAAAGCCGCCCAAGTTATTGCTCTAATCGAAAATGGACTTAGTCAGCGAGCTGTTGCTAGACAATTGGATATGACACGCGCAGCGGTTCGAAGAGTGTGCCAACGTTATGAGGAGACTGGATCCTTTCATAGGCGACCTGGAACAGGCAGACGGCGATTCACAACCGCTCGTGATGGCCGCTTTATTGTGTCAACAACATTAAGAAATCGTCATCTTAATGCCGTTCAGGTGCAACGACAGCTCCGTGAGGTGCGAAGAGTGGCTGTTAGTCAGTGGACAGTGAGACGAAGACTGCGGGAAAATAACCTGACCCCTAAAACACCTGCGATTGGTCCAAAACTTACTCCAGCTCATCGGCAAGCACGCCTGCGTTTTTCACAGGATCATCGGAATTGGACGTTGGAACAATGGGGATCTGTTCTGTTCTCAGATGAGACCAAAATATACCTCTATGGTAGCGACCGAAGAAGGAAAGTGTACCGGAGACCAGGAGAGAGATTTGCAGAATGCTGCTTTAAAGAGCGGAGTGCTTATGGGGGTGGTTTCTGCATGATCTGGGGTGCAATTTCTATAGGAGCATGAACCGATCTTGAGTTCATTCATAGGGACGACCGTGTTCACGGAAGAAGAGGTTTAACGGCTGCCAGATATATAGAAGGAGATTTTAGCAATTCATGTGGTACCTTACGTCGACTACATTGGAGACGAATTTATCTTTATGCATGACAATGCAAGGGCACACACCGCAAGAATCGTGTAAGATTACATTGCAGAAGTCGGTTTTCAGGTTATAGACTGGCCAGCAAACAGTCCTGACCTAAATCCGATCGAACATTTATGGGATGAGCTAAAACGAAGAATTCGAGCTAGACTTCATACCCCAGACTCGATCCCAGAGCTTATTCTTGCAGCAGAAGAAGAGTGGCTTAACATCCCACAAGCAACAATAGCAAACTTGATTAGATCTATGCCTAATCGTATGAGAGATGTTATTAGGGCAAGAGGAGGTCATACCCATTATTAAAAAATTAAGTGTTAAGTTTTAAATTGTCAATAACCCTATTTATGTTAATAATAAAAAAGCTTAATTTGCTTAATGAATTCATTTCACTATGTTAAACATAGGAAGCCGAAATAAGTTTTCATAAATTTATACTCACATTAAAGCATATTAAATTGTCTTTCAAACAGTATATTTGTTTTTGTGATCTGATGAATATTTCTTGAAAAAAATATAGTTAAAGTCAAAAGTTTACAGTGAGCCGATTTCTATGCACGCAAGTTTATTTATGAAAATCAAACAAATTATGAATTATAGCTTACCTGTAATGCTTTCTTGCAATGTCTTTACACAAATCAAACACGAATTTGTAGCAATCCTTCGATATATTCTTGGAAATCAGACTCAACGTATTATTAGAGATGTTAACATTAACCAAATTCTTCGACAAATACGCCTTGTGCAGGATTTTCGCCGAATACATTGTAATTTCTTCAATTTCCTCCGATGTAGGAATAATCGTCGGTACAGAGGGTTGTGTTAAAGACGTGGGTGGTGTGTACGGAGGTGGGGGTTTGTTGGGGATTTCCCTGATGTACATCACAGGCATTTGCTCCTTCTGCAGTTGCTCCGTTATAGCCTTCATCTGAAAAAAGATACTATTAGTGAAAAAATAATCTCTGGTAAGTTGTTTACTCACCTCTTCCTCCACTGCCAACTGTTTTCGTAAGATTTCTTCAGCTTCGCTGACAAATATGCTTGACACAAGTTTGTTCTCTTCTACTGGACTGGATGGGGCTAAAAATATTTATTATTTATATAGTTATGGGGATTGTAACAAAAACAGCAAATTAAACTAACCATATATTGGGAACAAAATTGGGACGAAATGCTCGAAAAATGCTTCAAACGTGAGAAAAATTTAACATCAAATTCATTTTCAGCGACACATTAACCAGAAAATATGCAATTTTAAATAAAATTTGATATTATAAACAGTGCTTTACCGCCATATTGGGTACGCCATTTTGAATTTTTCAAATTCTAACATTAATTTCACATTCGGCGTGAAAAGAAATATAAACCATTCAATTTTGATTAGAATTAATGGTGTTTTTATTAATCTTTGTAGTTCTTTTTGAATTGGCTATTTTGTGAAGCAGATAAAATAAAACATTTCAACTTGCACAAAATTCAAGTGCTTTTTATGATTCTTAGATTTACAATAGTCTAACCCACTTGCTGAAATTTTAACGTCAACTTTACATTTTTGAAACTAAATACATCGAAAATTTCATTCTGAACAAAATTTTGAAAAAAATTATCAGTTTTGGCCTTCCATCTCGTGACTCAGCATTTCGTTTTTGATACTATGACGTCAAATTCAATATCATTTTTACCAAATACACTATTTCCGCGATAATTTGGTTGCCTCTTCCGCCTAACCAATGAACATTAAGCCCGAAACTGTACTCTCGTTACGTAATTCTTCCCCTTAAACCAATCAACACTGCAATCGACCTGCCCTCATTCAGTTTCAATCGCGAATAAATGGGTTTTGTATTCTTGTGTACCCTGGTGACGTAACTCAAGCATCCTCACCCCAGTCGGAAGAGACAACCGTAGTAAGTCTACGAACCGTGGGTCAAAACAGTCCCGCCATTTTGAATATTGAAATTATAACCTCAAATTCAATCCCATAAGACTAAAAATACACAATTTTTATTATTATTAATCGTCATATAAGGCGTCTCATTTTAAATCCGCCATTTTGTATTGAAATTCTGACAAACTCATATTTATTGAGCTAAAGAATATAAAATACATAATTTTAAAGACGATTTGAGTCATAATAGTCTCGCTATTTTGAATATTGAAATTATAACCTCAAATTAAATCCATGAGATTTAAAATGCACAATTTTTATTATTCTTGGCGTCCCATTTCTTGGCGTCCCATTTTGAATTCGCCAAAAAAAAATATAATATTTAATTCTCAATCCAAATCCTGAGACCCAAAATGTACAGAATATTTCATCTTGGAAATAACTAAGAACATTTATATATTCTTGGTCCACCAAATTGGATCCCTCATCTGAATTATGGCATTTTGACACCCGATTCAAGACACCAATATGGAAAACCTATAAATGTTCAATTTTTGGTTCTAAAATATCAGGTGCAGACATCTGGTCACTTCTACACGAGCATTTTTCACTTGGTATTGGAATTTGGCGAAGAATTGTTGAATTGTTTAGCAGAAATAGATTGACGAAGGCAATTGTAGAATACCGAACTAGGAAATACATGTATTGTCAGGAAAGACCACAATTTTGTTGGAAAAATGTCTTACTATAAAGAAGTGGGACATTGGATGGATAAAGAAGATTAGAATAAACTCAAATGGGCATCAGTAGACGTAGGGACAATTTTTTATGATGAATTATAATAATGATACAAATAAACTAAGTTAATATTAAAATGGCTCACCTCTTTCTGGAGAATTAGCAGGACTGATCAGATCATATGTGGTCACATACAAATCTTGTAATCTTGGACTTTTGTCTCCCCTAGACAAGCTGGCATCGGCTAAAATCTCAGAAACCCGTTTCTTCACATTCATTTTAGGCGAAGAATTCTCGGCATCGCTTTGACTCTTCGATTTAACACGTAAGTCTTCAATGTTCTTTTTATTCTTCATAGCTTTTTGATCTTTTGACAATACTACAAGTTCCGATACGTCACTAGAAGATCCTCCAGTTATAGACGATAAAGAATCGTGTTCTTTTTCTTCGTAACAAACTTCTTCCTTGCTAGTAGCAACAGAAGAATCGGAATCTGACCGAGCTTTTCCTATAAGACCATAGCTAAGATTTGAAATTACGTGAGAACTCTTCGAGGTAGTTTCTTCTTCGAAATCTTCAGTAATTGAACAGTCTTTATCACTTTTTTCAGTAACTTCTTTTGCTTCTAACTCTTTTGACAATTTTTCAGATTCTTCGATAGGATCTTCTTGGTTTTGAGATAGTTCATCGCTAATATCGTTAACTATAAATGATTCGTTAGATTTGTCAGAAAGTGCTACTTTGCTATCATCACTTTCATCTCCTATAGCATCATCTAGTGCTTTGTAATTATCTTCTACTTCATCGACTACATTTTCAAAAGTTTGTACAACATTTACGTTTACGGAAACGTCCCCAGTTTCTACGACGCTAGAATCTTTGTTAACCTTCAGAATTTCCTCAATAGAAACATTTTTAACACGTTCCAAATCGCTCACTTCTGTCTCAGCACATTCCAAACCACTCATTTCGGTCTTAGCATGGTCCAAATCGCTCAGTTCGATTTCAGCAAATTCCAAATCGCTCACTTCAGTTTTAGCACGTTCCAAATCCCTCACTTCAATTTTAGCACGTTCCAAATAGCTCACTTCGGTTTTAGCAAGTTCCAAATTGATCACTTCGTCTTCAACGTTTACTTTGTTTTCATCAAGTTCTATTTCGCTCGTTTGCTCTTCAGAAAGTTCCAATTCACTCACTTCACTTTCAGCACGTTTCAATTCGTTGTCTTCGAGTTTAGCACGTTCCAATTCGCTCTTTTCGCTTTCAACACGTTCCAATTCGCTTGCTTCGACTTTAGCACAACTTTCGCTTTCAGTATGTTCCAACTCACTCTTAATGAAGTCTTCGAGCGCCGATATATCCTGGAGCACATCACTTTCAGATTCTTTGGATAAACTGCCGCTGTCTTTTACCGATGGTATATCTGATTTGCTGATCTCAATCAATTTTTTTAAAGACTGACTCAAGCCATCTTCTATAGACTGGGATAAGCTGCTGTTTGACTGTATGGGAGATCCTGTCAGTTTTGTATCGTCTTCGTTTTGGGAGTTTAAGTCTAAAGATGCTCTTGATTGTTCTGAAGATATTGTTGATTTTGTTTTGGAGATATATTCCTCGATGCTAGGCTTTTTGAATTCTACAGTTGCTTTCAACTTCGTATCAGATTTATCTTCAGATTTGGATCTTAGAGGAGCTGAAGATATCGACGAACGTACTTCAGAGTTATCTTCCGCGGTTTTTGACGCAATAACTTCAGAAGATCTATTTGCTTTCGATCCAATGCTGCTCTCTTCAACTTTGGAACCTGTGATTTCTTCATTTTCTTCTGTCGCAGATATAACATCTTCTACAGAACCTGATAATGGTGATATATTATCTTCTTGAGTTTTTGATATAATAACATCAGATAATCTTGACACTTTTGATCCAGCACTATCTTCTTCATGTTTGAAGTCATTGCTTTTAACAGAACTTGTATTTCCTTCATTTTCTTCTGTCTCAGAGGTTGACAATTGATATTTAATATTTTCTTCAGATTTGGAAGTACTTAGTTGTGATTTGGACTGATCTTCATCTATTACGGACTTAACTTCCGAAGAATGTGATATAATTTCTTCATTTCCTGGCATAAAGTCTTCAACTGCTCTTATAGAAATCTCTCGGTCGTCACTTTTAGATTTTTGTGAACTATCCTCAGAAATTTCGACACTTTTAATCACTTGATCGCCCGTATCTTCTAGTTCGTTGATAATTTGGCTCAATTTAGACAATATTTCTTCCGATTCGGTCAGACTGTCCTTCAATTGAACGTTTGCCGAGCAATCTTCGGGAATTGTCTTCACTTCCGGTTCTCCGAGCAACTCGAGGATCTGCTGAGATTGGTTTAGAGTTTCTCTGGAATCTGCTGCAACTGGAACGTTCACATTACTAACGTCTGCATTTTCGGTAACTAAAGAAATGTTTTCTGGGATATTTTCTGTAATTTGTTGTTCAACAGCTTCTTTGTTTGCTAAGTTCTTCAGTTCTACTGATCTAGTTACATGTTTGGATAAATCTGGATCTGTAGAGAGCTTTGTAGTATCCGATTGCGTTATTACTTCTTCGTTTTTATTAGCTGAATGTTTAGATATATGAGTTTTGAATTGCTCCGATAAAATGGACGAAGGTTTTAACTTTGAGGACTCTTCCGAAATACTGCGGCTATTCTTTTCATCTAAATTTATTTCTTCTAATGAAGGAATCATCTCTGTATCCTTTTCTAACGACGTAATTTTTTCTGAAGTGCTTTCTCTGGATTTTTCCAAACTAGGAACATTTTCTTCGACTGCTTCAGCTGAAGCAGTTATTAATTTCTTAGGTGCAGTCATAGACCTGGTTCTGTTCGTTTCTATGACGGATATTCCCGCTTCTGAATCAGTCCTGTCAAATTTGTCGCTGACAATGTCTTCTGCGAGGCTTTCGTCGGATTTTCTGCTGTGTATAATGTTAAGAGTCGAAATATCGTCTTGGATCTGGTTAAAATTGTTGATCAATATATCGATGCTTTGGTCAACGCCATCGACTTCTGTAAGTGGCATAGATTCCTTTTCAAAATCGGACAAATAGTCTTTTTCGGTAGTTGGTTGCGTTGGAATGTTTTCACTCTCACTTAAGTTATCGCTAGTCTTTTTAAATAAAGATTTCGTTCTGATGGAATAACCGCGGGCACTTTTGCAGAAATGCTCCAGGTCTAACTGCGACATCGGGTAGATTTTGTCATCGGTGAATTTCTTTTCTTCTATGCCCGTCAAGTTGAGCCATAATTGGTTGAGCTGTTTGCCCTTGAAGTGGAATTTCTCCTGAGATTTGGAGCTACTAGGTTTTTGCGAAATAATAGCACTCGCAGTTGACTCTAGGACCGCTATCCTCTTTTCTTCTTCCAACAGCTTTTTGTGCCATTGCAGCAGCTCTTCCGCGGCTTTCCTACGCTTTTTAAGCGCTTCTTCTCGCATCAAAAGCGTCCTGAAAGAAACAACAAGTTAGAAAACTAGCAAATATGAAATGAATACAAATTTGTAATACCTTCAAGTGTAATTCATGTATTATTTACATGTTACGACAAATGTAGTTGTCATAAAACTAATAACACGACTAGAACACGAGCGCTGACTAATTTTAAAACATCTATTTCCTCCGTATAGGAAATTTCCTCGGCACAAAACAAACTTTTGGCATTCTTCCAACAGGATATCTAATATTAGGCAGTTTGTTTTTAATCATCATTTCTAAATCTCATAATAACAACCTTAACTACTACACATAATTAAGGAGTTATTTTTAAAACGGCAGAGTCTTTGTGGACAACAGTCGGCAACATGGGCGGTACAAATTGACTTTCCGGCGGGTTTGCCGATTATATTTGTAAATATGCCTGAAAGTTTTTTAACAAACTAAAATCTTTATTTCATTTTATTTTATTTTCTTTATTTTCTTTCATTTTATTTATTTTTTTTTTGCAACATTTCTCCTTATTCTAAACTGCGAATAACAGGAACATAAGGCACAAAAACATGAAAAGCTTATATATAAGTGTATAGAAATAAAGAAACGAGAAAAAGGGAACATAAAAACACAAAAAACGAGAAACTGAAGACAAAAAGAGTTAAGAGGCAAAAGAATTCAAAAAAGAAGAAAACATGGGACAGAAATATTGGAAGAAGTGATGAAAAGACGCAAATAACGAAAAAAGCATCAAGGGAGAGGAGCGAAAAGTCGTGAAGTACGGGTTTATACGTAAAAAACCTAATAAACAAGAAAGTAAGGAAGCAATGGACCAAAAACAGAAAAAAAAGGTGAGAACGACAACAAGTAAATTAAGAACTTGTTAAAAAATTTAGAGGTTTAAGGGGTTATGCTCAATTCGTAGTTAAAATGAGCAACATTCAAATAAACTATCGTTTATTTGAAGTTTGAACGTTTATTTGAATTCGTTGAATAGATGGCAGCATGTGCATCATATTCTATATTTTAATTTTCCCGAAATGTAATTCTCTGAACAGCGACATTGTTGCCAGCTATGCCAAGTACTAGTACTTACGATTGGTACAGTTCGCTCTCAATCGGCAGCCTTCTTCAATGTAAGTTGATATTTAGTTACTAGTTAAAGTTTCACAAATTCTAAGTTTCGGAGTGGATCATTCGATATAATTTTTATATCCTGTTACTGTTTATTTACCTTTGAGGTTAAGTTGCTGTTTTGATTTTGAGTGTTGTTTTTTTAGTTTTCTAAACATTTTAACTTCTTGTTTCCTAATATTGATTGACTGAATATTTTTTAACAATTCTTAGCATTAAAAATATATGTTAACACTAAAAAGTGTATTTATCCTACTATACATATTTTTAATTAATTTTAAACGTTTACTGATTTTTCAAATTAAAATTTAATAAATATGATCATAATTTTCTTCATTCCTTTTTTTTTGTGTAGAAAATTATGAGAATAGGAAAAACTACAGAGCGTTCCAGGTTAAGAAAATAACATTGCGGAGATAGGGCCATGTATTTCTTATGGACGATAGAAGCGCAGCGATGCCACGACGAACACAAGAACGATTCAGGGCTGTATTATTTGTAATTTCGTTTCCACAGACATGAATTAAAATTGATGTTTTTAACGTAATTGACCAAAAGTGCCCATTCGAAACAAGAGATGAAAAGTAGGGAAAATGATTTTAATTAAATAAATAGTATTTTTACAAAGGACAATTTTTTTTATATTATTTTAATTATAGTAACGACAGTTTGTAGAAAATATCGCTTAGCTAAATCATGCATTTTGCAGGCTACTAAAGATAAGTAATTAAACGGACCGCTGTGTGTAGCGCGGTTGTCCAGCTATCCGTTGGAATGCATATATCTAATTACTAATTGCAACTTAAAATAATACGGTGTGCGTATGTCAGCGATTTTATGTCGTTCTCTGACTACATAATGATAATAAGGCTTTGTGGTTCTTTAGTAGTTATTCTGACTTTACAGCTAATGTTAATTGGAAATGGAAATTCAAAAATTATGCCAAGGCTATATCTTGGACATCCGTGCAAAAAAAACTGTTTTAAATGTATTTCATTATCATGTAAATTTAAGAAGTGGTGAAAGTGTTAGAAATTTAATCGACAAAGGAAGTGCTATGACGGGAGTAAGTTTTAGTACTATTTCTAAAATACGCAAAGAAGCGGCGGAAGGAGGACTAAGGACTATAAAAAAAAACAAGAAAACGTACCAAAAGTAGAGTGAACAGCAGAAAGTTCACTTACGATGCAGTAGTTCATACGCGGCTACGTGCCATCGTGCATAGTTTTTTCTTTAAAAATGTACCGCCGACATAGAACAAAATTTTTGCACTGTTTAAAAAAGACAAAGATTTAGCAAACATGTTACGCACAACGATGTGGAGAATACTCCATGAAATGAAGTTTATTTTTTGCAAACGAGAAGTAAAGTCAAGCATGATTGAACGGCCCGATATTCTAAAATGGGGGCATCAGTATTTGAGTGAGATAAAAAAATTTCGTTCTCAAGGATACACAGTCGTTTATTTGGACGAAACTTGGGTGAATGTTGGACATAGTGTTTCCAAAGAATGGAAGGACCTCTCAGTGACTTCAACCAGGGATGCGTTTGTTAAGGGGTTGTCAACAGGCCTAAAAGAGCCGACAAAACGAGGCCCCCGATTTGTTATAGTGCATGCAGGTAGCGAATTGGGCTTTGTAGAAGGTGCTGATTTTTGGTTATTAGCTAAAAAAACTCAGAGGACTATCATGATGAGATGGATGGTCCTATATTTTAACAATGGTTTAAGGAAAAGCTGTTTCCTAATCTTCCAGAGAAAACTGTTGTGGTGATGGACAACGCTTCGTAACATTCGAGGAGAGAAGAAGTGATTCCGACACGGGCCTTCAATAAAGATCAAATTAAGACATGGTTACTGGAGAAAGATATATTTTTTGAAGAAAATTATTTAAAATCAGAGGTCATGAGAGTTGTAAACACATACAAAGAAAAATTCATAAAATATAAAATCGACGAGATGTGTAAAAAGAAAAATGTTGCTCCATACCATTGTGAGTTAAATCCAATTGAAATAGTATGGAGTCAAGTCAAAAGACATATTGCCTCACACAACACAGAGTTTAAGACCGCCGCTATGGAACAATTAATAAGAAATGCATTTGGTGTAGTAACAGTGGAAAACTGGAAAAACTATTGTAAACTGGCTATTAAGGAAGAGCAAAAATTGTGAGTTATTGACGGGTTGATGGACGATTTTGATCCTGTGGTAATAAATGTGACGGTTGACAGTGACAGTAATGAAAGTGATAGCGATGATACCGAAGATGAGGATGATGTTAATATGCAGTGAGTAAATTATGTGATAGTGTGCAAATCGGCGGACACAAAGTGCCAAATTCGAAATGTCTGTAAATAATAGTCCGGCAAAAGTGAAAATTGGGTAATAGTGCGAAAAATTTCATGTAACAAGAGGAAGAAGAATAAGAAGATAAAATATAACTTTGATACGCCGAAATTTATTCGGACACCCTGTATATTTCAAAATAATTTTAAAATGTAGCTTTTATCAACTTACAAACTAATAATTTAAAATATTTTTAATATTTTTACTCTTTCGCTGTAATCTTCCGTTCCGTTAGTGGTAATTCACCCTGTATACAATGAAAAATTTTAATGTATGTAATTGTGGTTATTACTTACATGAAAATAAACATACAGCTGCACTTGTTCTTTTTTTAGTTACATCTTATCTAAAGCTTTAATCAATAAGTAATGTTAAACAATAGTAAAATTTAACTATCTTTATTAGACCTATAATAATTACATACCTATATCTGCCAATAAAAGAAACCAGTATTTATAATGCATTATTTTGTATTCAACTATATATATCCTTTTATTAGTGAAATTAATTAACTAAAACTACACAGTGCTGAATACGGCTCTGATTAGAATGAATCATATATCGGCAATCTAATAGCAGCACGTGCCTGAGAGTTTTGGCAACACTGATCTTCATAAGCGCAATGTTAATTTCTTAACTTGAATCAAAGTACTAATCTCTCTAATCAATAACAAATACCATTTTAGAATAATTTGATGACCTTATTGTATTTACACAGCATTCCGACGACAATTCTTAATTCTTTACCTGCTCAAAAATATTTATTTCAAACTGATAAAGAAATTTGTAATTGTTTGAAATGCAAGTAAATAATGATCAAAAAGGGATTATGCTACAAGTGAATGAAGATTAAGTTACTATTTATTTATAAAAGCAGTATTTCTAAGAAATCTAAAATATGTAAGTCAGTTGAAAAACAGCGTCACTACAATAATTTTTTTTTTTTTTTTTTTTCATATCGAATGTCAATGGTGGAAGTTTTTTCCTAAGAAAATTCACATTTTCATCTCATTTCTAATTATTACTCAAGTAAATTTCAATAATTTTTTTCACTTACGGAAATATTTAAATGTACTGACAAAAATTAATCGATGATTACATAATATTGTTTTGTCTATAACTTGAATTTTCTAAAAAGTGAAAGAAACTGGAATTGTTTTTTTATAGACAAGCCATAAGCTAGAGCTTGCCTAATCTATGTATTACGTAAAAACGTATTTGGGGGGCTGTAAAAGGCGATTTTAATTGAAAAACAGGAGATAATTTCATGACGTCGTCGTTACCTAATTCCTAATTTGCCAGAAAAAACAATTGTGATGACGGATAATGCTCCTCATCATAACAGGAAATTGGAGAAAGTTCCAACACTGCTTTCAATAAAGAAGAAGTACAAACATGGCTTCTATCAAGAGATATGTATTTTTTGAAGAAAATTATTTAAAAACAGAACTGTTGGAAGTTGTCAAATAAGGCAAATTACGATATATAAAAGAAGTTATTGCACAACAACACAATTTGAAAAGTCTGCGTTTTCTGCCCTATCACTGTGAGCTCAACCCCATAGATTTGGTATGAAGCGAAGTGAAAAGATATTTTGCCGCACACAACAAAACATTTTAAAAGGGGGCCTAAGAGTAATTTTACCCGTACAATTCGACAGATATAGCTGCAATGCTCAAGGTCACTTCATCGATAAACGGAGGAGCCGATAGTCAGTTGTATGCAATTTTTCGAAGCGTAAACATCCATATAAAACCTACGTTGCTATTTGCTACGTTGTCAGATAACCTCGTAATTCGTGAAATAGTGATTGTTTGTTGAATTTTCATAATATTCTAGTACGCAAGAGGTGAAATTTCTTATTATTTTATTTCTTATTATTAAAATGAATCACGTAAGTGCCGTAAAAAATCGGGTTCTGAGTGCACAAGCTCGTGAAATTATATACTCGGTTTTAAAATTTACGCAACAGGAAGCAGAAGGAAATGTTCTTCTTATTGAGTTATCGAAAGTGCAAGAACGAGTAGCTGCTTTGACAGGTAAATCGATTGTATAATTATATTAAAATGTATATAATATATTATAAATGTTTTGCATACTTAGATTACCATTTTTTGTTATAAATCAATTAAAAAAAGAGATGGTGTTATAGAGATATAGAAAATAATCGAATAAGAGGAAGAAGTTAATATAATATTCAATTGTAATATTGTAGTAGAGAAAGTATGAGGATGGAATTCCACAAACTTGGGTTTCGCTGGAAAAAAACAGTCGACAACAGAAAAATGTTGATAGAGAAACACGAAATTAGACATTTAAGGCTGTAATATCTGAGGAATATCAAGGAAGCAAGAAATGCAAATAAATTTATAGTGTTTACTGACGAAACTTATTTACTTACGAGCCATATTGCAAAAAACAATTGGTGTGATACCAGTAATAATGGACTTAAAAAACCAGTGTCAAAAGGGCAACGTTTAATTATTGTTGGGGCAGGAACTGAACAAGGTTTTGTTCCTGGTTCTTATGTGAGGTGGAAGTCGACGTCAAAATCTGGAGACTATCATGATGACATGAACTATGCAAATTTTAAAAAATGGTTGGAAGAAAATCTTTTGTGTAACTTGCCTCCGAATAGTGTAATAGTGTTAGATAATGCGCCATACCATAATACACAGGAAGATAAATGTCCCACATCTGCATCGAAAAAGTGTGTTATGCAGGAATGGCTTCGGGAAAGAAATATTGCATATACTGCCTCTATGTTGAAGCCTGATCTCTATAACATAATAAAATTGCATAAACCTCGTTATGTAAAATATGCAATCGATAGAATTATACGAGCACAAGGACATGATGTATTTAGACTCCCACCATACCATCCAGATTTGAATCCCATTGAAATGGTTTGGGCAGCTTTGAAATCATATGTAGGAGCCAGAAATGTAGACTTTACATTTACATCAATCCAGCAGCTGTCGGACGAATTTTTTGAAACCTTTCCTGTGGAGGAGTGGAAAAAAATAACAGACAAAGTCATCGCAACTGAACGTGAATTGATGTCAAAAGAGCCACTAATTGATGTAGTCGTAGATCGTATTGTTATTAATCCAGATGAAGATTCAGATAGCGACGATTTACAATTAAATTCCGACAGCGAAAATAGCGAACTTGATATTTGAAAATAAAAACAGGTAAATTTATTTTTATAAGCTTATTTCCACAACCGTCGGAAACAATTTATTTTAACTAAATATCGCAATTCTTAGTATGAAACAAATTTAGCTTTCTAATTTAATAGATTTCCATTCATTCAGTTCATTTTAATGATTATGACTAATAACTTCAGCAAATAACATATTTTATCAATTACCTCAAACATTTTAACTTTGATATTAGGGCTCTGATAATAAATATAATTATAAACTCATTACAGTAATTATGGAGTATTAATATTACAGTTCAATGGACAACCTCTAAAATAATATTCGATTAGGCAACACAGCATCAATCAATGTCTGGTCGAGTCAAATCGTCACCATCGCAGTTATTTCTGTTTACTTGTACCTACCTAGATTTTAAAAGTAGCTAGAGACGTAAAAGACATTTTGAAAAAACCTAAAACCCATTTTAACGGATGTAAGACCGATTTTAAAAGTACCTAGAGATGTAAAAGTTGAATAAAAGGTACCTATACAGCGTTCCACGTTAAGAAAATAACATTAGGCTTATGGAGATCAGTGTTGCAAAAACTCTCAGGCATGAGGTATACTAGATTGTCGATATATTTTTCGAATTTCCATTTTCAATTAACATTTAACTGTAAAGTCAGAATAACAACTGAAGAACCACAAAGCCTTATTATCATTATGTAGTCTCAGAGAACGACATAAAATCGCTGACATACGTACACCGTATTATTTTAAGTTGCAATTAGTAATTAGATATATGCATTCAAAGCGGTCCGTTTATTTGCTTTTAAATCTTTAATAGCCGACAAAGTGCATGATTTAACAACTAAGCAATATTTTCTACTGATTTCTATGATTCATGGTATATGATATTCTTACCGAAAAACAAATAAACTGTCGTTACTATAATTAAAATAAGATAAAATAAAATTATCTTTTGTAAATACTATTTATTAAATTAAAATCATTTTCCCTACTTTTCATCTCTTGTTTCGAATGGGCACTTTTAATTTAAAAACATTAATTTAATTCATGTCTGTGAAAACGAAAATACAAATTATACAACCCTGAATCGTGCTTGTGTTCATCGTGGCATCGCTGCGCTTCTATCGTCCATAAAAAATACATGGCCCTATCTCCGCAATGTTATTTTCTTAACGTGGAACGCTCTATAGAAACGTTTAAATGATTACTGTATTACCTAGAGACTACCGTTGATATAAGAGTACCGCCCAAGTACTTGTGACTGATTTTGGAAGTACCCAGTGATGTGTAAATGAATAGTACCCAGTGAATACAAAATCATTTGGGAAGTTAAGAGGGCTAGCTACAAGACGAAAAAAAAGATAAGTAGGAATAACAAGGAAATACCCTACTCAATTTAAAAAGTTTAGTACGCTCCTGACCATCTTCAGCGACCGTCTACTTGAGTGTAAATAAGTTCGTAACAAAATAATTAGAGAACCACCAACGACAATAATATTGTCAATTAAAGCTAATTAAGATAATAACGATAAACTTTTTCACGGAATGAACACTACGACACGCCTAAGTACTTGGCACACTATATCTTCTTTTATAAGCGATGAATTATAGAGCTAAGAATACAGATTAACATTTATTATTGTTATGTAATTAACAAAGCAAGAAAAATGTTGGTTTAAGGGGTTACATACATGGGTCTTGTGTTTTCAAAAAATCGATTTATTTTTTTATTCCATATGAAAGTATAAAGTATTCACACCAACTTTGAGGTAAATTCGAGTAATATTACTGAAGTTTAGATATTTGAATACCGCGCGGTCGGTACGTGCGCTCTCAGTTTAAAAACTTTAAACGACTTTTTCTCAAAACTTTGTTTTTCCGTGCTGTTGGCACGATTTCTCGAGAACGAATCGATCAATCTTGCTGAAACTTTGCACAGTTCATCTTTATAGTATTGTGTCATGATTGAACGAAGGTATTTTCAATCGGTCGCCTCGTTCTTGTTTTATACGAAAAAAATATTTAAAAACTTCATTTTTTTTCAGTCCCTTCGTTCAATCACGAAACGATACTACAAAGATGAACTGTGCAAAGTTTCAGCAAAATCCATCGATCCATTGTCGAGAAATCATACCTATTGCACGGAAAAACGAAGTTTCGAAAAAAAGCGTTTGAAGTTTTTAAACTGAAAGAGCACAAACCGACCGAACGGTATTCAAATCTGTATAACTCCGTACAAATTTACTCAAATTTACTTCAAATTTGATGTGAATACTCTTGAAGTACTATACTTTCATATGAAACAAAAAAAAATAGATTTTTTGAAAATACAAGACCTATGTAACTTCTTAAACGACGTATCAGGTAAGAACCGTACCAATTTTTCACTTCTACAGAGACTATTCGTCTAATGAGGAATTTGAATTCAAATATTAAACTAATCACTTAACAACTCACCTTTTAATGTGTTTCTGTTGCTCTCTCGATGGTAAATCCTTGGAAGACGCTTCGACTTCTGATATTTCTGAGACTACTGAATGAGTCATCGACTGATGTGACGTAATGCTGAAGACATCGCTATGCTTTTCCTTATCGCTAGAGCTTCTCTTCGTAACCGACGTTTCCGACCTTATAAACTCCGTGTGACTCTGAAGAACCTGTAAAGTAGTTATAAATTAAAATAAAAGCGAACTGTCTATTTGAAGAATGGTTAATTGCTTTAACGCCCGTAATTACCTTTAAAGGTCCGGATAATCTTCTTTCTCTCGAACTATGCACTTTCATCTTAGACATCATATTGTCTGTAGAAAGTTGTTGTCGGATTAGATTCCTCTGTTCTTTAAGAACGATTTTCCTTTCTATCGATGCAGCCCTTTGCATTTGCTTAAGCCTGAAATAAATGATTATTTTATAACGGGTTCACAATATTTAACAGTACCTAGAAACGCAACACTATGTTAAAAGTAGTAATGTATCTAGAAACATAAGAATCATAGTGACAATACCTAGAAACATAAGTGGACCCTCGCTCCGACCATAGGATCGTATCATTATCGATCGATAAGTAAAATAAATGCTTAAATGTCAATGCTATGCTCTAGGCGAGAATACGATGCGATGGTCACCGTTATAAACGTACCCTAAGACTGATTTTAAAAGTACTTAAAGACATAAGAACAACTTTAAAGACACCTAGAGTCGAATGAGTTATTTTAAAAGATATATGAGTGACTTTAAAAGTACCTAGACACATATGACTTATAATAAGACTTTTTTGAGGTCCCTAAAGGCTTTTAGTGTAAAAATCATTTTAACAGTACCTAGAGTAATTTTAAAGGCCCCTAGAGATATAACAGTAATTTGAGAAAACATAAAATGACATTAAGAGTGCAATATTTTATTACCTTAACATGTGCAATATTTTATTCTAACGTAAAAGTGATTTCTAGGGATACCTAGAACGATTGAACGATTCTAAAAGTACCAATAGATATAAAACTCGTATTAAAGGCACCCAGATGCATAGCAGACATTTTAAAAGACGTAAAAGTAACTAGGGCCGTAATATTCATTTTAAAAGACGTAAGCGTATGATTTTGCATACCTAGAGACACAAGAATGATTTTAAAAGTACTTAAAGCCGTATGAATTATCTTAAGAAGTACCTAGAAACGAAATATTGATTTTCCATCTATCTATAGACGTGTGCACAATTAGAAAATCACCTAGAGAAAATGGGAACTGGGCTACATTTCAGTGTTTCAAAAAAGCAGACAATCAATAAATGTTCATCTTACGAACTATCATTTGGATCGCCGTGATTGAAAAACGCTGTAGAAAGTCGATTTTAATTGAGAAACAAGAGATAATTTCATGGCGTCGTCGTTACCTACAATTCATTCATCGATACCGCGAAGAAGGCTACAATATCGTCTATTTAGATGAGTCATGAGTAAACGTAGACCACAGCGTATCAAAAGAATGGGTAGACACTTCCATTAAATCGCATAGAGATGCATTTGTTCGTGGCCTGACTACAGGCTTAAAAGCTCCTGCAGCTCTTGATCCTCGTTTTGTTCTATTACATGCAGGATGTAAAAATTGCTTTTTTAATGGAGCAGAACTGACTTTTCTGGCAAAAAAAAAACACCCAAGATTACCATGACAAAATGGATGGTCCACTCTTTGAAAATTGATTCAAACATAGCCTAATTCTCAATTTGCCAGAAAAAATAGTTGTGGCGATGGATAATGCTCCTTATCATAGAAGGAAATTGAAGAAAGTTCCTAACACTGCTTCCAATAAAAAATAAATAAAAACATGGCTTCTATCGAAAGATATATTTTTTGAAAAAAATTATTTAAAAACAGAACTATTACTGTGAGCCCAACCCCATGGAGCGAAGTGAAAAGATATATTGCAGCACACAACAAAACTTTTAAAGAAGAAGTCAGGAAGTTATTTACGGAAGCGTACTCACAAGTTACCCAAGAAAAATGGAAAAATTATATAAAACACATAATATCAGAAGAAACGGACATATGGAGACACGACAATATGATGAATGATGATATCCAATCAATTAATATAAACATTGGTAGGACGGACAGTGACAGTGATTTTATTTGTAGTGAAACGGACGAAGCTGATGACCAGTAACGTAAGCTACAGGACGGTAAGTTCAGACCGCTGAAAAAAAGCACATGAAAGAATTAGACAGATTTGTAGATGATTATCGCTGTTAACTGCTGTTAAATACAAAAGGGGGATTTATTCTAGATAGTGAGTGATTCTAGAGATATACGAATGATTTTAAATGTATCTAAAGACATGAGAGTCGTCGGAAAAGACGTAAGAGTGAACACAATGTACCAACAGTTCAACGTATAACTAATGAAGCACTTAGCCATTATGATATGAAACTAAGAGAATCGCCTAAATACTTGGCTGATTTGCGAAATACCTAATGATATTTTAACGATTCTAACAGTGACTAAAGACTTGAGAGTAACTTTAAATGATCTGGGAGTGATTTTACAAGCATCTAAAGTATTATTAGTAATTGAAATCGTCTCTAAGGATGCATTGTTTGTTGCTAAGGATTTAACAGTACCCTGGCATATACAACTATAAAGGCAGGACGGTTTTGACAAGAATTAATCATCCTCAAGGCAATTTAGTGCGGTAGTAAAGTTGTATGATACTGTTTTTGAACTCTTGCAAATATAAATATAACATTAAAATACTAGTTACCTTCAAAATTGGTCCTTTACACATACTTGCGCACATACAGAAACTGCTCATTATGAAACCCACACTGTCAAGAAACAATCGATGATATGAAAATCATTATTTAACATATTTTTTATCAAATATTTTTACTGTTTACACCTGTTATTACACCTGTTTCAAAACTTGACAAAAACATCTTAAACGGTACAACCTCTAACTGCAGTATTTTATGTTTATCTAGACGAACAACGTTGATGTTCCATTGACTCGTTTTACAGATAAGATTAATAATCTTTTTTAAACTATTCTGGATTTTATTGTACTTATACAAGGTAAATACAAAGTATATTATTTATAATAACCGTTTGTATTGTTTCTGGATTGTTTTGTTACGAAAAATTCCTGATAAGACTCTAAATGCTACCCATCAACGATTAAATCATGTATTAGATAAGGAATATTGCTTTATAATCACCAATTCGTTAAGAAATTATAAAAAAGGTGATTTAAGCGACTAATAAATTAATTAAAGAAAGTGTAAATTTCAATATTTAACAAAACCATCACCATAAAATAAAAATTATGTACCTAAAATTGCAAAAAGATCTGCCAAAAAAATTTAAATGGAAGAATTTGTTGTGCAATTATAATTTAAATATAAAAATCACACGAAAACATTAAAAAAAAATTACAAATTAGAAAATGAAGAGGAATGAAATCAAGACAAAGAATAATAAGCACAAGATGGAGATTAATGAGAAGGGGGAAATGTAAAAACGAACAAAAAATGGGAAGAACCACCTAAAGCTGTAGCTGATTACCTTGAGGACCTTCTACCTGAGTACCTTGTACTCAGGTACAAGGTACACCTGATTTGGGAAGTATGTAATACCGTATGACTTATTCTAACAGTACTTAAAGACGTAAAAGTGATTTTGAAGGTACCTAGAAACGTAAAAAATTACTCTAAAAGTAATTGGAAGAGTATGAATGGTGGTTTTAACAGAATTGAAAGACATAAGACTAACTACGCGATTAAAGACTCGATCAGTAAGACTGATGTTAAGATATAAAAATGATTTCAAAAGGATCTAGAAATGTATGGTTGTTTTAACACTATCTAGAGGCAAGACTTATTTTAAAGGTTCCTAAAGGCATAATAGTCATTTTAAAAGAAGTATGACTGATTTCAAAAGATGTAAAAATATTTCTAAAAATACTTACAGAGGTATGACTGGTTTTTACAGGATCTAAAGACATAAGACTTTTTTTAAAGACTACTTAATACATGAGTCATTTTAAAGGACGAAAGGCTTGTAATTATTTTAAAAGAAGTATGACTGGTTTTTAAAAAAAGTAAAAATGATTTTAAAAGTACTTGTAAAAGTATAAAGTAAGGAGGGTATGAATGGTATTTAACTGGATATAAAGACATATGATTGGTTATAAAATTTCCTAAACATAACATTCATTTTAAAGACTGATTTTAAAGGCTCCTAAAGTCGTAACAATCATTTTAAAAGCCATAATATTGATTTGAAGGGCTCCTAAAGACATAATAGTCATTTTAAAGAAGGTAAGAATGATTTTAAAAGATGTAAAAATAATTTCAAAAGAACGTAGAAATGTATGAATGATTTTAATAGCATCTAGAGGCAAATATGCTTTTAAAAGCTTGTAAAGGCGTAACAGTCATTTTAAAAGAATTAAGATGGATTTTAAGGGCTCCTAAAGTGGTAATGGTCATTTTAAAAGAAATATGATCGGTTCTAAAAGACGTAAAAAAAATTCTAAAAGATTCTAGAAGGATATGAATGGTTTTAAGAGGATCTAAAGAAATAAGCCTTGTTTTAAAGACTATTAAATACATAAGATTCGTTTTAAAGGTGCTAAGACTCATAATCATTTTAAAAGAAGTATGACTGGTTTTAAAAGTTAAACGAGGAGTCCGACAAGGCGATATAGTTTCACCTAAACTGTTTACCTTGACCCTCGAAGATATAATAAAATCAACAGATTGGGAAAACAGGGGAATATTTATTAACGGAAAGTGCCTAAATCACCTTAGATATGCGGATGATATACTCCTGATCTCCTCGGAACGACAAGAACTAGAATTAATGCTGAATGAACTTCATGAAAAATCACTGCAAAAATGCGTAAAAATTAACTTCAACAAAACAAAAGTAATGACAAACACGGAAGACCAAGAGGCAATAAAAATACAAACAGAAAAAATAAAACAGGTAAATGAGTATATCTATCTAGGACAAGCAATCAGAGCTAACAGAGAAAATCAAACAGCCGAAATATCGAGACGAGTAAGAATGGGATGGCAGCGTTCGGCAAACTTTCTTACGTTCTAAAAAATCAAACAATCACTCTATACTTACGAAGCAAGGTATATAACTCCTGTATAATACCGGGGCTCACCTACGGAGCACAGACATGGACATTTACACAGGCCAATTTGGATAGGATAAGGAAGGCACAAAGAGCGATGGAGAGACAAATGTTGGGTATATCACTTAAAGATAGAAAACCTAACCAGTGGATTAGAACCAGAACAAAGACAGTAGACGCGATAGAACAAGCAGCAAAACTGAAATGGAAATGGGCTGGATACAATGAACGTCTCCAAGACGGACGATGGAACAATGCCATCGGAAAGTGGCGTCCATACAATGCAAAGAGATCAAGAGGCAGACCACAGATGAGGTGGAAAGATAACATCAGGAAACAAGGAGGTCCCACATGGCAGAGAACAGCTCAAGATAGGGAAAGATGGAGAGAACTGGGGGAGACCTACATACAAAAATGGAAGGATAGAGAATAGGTTAAAAAAAAATGACTGGTTTTAACAAGTGTTTTCCTTCACCTTCCATTACTACGTACTCTGTTTTTGATGGATTAATTGATGAGCCCCACTTAGTATATTCTTCATCTATTTTTCGTAACATGTAGTGGATATCATCTTGATCTTCTGCTAGTATTACTTGGTCATCAGCAAAATGCAAGCTGTACAGTGTATGGTCTCCAATTTTAACACCCATAGGTTCACATTTTCTTTTCCGAATATCCAAAACCCCCTCCAAATAAATCTTAAAGAGTGTAGGTGCAATGCAGCAGCCTTGGCGAAGTCCTTTGGTCACTTTTATCTTTTTTGTCACTTTTATCTTTTTTGTCACTTTTTGTCCAATCTTTATTACACTCGTCATATCATCGTACAATTCAGCATTAATGTAAATCGGTGGAATATTCTTGTCTTCTAGCACCTGCCATAGCTTGGCTAATGGGACACTGTCATACGCTTTTTGAAGATCAATAAATACGATGTGTGTCTCCATATTATGTTCCAAACGCTTTTCTATTGTTTGTTTTAGGCAGAACACATTGTCTATACAAGAACGACCAGTACGAAAGCCACTCTGATCTTCAGCGTCTTCCCAGCAATCTTCAATTCGGCTTTTAATTATCTTCCCGTAGACTCTACAGATTGAGTTAGTTACACTAAGCCCTCGGAGTTCTTACAATCTTTTCTGTCGCCTTTATTTTTGTATAGATTGCTGATATATGCAGTTTTCCATTCTGGGGGTAACTCTTCTCCTCTCAAGAATAAATTAAAAGTATAACCCAATAGCTGAAACAGTTTGTCAGGGCCATATTTAATCAGTTCAATGGGAACTCCCCCCGGTCCTGGAGCCTTTCCATTTTTCATAGCGTTGGCGTGTTTTTTAATTTCTTCTGGTGTTATTTCAGTTTCTTCGCGGTAGGAAATATCATATTTTTGGTAGCCAATATCTTGGAATTCTGTTCGATCTTCTGTCAGCATTTGTTCATAATATTCGACCCATAATTCTGGGGCTATTAGAGTTAACCTACTGCATTCTTTTCTATCTGTTCTACTACCTCTAATTGTTTTCCAGGCTTTTTTACTTCTTGCTGTACCCATAAAATTTTTTACGTTATCGCAGGCTTTATTCCACACCTCATTTTTGGCTTTATTTACCTCTTTTTTTACTTCTTTGTTTAAGCTGTTATACTGTTGTCGATAGTAAGGGTCCTTTGTTGCTAGCCATTTGTTATACATATTCTTCTTCTTCCCCACAAGATCTTCTATTTCTTTATTCCACCATATTCCGTATAAATTTTGACGACACTTTTTAAAAGTTTTAATATGTTTTATGCCTAAATATAAATGTGAAGTGTTTTACTTCTGTATCAGTTTTTTAATCATTTAAAATGTAATAGTGCGAATAGAACAAGCAAAAAAGTAATTGGATAAAGAAAGAGAAAGACAAATAAAATGTGTCCAATCATTTTCCGACTTACCTCTGCATTTCATGTTTTTCCTTTTGATGATTGACCAAAATGCCTCTCTGCTTCTTCTTTACCACCGACGCCTCGTGCAACTTGCCCGTTTCTTTAAAATGCTTCCTTTGTATTTCTAACCAGGCCAGCTCGCCTTTGGTTCTGTCTAACAATGCCTGCTCGCGGATTTTTAAAATGGTTTTCAGGTTTTCTAGGCGGACGTCTTCGTCTTTGATAAGTTGTTCGAACTGGAAGAAGTGTATCGTTTATTCTCCTATTATTCTTTGTACATTTAAAATCGTAACATCTGACAACACAGCACGGGGTTTTACAACCAGGTATACATCAAAATTCTAATGCTGTATCGTCATTGTTTAAATTTAAATATGGTTGTATAAATTAATCATTACATTTTTCCTCCCCTGTATTCATCCGATCCTGATAAGTACCGCCATCGGGCTCGTGGAATGCGTCCCTTTGAAAGAGAAGAGCACCAGTCGTTGAAAAGAAAAGACGCAACCCGGCACGTGAACCCATGCACGCATATTGAATTGATTTCGTTCGTTGTTTTGTAGTGCAAACCCTGGTAATTAGACCCAGCGGTAAGTTTTTACCTAGTTTTACCTAAACCTATAAATTGTCTTTGATTGTTTATTGCAACCATTTAAATTTTAATAATTATTTGCACCAATGAGGAAAAGTCCATTTTTCTCGCCAGAGTTATCGAAGGAATAGTTCTGTTAATTAAGTACTATTAATTTGTAATAGTACATTTGTTTGTTAATACCCCACATTGGCCTATCTAGCCGGATTTGAACTCATTTGTTGAAAAAATATTTTGTTTTATTTAAATTTTAATGGTTGGTTTCGTCGAATGTCGTATTTTTTATCGTTTTGAGGGTTCTTATCTTAAGTTTGCGTCTCTTGTCGTGGCTCGAGAATAATTTATGACCTTTTTGTAAAGTCGACCATATGGGACTTTTTAGAAGGGAATTATCGTCGTTTTAATAAAGTATCGAATTACAAATCGGTAATTTCGGGGTTTTAGACCACATTTTGTACATTTTCGTTTGTATAATATTATTGGAACTTGTTAGAAATTTAAAATGGAAAAACTTGAAGAAAAGAATAGGAAGCTCAAATTTTTAAGAAAAACTGCTTTAAATGATATTCAGTTAATTTTCGATTTAGGTTTTAAGGCCCTTTCAGACGTTTCTATTCGCCTTTTATTTAAAATTAGACTAGAGGATTTAGATTCGATTCGCGAAGAGTTCTTAAAACATCACACTAATATTATTAGTAATATTCTTTCTGTACCAGACGCGGATACGAGGGTTGAAGAAAATGTTCGGGAATTATTTTTGGAACAATTTTATAAAATAAAACTATTTAGTGCGGAATTATTTGAGCCACAATTTGAAACTCCAGAACCATTTAGATCGGTAGTAGTTCCACAATCAAATATTCGCTTGCCTAAAATAGAGCTGCCTAAATTTAAGGGTGATTTTAAGGAGTTTAGTTCGTTTTTAGACTTATATAATTCGGTTGTACATAATAACGCAGGCCTAGCAGACGTAGAAAAGTTTAAGTATTTGAAAGGATGTTTAGAAGGGACTCCACTTAGTTTGATTCGTAATTTGTCAATAAATAGCGATAATTATCAAATTGCTTACGATCTAATTGTTAAACGGTACACAAATGTTCGTCGTTGTGCGACCGCGCATTGGGATGCGATCTTGGGCGTACAGAAAATATCGGTAGTTAATTCGAAAAATCTGGCTAAATTAGTAGATACGTTTTTAGAAAATTTAGCCGCATTGAAAACATTAGGTCTTCCGACAGAACATTGGGATTTTATTATGTTTAATTTACTTTTGTCGAAATTAGACGCGGATTCAGTAAAGTTATTTGAGTTAGAAAATAAATCGAATAAAATCCCGTCATTTCAAAAATTGGTAGAGTTTATTGAAACTCAGTACATTGCTTACGATAATTTGAATAGTAGCTTAAGTGAATCTAAGAAATCGTCGAGGGCTCCAACTTATACGGAGCCAAAGTGTAATTATAAACATTCCAATGAGTCAAGGCATAATAGTAGTTCATCCTTTGTTACAAATTCGTCGTCAATATGTTGTGCTTTATGTAAACAAAGTCATTTTCTTAACCATTGCTCGTTGTTTTTGAAAAAATCTCCAAAAGAAAGATACCAATTTTGTAAAGAATCTTCCTCGTGTTTTAGGTGTCTTAATCAGGCTAATCATTCTGTCAAGTCGTGTCCAAAGGCCTTTAAATGTAGTAAATGTAATAGTCACCTTCATAATAGTTTGTTGCACTTTGATAGAAATCTTTCCAATAATCAGTCGTCCACAGGAAATACTAATAATTCAGGAGCATCGGGAGTAGAACAAAATTCGCCTGAAATATCACATTGTGCTGCTAGTTTTGTAGGGAAGAAAAACGAGACAAAAAAGGAAATCTTGCTCGGTACTGTTTTAGTTCACGCGATTGATAGTAAGGGGTGTAAACAGCCCTTGAGATGTCTTCTAGATTCAGGTTCAATGAGTTCGTTCATTAGTCGTAAAGCTGCCAGTAGATTAGGTTGGCCTAAAACTCCTTGTTCATTTGAAGTTAACGGACTCAATTCGATGCAAACGAAACTGAATCAAGGTCAAATAAGTTTTTCTATCCAACCTCGTCATCAGGAGTCACCGGTGTTTCACTTGGAGGCTATTATTACAGATCGGGTTTGCTCGGATTTGCCGAGCACCAAAATTGACATATCGACGTGGAATTATATTAAAAATTTGAAGTTAGCCGATCCCGAATTTAACTGTAGTCAATCTATAGATTTGTTAATTGGTTGTAGCATATTTTCGAAGGTGTTGTTAGAAGGTAAAATTGAAGGTAAAGCGGGACAACCAGATGCCCTAAATACCGTTTTTGGTTATATTTTGTTAGGACCTACTAGCACACCTAACCTTTCGTCGACTTCGCTTGTTTGTCTTTCAAATATTGAAGACCCACTAAATTCTTCGTTAACGAAATTTTGGGAACTGGAAAACGTACCGGAAAAGCCAGTTTCAGAACCAGAAGACGTTCTGTGTGAGAACATTTATCTGGAAACGCATAATCGGGACGTCTCGGGTAAATATGTTGTATCTTTGCCTTTTCGTGAATCGCCGCCTTGTTTGCAAGATAGCTATGATATTGCTTTAAATAGATTGCTATCATTAGAACGACGCTTATCTCGTCAACCAAATTTGAAAAAAGAATATTCTTTTCATATGCAGGAGTATCTTGATTTAGGTCATATGGAGTTAGTCCCTAATGCCGAAAAGAAAAGGGGAAAGTATTATATTCCACATCATTGCGTTGTGAAACCAGATAGTGTTTCAAGTAAAATTCGAGTTGTATATAATGCGTCTCAGAAAAGTCCCAGTCGCGGTAAATCTTTAAACGACTATTTACTGGTCGGTCCTAAGCTGCAACAGAACATAGTCTCGCTGTTGTTGAATTTTAGACTTAATCGTTTTGCGCTGTGTGCGGACATTCGTCAGATGTATCGTAATATTTTAGTCGCTCCTGAACACACGGATTATCAACGTGTGTTATGGAGATTTTCTAGCGCTGAGGAAATTCAGGAATATCGTTTATTAACCGTTACTTTTGGAATAGTATCTTCGCCGTATCTCGCTTTAAGAACTCTCCAACAATTAGCATTAGACGAAGGCTCTCGTTTTCCTAAAGCCGTCTCGCTTATTCGTCATGCTTCGTATATTGATGATTTTGTTTTTGGTGCTTCGACTCTCGAAGAAGCACAAACTTTAGTTGACGAATTAGTCGCTTTGTTAAAGTTAGGAGGCTTTGAGTTACGGAAATGGTGTTCGAATGAACCCAAATTGTTGTCGCAGTTTCCTGAATCCCATATTAATCCTCACTCCATTAATTTTGATCCAGAAGCAAATGGCCCTTCATTAAAAATCCTTGGTTTGAAGTGGATTGCACAGTCCGACGTCTTTCAATTTTCAGTCAAATTGCAAGACGTCCCTTGTACCAAAAGATCGTTTTTGTCCGAATTAGCTCGAATTTATGATCCTTGTGGTTACTTAACACCTATTACCTTTTTTATTAAACATTTAATCCAACCACTTTGGGCAACCGGTCTTAAATGGGATGATCGCCCTCCTTCGGAAATAATTCGTGTATGGGAGCAATATAAGAGCGAACTATCTCTTATTTCACAGTTCAAAATTCCTCGTTTTTTGAATATTTCCTCATGTCCCATCTTAGAGCTTCATGGATTTGCCGATGCTAGTGAAAAGGGATATGCTTGTGTCGTTTATATTCGTAGTATTGATACTCGTAACCTAGTTCAAGTTAATTTACTGTGTGCCAAATCGAAAGTAGCTCCTATAAAACAGATTACTATACCTCGATTAGAATTGTTAGCTGCTGTTCATTTGGTAAAACTTATGTCGTTTGTGTTAGAGTCGTGGAAACATATAATATTTCAAAATGTGTATGCTTGGTTAGATTCTCAAATCGTATTGCACTGGATTAAAAGCTCCCACTCGAGATTCAAAACTTTCGTCGCAAATCGCATTTCGTATATCCAGTCCCATAGTCAAAATTATTCTTGGCATTATATCGAATCTCGAAATAATGCAGCTGATGCGCCTTCGCGAGGCATGCTACCGGCCGCTTTTCTATCAAAATTAGACTGGTTAACAGGTCCTTCGTTTTTGTATAATATTCCATTAATTTTTCCAGAGGTTCCTCCCTCATTGCAGGAAAAATCCTCTTTGGAAGAGATAAAGAAAGCTTTAGTGTTTGTTTCTATTCGTGAGGAACATTTTCTGTCTTGTTTGCTGAAAAATAAATCGTCTTTTACCTCGATCCAAAGAATTTTGGCTTTTATGTTGCGATTCGCGCACAACTCTCGTTATAAAAGGTCGAAACGGTCAGGACCCTTAACTTTCGTAGAATTAGAAGACTCGTTGATTATCCTCGTCAGATTTACACAAGAAAAGTATTTTGAAGAACATCTTCAATCAAATTCTTTTCCAAAACCATTTCGTAAGTTGGGAGTATTTTTAGATGATAGTACTCAGTGTTTAAGAGTAGGTGGTCGTCTATCTCAGTCTTCGTTATCGTATGAAGCAAAACACCCGTTTTTGTTACCAAAAAAATCTCGCCTTACTACTCTTCTAGTTCGTCATTATCATGAGAAGTATTTACATGCTGGATTTAAGAGTACTCAGTTTTTGGTTAGTCAAAGGTTTTGGATAATATCTTCTAAACAAGCCGTTAATTCGGTATTGTCCAAATGTATGAGATGTTGGAAACAATCTCCTAAAAACTTACAACCCCCTATGGGTAATTTGCCTAGATTTCGTCTCGGTGCCATTAAACCCTTTTCGATTTGTGGGTTAGATTATGGTGGACCGTTTTCGATAACTATGTCTCGTTACAGGGGAGTTAGAACTCAAAAGGCCTATTTGTGTCTATTTGTATGTTGCGGTACTAAGGCTTTAAATCTTGAATTAGCTAGTGATTTGACCGCGGAAGCTTTTTTGGCCGCTTTACAACGTTTTTATTAATTTTGTTTTGTTCGGCTTTTGTCAATATAACCGCGACGAAACCACCATTTTAATTTTAATTTTTTTATTGTAGTTTAAGTTTTGAATATTTGTTTAAGATTTGTATAGGAATTGTTTGTATTAATTATCGTTTTAGTTGTTTAAGTAATGATAGTATTTAAAATTTTAGAATTCGTTTTGTTTTTTAAAGACCTTATGGCCTTTAAAGGGGGGAGAATGTTTAAATTTAAATATGGTTGTATAAATTAATCATTACATTTTTCCTCCCCTGTATTCATCCGATCCTGATAAGTACCGCCATCGGGCTCGTGGAATGCGTCCCTTTGAAAGAGAAGAGCACCAGTCGTTGAAAAGAAAAGACGCAACCCGGCACGTGAACCCATGCACGCATATTGAATTGATTTCGTTCGTTGTTTTGTAGTGCAAACCCTGGTAATTAGACCCAGCGGTAAGTTTTTACCTAGTTTTACCTAAACCTATAAATTGTCTTTGATTGTTTATTGCAACCATTTAAATTTTAATAATTATTTGCACCAATGAGGAAAAGTCCATTTTTCTCGCCAGACTTATCGAAGGAATAGTTCTGTTAATTAAGTACTATTAATTTGTAATAGTACATTTGTTTGTTAATACCCCACAGTCATATAATCATGATTTTGATTTTTTATTCGTGATAATTTGCGAATTTGTTCGAAAAACTTAAAAGTAAATAGAATTAATATGATTGACCAATGTTAACGTTGACTATTACAGTTTTTGAGAATGTGGTTAGTATAAAAACAATATAGTCACTTACCATATTCAGCGAGAGTCCAGCGAAATTAATAGTCTGCAAATTCTCGAAATTCGAGAAATGATCCTCGCTTTTCGCAGACAGAGATTGATTGATAGAATTCAAATTTGAAATCTCCAGCCCAGTCGAAAGTATACTAGACTTATCTTTGTCTACTGTAGTATCTTTCAGCAGATTTAAGTCGTCATCAATGGTGTTTATGAACGATCCTCTGGAGAAGTTGATGTGGGAAGTATGCGACGGTGAGCTTCTCGACGTCTCGACTTTGGACGCCTTCTCCTTGGGTCTGGTGGAAATTGTAGAAGTATTTGCGATCACGGACGTTTGAGCAGCATTGTTTTGAAGTAATTTTGAAGCTGCGACGGTATTTTTGTTTTTTAAGGTTTCTAACGCCTAAAATGCGAATTCTGCATCAGATTATACTTACAGGTATGTCAAGTAAGAATAGTACCAAAGAATATTAAAAAATTAAGAAAAAAGTAAAACAAGCAGATCTAAAATTGCAAAAAAATGTTCCAGAGTAGTCGAAATGGAGGATTTGCAATGAAACCATATTGAAGAGGGAAATATGAGGAAAAAAAATGACATAAACACGAGGACGAGGATTAAGGATCGGACTAGGGCAATTGTCTGTCCGAGTATGGAAACGTGGAAGAGGTGGAGAAAGACAAAAGGAAGAAAATAAAGAGGGAAATAGAAATTAGAGAAAGGGAACGAGAACAAGCTGAAGATGTGGACATAGAAGAGGATTAGAAAGAGAGCGAGAGCGAGGGCGGGAGGACTATGGGGACAGAGAAAAGAAGCAAAAGATGAAAAGGGAGAAAGCCAAACAATAGTATGAAGGCAAATATGAAGAAAGGGGAAAAAGTAGACAAGAACAAGAAGAAGCCGTAAAAGGATATAGATGAAAGCAAGAAGCAGTACATGAGGACGTAGGTCGAGTACTAGAATGCGGTTGAGGCGGAATACTAGGTCGAGATTAGGGTCTGGGAAGAGAGAGGGAGGAGGAGCATGGAACAAAATGAATACGAATAAAAAAATATAAGAAATAGAAAAAAGAAACAAAGAGAAGAGAAAGATGATGAGAACCAGAATTAAGATAAAAACTGGGAGTAAAGGGGTGATTATCACAAAGACCGCAAATAGCCATAAGATGAGAATGAGAACATAAAAGAGGATTAAAGGTGCGGAGAGGCGTGGGCGAAGCCGAGTATTGTGACGGAGAAGAAAACAGAAAGCAAGAGAACCAAGATAAGGAATATGAAAAAGGTGGAAAAATAAAAAAAAAGATATATGTAGATGACGGGGAAGAGGAGGAAGAAAAGGAAGAGAAACAGGATAAGAATATTAAAAATGACAAAATAGAAAAAGGAAAATTTAGCGGGCGAAAAAGAATGGAGACCAGGATATAGTCGAGAAATAGAACCAGAAGTTTCTGGTCCTCCAGGTTGGGGGTTGGTCAATGGGCCAGTAACCCATTACCGTAAAAAGTACAAAACCAAGAAACCTTTAAATAAGCCTCGGGTAGATCGGTATTATGACGACGACTTAAGGAAAGAAATATGGATTACGCACTCGGTACCTGGAACGTCCTGACATTGAATAAACCAGGAACACAGGCATCACAACTTAACGAGGTCAGAAAATAAAAAACAGTACTAGCAGCAATACAAGAAACTAAATGGCTAGGGTACGGAATAAAAGACACAAAAACGCATACAATACTATATAGCAGAAAAAGAAAGTTTGGAGTAGTCTTCATAGTTGACAATAAGATGAAACATGTCATATTAGATTTTAAAGCAGTGAATGAGAGAATAGGTAAACTAAGAATAAAAATACATACATTGCCAAGAGAAGAAC
This sequence comes from Diabrotica undecimpunctata, assembly GCF_040954645.1. NCBI lineage: Eukaryota > Metazoa > Arthropoda > Insecta > Coleoptera > Chrysomelidae > Diabrotica > Diabrotica undecimpunctata. The sequence continues at coordinate 144,825,462 of NC_092809.1, forward strand.
CATGGAAATAAAAGAAGATTTTTACGAACAGCTAGAGGAAGTATACGACAGCTCACCGAGAAATGACATTAAGATCGTACTAGGAGATATGAATGCTCAAATGGGCAAAGAAAAACTTTTCTTAGGAACCATTGGTAAACATTCACTTCATAAAAACATCAATGAAAATGGAGAATTACTTATCAACTTTGCCAGTAGAAAAGACATAATCATAAGCTCGACTTTTTCCCACACCGAGACATACAAAAAGCGACATGGATTTTGCCTTGTGGAACAACCGCCAAAAAAATTGATCATGTCTTGATAGACCAAAGGGTCGCAACAAGCATACAATATGTGAAAAGCAGAAGACGAGCATGCTGCAGATCTGACCATCTCCTAGTAGAGATAAAATAGGGCATAATTCAGAGAAACAAGAGGGACAGACAGGAACAAACAACAGAACAACTAGATATACAAAAGTCTAGGCAAAACAGACAAAGTAATGGGAATAAGCCACAATTAAAGGTTAAAATAAGTTTATTGATGTTTTAATTAATAGCATCTTCGGACTTAAAAAAAACATTTTGACAATTGGATTATCTGCATAAAAAAGTATATAGAATATAACGACGAATATTTTGAAAAACAATACATTAATTTTATTTCATTTCAAATATTTTTTTTCTAATCTATCCTGAAACGGAACCAACAACTCTCGCAAAAGCTATGTGTGCTTCGTATAATTTATAGACGTTAATATTTTGTATTTAGTACCACTCTGTAGCAATTTCCCGAAATAGTTTCAGTTAAATATTTATAGACATCAACAGTGTGTCATCCATAACAAAAAAAAAACCACTTACCTGTTCCAAGGCAGAAAATTTCTTAAGTGACTCATTGAAATCATTGAGCAGATGAATTTCGGCTTCGAACTTCAAGTGAATTTGATTCGGTTCGTTCTGGAATTGGTAAAAAGGCGTTTGAATGATGCACACTTATTGGAAACCTCTAAAATGACCATATTACAGATACATTATCTGCACTGTAATTATAGGCATACTAATAGCTTCCTGTCTAAATACATAACGTCGTTATCAGCTTGTTTGGAATAATTTGCAAGACTATGTTAAGTCTCCCACATGGCAAACTAATAAACAAACCAATAAATATAAATTTTATTTTAGGACAGAATCGGACTCGGTGCGGAAGCGACGAAAAATTTAAATCGAATGCGCTTAAATTTTATTTTTCATTAAATGCTAAATTTTACCTAAATTTATATAGGGTATGTCATTAATACGTATAAATATTTTAACAATACCATTTAATATTAACCCTTTCGATACTGTTGCCGTAAAAGTACGATTTTCATTTGCAGCTTTGATGAGCAAGCGCCGTACTATTACGCAAATTAATCTCCATCGTTCAGGTTCTGTCACCGTACATTTTCAACTATTTACATCTTTAAATACACCATACTGATGCCGTACATACACGGCAGCACATCACCCACCCTAGCGCCATACTTTTTTTATTTATATTTTATTCTAAAAATACTTAGCGCTCAACTCTTCAATCAACTAAATATCCTATATAATCTTTATTTTTCATTTATTTCAGTTATATTTCCTGTATTTGACTCCAGTATGTTCTATATGAAGAATGGACCAACAACCAGGAGATTAGAGCATGCATCGGAAAAGCTAGATCCACCTTCAATCGGATGGATGCCTTCTTCAAGAGTCACAACCTCTCTCTTGCTACGTCTTCTCTGTCCTTTTTTATGGTGTTGAATCGTGGACCTTGAACGAAGATATGTGCAGAAAACTGGAAGCATTTGAGATGTGGCTATATTGGAGAATGCTTAAGATCCCGTGAACTGACCGAGTCACAAATGAGGAGGTCCTCAGAAGAATGAATAAGAACCGAGAGGTACTGACCACCATCAAATCCCGAAAGTTACAGTTCTTCGGACATATTATGCGAAAGAATCCAGATATGCTCCCCTTTAAGCCATCCTGAAAGGAAAAATATTTGGAAAACGAGGTCCAGAAAGAAGAAGAAGATAATCTTGGTTAAAGAACCTCAGAATCTGGTTCAATACAACATCTGTACAGCTTTATAAATTTATCTATATATTAAATCTTTTCCTGGGGTGAGTACTTACATTTTTAGTTGATCAACTAGCGGGCCAACTCGACATCGAGTTTTTTAAATGAACTTTTTATTTTGCGAGAAAAATATACAATATATACAATGACCGGAAGTAAAAATATTTTTATCAATAACTCAAAAACTATAAATGATAATTTCGTGAACTTACATTTTTGAACTCTACGTTGAATTCTCTATTAATTTGAGTAATAAAAACGAAACCGGAAGTCGACCTCAAAACCGGAATGCAATTTTTAGTTCATCAAATGTCGACATGGATATCATTTAGCAATTAATTTTGCATGCTGATCACGAATCCGGTGTCAGATTTGCTCTATCTTGAAGTTTTATGCGCGTTTCGGGCCACTTCCAGTGTCGGATCGCAACCGGAAGTACATATTTAGATTCATCTCGACGAGACCTTTCGATCCATATATACATTGTGGGGTCTAAAACTTTGTCTTTGTCTAAAACTAAAAGTAAATTTTAACTCAAAACCGGAAGTGAATTTTTGTACCAAAAGTATATCTTGACAATCTCATACGTAATACTAATAATATTCCGAAAAAATATTTTAATTATCTAATATGGTTTTTGAGCAAAGTGGTGGACAAGAAAAGGGCTTAGCGTTTTAGTATATAAGATTTTTTTATATATCTTAATTTAACTAATTTGTTTAATAATAATTATATTCATTTTATCCTTGACAATTTGCTGTTCGTTATTTAATATTGTAATTATTTTCAATTTTCATATGGCAAGCAAATATTTTAAAATATATACAGTTGCTAACACAAGGTTCATTATTACAGTTTTTTTCCTAATTCAATTTTTGTCTAACCTTTTTGAAGACTACCCGAACCACATGGTCGACCATTGGGAATAACATACTACAGTGAGCCACTGCTATGGGAACTCAACATATCCTTGCAGTTTAATCCCAAGATCAACAACTGGAACTGGCAACCAACAACTAAATCCTGCAATCCTGTCTAACTGCGTTAAGTCAACACCAAAAGCCATAAGTATCATTTAAAAATCTATTTTGTAAAGCTGCAGGCAAGATTTACTTTGATTTTAATTTAATATTAAAATTTCAATTTTTTATGTATAATAAATATGATTAGTTAATAGCTTGGTTTATTTGTCCCTGGCAAACTCATTTTTCAGATTTACATTTAAGATAAGACGTTCTTACACCTGAGAGACTGAGCTAGACTGAGCTCCCAAAGAAAGTTGTGTTTTATTGTCTTACATTAGCTCCCAACTTTCGGAGCTAGTTATATTGTCACCCATTGGCACCCACCGTTTCTGATGGGTCGTTCAATGATTACAACATTACTCCACAATACATATAGGCACAAAATGTTTTATTTAAATACTTAAAAATGAACTTTGATCATTATTTTAATATACCCTGACATTCCTTTGTGATATTTTGCAGCAAAAGTTACAGTCAACTCAATTAGTTTAAAACAGATAAATAAACAGTAAAACAATTTTTTTCACTTTCATCAGAGGCGTACGACTAAGAACCGGAAGGGTTACACATATCTATAGTCTACGCCATTGCTTGGCGAAATTATCGCTTTATAATAATTTTTCATGACAAAAACCATGCACGTGATCCACACAAATCAAAAGTACTAGCAAATGTAATAGAAGAGATCGTGTGATTATTTGTATGTATAGCGTTAACAGGCCTTTAAGGCCCTTTGCTGGATGGATAGTTTCCATCGTTTTCTGTTCTTAGCTGTCAGCTTCCAATTTCTGATTCTCATATCTCTGACATCTTCTATCACTACATCTTTCCATACTGTTGTTTAGAGAATATTAGCATGTTGTGACTGGCTGGCTGAATTCAAAGTATATCACTTAATTTAGTTTTTCATTCTCTTTTAAGTGCAGAATCCATTTTTTAAAATCTAATGTAGAGGGTGTTGTTTTTGGTTCGGAATATTTTTCCAAGATTTTTTAATCCGAACCTGGATTTCTTATAATTATAAATAAATGAATCGATTGGACACCTTAAAGAATATTCGCGTGCCAAATACATATAAAGAAATCGAACGGTCTATGCTGGGAGTGACGTTGCTCGACCGAATAAGAAACGAAGATCTGCGAAGAAGAAAGAGCAGACAAACGTAGTAGAGGGAGACCACCTACACGTTGTGCTGACGACATCAGGCGTATCACCAATAATTGGCAACAAAGAGCACAAAATCGTAAAGAAAGGAGGAGTTTAAGGGAGGCTTATGTCCAGTAGTGGACGTGATAAATGAAGGCTGGATGATGATGATAATATTTTTTAATGATGAAGTAAGACCCATTAAGTATGGGACCTTTGAGATCGCCCAAGTGCCCTCTATTTACAGTCAACGTATGTTACTTTCCCAACTAAACACCCTGTATATTCTTTCCACTGAAATGCTTTCATTATTTTCATCCTGTTTTCAATTACGAATGTAATCAATCTTTGGCCATCATTATTTGTATTCATATGTTTACTTTCGCCCCCTGTTATGTTTTTATACGTTTTCTCTTCCAACCTTTGCATTGGCGTCGCATATAATAATTATTTTAATATCTTGTTTGGGCATTTCTTCAGACAATGACTCTAATTCTTCATAAAATTCATCTTTCACTTCTTCTCCTTTTTCTTTTTTGGAGCGTGTATATTTATCAGCGATATGATGTGTAATTTTGTAAATATATTTCTTAAGCTCTTCTATCAGGTTAATTAATGCTCCCTCTTCGTATACTCCTCGTACATTCCATGTCGCAATATTTAAGTACGTATTAACATATTTATGTATGTTCAAACTTACTTGCCTGTTCATCGCTAGAATCCGTCGGCATAATGGGTCTTCTTTTTCTTTTTTCCCTGTTATAGGTATGCCGTTTTTTGGGTCCATATGGTAGGAATCAGACTGTCCGACCGACCACGACCAACCGTCCTACGGCGAACAACCAACTTTTGTATTTTTAGTTTTAAACTCACATTACTCGTTCGTTTTCCATCGACCGACCGTCAAAACGTCAGGAGAGTGTAGCAACATAACCACATTTTTGTAATATTATTTTACCGGGTTTTTTGTAGAAAATTGAATTATGAATAAAATTAGCAGCGATAATTCTACTGTGGAGACGTCTTCGTAGGTGTAGAACAGTTTGAATGCGTGATATTTTTTAAAAAAGACACCAACAATGAGAATTCTTTGTGTTATATCCCATTCTATTAAATGATTCTATTTAATTTCAAAATTATTATAGCATGAGCAAGCTCAAATTTTATAGGTTAATTACAAATTTTGAAATGTCAATGGTCAATGTCATTGCTCAGAACAGTATAAATGAATGCGAAATATTCCATATTCATCGACCAAACGATCAAAAATTCCAACAAGTCCAAATTTCAAAACTGGACGATCGCGATCGGTCGCTGTAAGTTATGGACGGTCGGTCTGGTCGAGCAGTCTGATTCCTCTCTTTTCTAGAATTTTCTCGTTTGAAAGTACGCTTTCTGGTCAATTCCAGTTTATGCCATCCATAGTTAGTTTTGTGTACCCTATCTTCACGATTTTACCTTCAGCTCTTAATTCCTTGCCTTTATTTACAATTTTCTGCCTCATGTGCCTTTCCTTTTCGGTCAAGTCATCGTTGATAAACATCTTTTCGCCAGTAAGAAATCTAACTTTGCTTTTTTTTTCATTATCTTCTTTTTTTCGAAAACTTACTTATTCCACAAGTGATAGGAACAAACGGAGATTAACACTTGGAGACAAAAAAACAATCTAAAGAAGACGGACATGCTTTGTGATATTTCACTACTGAGAACAGTTCACGAAGATGTTTTTGGAATACGAAACTTCATATGGAATTGACAATATGTAATGCAAGGTCAGACATCAGTAATAGAAAAGCGACACGATTTTACCCAATAATCTCGTAGTTTCTAATATATGACGGTCTTTGATACACTTAAGAATTCTTTAATCACCAACGACTAAATAGCTAAACCCTGAAATGTAGAGGAAGAAGAAGATGGACAGGGTAAATACATATCGGAGAAAAATAATCGTACCGTTAACGTTTATATTAGAAACAGAACACAGTATTGCCAGCAAATCCTACTTTTACGTCCGCGAGGACACGATGTCACCTAATCGCTGTGTGCAAGGTTTAAAATGGGTGTGTGTTAGACAGCAGACTGGAAATGGTAAAAGGCAAGATTATAGCACCTAAAAACTAGATCATAAAGGCTAGGGCAAGAAAGACCAATATAAAATTTATGATTTTCAGTGTGGGGATTACGGAAAAATACTCTTATAATACTAAAAAATCCAGTGGGTCTAAGATATCGCAAAAAAATTATCTTCTTTTTTTAGTGCCGACTCCATTATTAACATTATTAACGGTTGGCTACAACCATTGCAAATTCGTGTCTATCTTCTGCTTTTCTTAAGAGCGTCTGTGTGTTTAACCCGGTCCAGTCGCGAATGGTTTTCAGCCAGGACATTTGTTGTCTACTAGGACCCCTTTTTAGTACAGAAATTATAATAGACGAAAACAGCTGCCTAAATGATACTTAATAGAGATATGGAGCTAAAATTGGATATATTATACTGATAGAAAAGATACTTCGAAGAATACATATACGAAGGTTTGAACGAGGAGAAGAACGGATAACGAATTATAAAATTCAAACATTAAGTTGGTTCGATCACATAACCAGAATGAAAGAAGAAATAATTAACAAATAAATACTGAGGCTGGTACAAAAAAAGGCAACGTCCCCAAAGAAAACAGATGGAGGCGGTAACCAATCTGAAATTGTTGGTGGGAAACCTGGATATTGGAAGTCTTTGTCCTCAAGGTCTGTTGAACTCGACTATAAATATATAAAAGAAAACATAAAAGTTAACTTTAAAAAAATAGACGTTTTTATTACCAAATTATTTAATTAATTGTACTAGAGCCTACCCTGTTTGTAGTATATGTGATAAATTAAAAAAAGAAATTTCGGACTAAAATAGAAAAGTGTCCCGGAGGTAAAAACATCCGACATGACATCGAAAACGTCCATATAGCATTTTTCATATAAAAATGCTTGCACGTCATTCAAGATTTACGACGTCAGAACCCCACAGCGTTGTCAAAACATCAGAATAGTTAGTAAGAGAGGAATTTTTAAAATGTCAATATTTGTCAAACTATTATATTAACAGTAAATACACTTAGTTTTAAGACTACTGCAATAAAAATCCATTAGAAAACATTTTAATACAAAATTATATATTCTAAATTTTAAACTTACCTCTTTTAGAGCTTTAATATTAAAAACGTCTCGTGTTCATAATAATCTATCTTATATGAAAGCTTATCAGCTTTCTACAGACTATTTATTTGTTTTGGCATAGCCCAATCACAATACCCAACATTAATTAGTTTTTAAAGCTATTAATCTAAATTTAATATGTACGAGGCGTGTTTTTTAAGTAAGTACCGTTTTAGAATTAAAAAAAGACGTGCAAAGATATGGCACTAATTTTATTTTTACATGAAAGCCTGTACCTTAATCTACTTTTCTACATAATTTTCGTGAATATTAAAGCACTTGTCATAACGTGGCACCAGTTTTTGAATACCCTCCTGATAAAATTCTGCCGCCTGACTTGTTAACCACTGCATCACAAATGTTTTGACTTCGTTATCGTCTTGAAGACGCTGATCGCCCAGGTGTTTCTTCAAGTGCTGGAACAAATGGTAGTCGCTGGGCGCCAGATCAGGGCTGTATGGAGGATGATCTAGAGTTTCCCATTTAAATGATTTGATGAGATCTTTGGTCTGATTAGCCACATGTGGACGGGCATTCTCATGCAGCAAAACGATACCCTTACTCAACTTGCCACGTCTTTTGTTCTGGATTGCACGACGCAGATTTTTCAATGTCTCACAATAAGACGCTGCATTTATTGTCTCATTATGAGGCAGAAACTCCACTAGCAATACTCCTTTTCTGTCCCAAAAAACTGTGCACATGATTTTCCGGGCAGAAATTGTTTGCTTAAACTTCACTCTTTTGGGTGATGATGAATGTCGCCATTCCATGGATTATTGTTTCGATTCTGGTGTGACGTAGGCCACCCACGTTTCGTCACCAGTAACAATTTGGTCTAATAAATCTTCACCTTCACTGTGGTACCACTCAAGGAAAGTCAATGCACTGCCTAAACGTTGGGTTTTCTGCAAATCCGTCAACATTTTTGGAACCCAACGTGAACACAATTTCCGGTAATTCAAGTTCTCGGTAACAATGCGATACAAAACACTACGAGAATACTGAGGAAAGCAGTTGGACAATGATGAAATTGTAAAGCGTCTGTTTTCTCTCACCTTTTCGTCCACTTTCTGCACCAAATTTTCATTAACGACCGAAGGACGCCCACTCCGTTCCTTATCATGCACATTTGTGCGGCCATCTTTAGATGCTCTCACCCATTTCCTTACCATTCCATCACTCATAATGTTTTGTCCGTAAACTTCAACGATCTCACGATGAATATCGATCGGTTTTACGCCTTTAGCACTAAGAAATCGTATAACAGCCCGTAATTCACAATCAGCGTGACTCACGATTGTTGGAGGCATCTTAAACACTGGAGTAAACAAGTATACAATGAAGAATCAGACTGTAATGGCGTCAGTGCGTAGACAAGAGATGTAGGTAACCAGCGCTCATGCGCGGAATGCCGACCGTAGCGCTGCGGCGGCAGAATCGCAAAACGGTACTTACTTAAAAAACATGCCTCGTATTTATAAATACAATTTATTAATATATATTATATTATGATCATTATGATAATATTTAATTAAAATCATTATTTTTTGGAATATTAGACTTAAAGAGTTATATCATAAAATTTATATTATTAATAATAACAAATGTTTTTGGTTATTTCAGTTTTGTTCAATAAGAACTTATTCAATGATTTCTTTGCCTTTTGTTAATTTAGGAATCATACATTTCCTAAACCCATTCACATACTGCTTTCTCAAGCTCAAATATTGAGTTTCTAAAAAGAGAAAACCTTGATGACTCGAAATCCTCTCTTCTTAGATGAAATTTAAGCCCTGATAGAATATCTTAAATTTTACTTCACTTGTGTACCAGTTGTCTAAGTACTATCTATTCAAAGGACGCCGCAGTAGTTTATATAACACGAACATATTTTCTAGAAATAGCCAGCGAAGGCACGGGTGCAGAATCAGCGCTTTAATACGAAATTCCAGAAAAATACCGATCAAGAAGTTCTCAAACTTTGCTGACAAAGTGGTTAATTCAGCTTCTAGAATTACTATTACGCTAGGGCTGCAATTATAGCGTTCTGGCTCATAACAATACAAAGTGGACCAAAAGTCAGTTAACCGTTTTGTATATTAATAAAAGCAAAAATAATTGGAGTAAAAAAACGTTATTGTTTATTGTAAATAAGTATTTACAAAAAAGCGCATGCTTTACATTTTATGTTCAAAATGTAAACCACCTTCATCAATACATTTTTGGCAAGGCTTATACACAGTGAAACAAGTCTTTCTACAGAATTCCAAGTTGGCACGGAGAACTTCCAATTCTTCTGCAATACTGTATTTTAAGTGCTGCATATCCTGTATTGGGGTGGCAAAAACTTTATCTTAAAATATTCCCCACAAGGCAAAATCACAGGGTGCCAAACCTGGCGAACGCGCAGGCCATTCAATTGTACCTCTTCTCCCTATCCAATCACTAAACTGGTCATTTAAAAACTCACGAACTTGCAATCCGTAATGAGGAAAAAATTATTTTGGAGCGCACAAAGCATTGCAATGCAACAAACGCGGACGATAACAACGCATCTTCATTTTCTTTAACATAAATTCCATAAATGAAAACTGGAGCGTGATATTTCTAATTAACGAGATGTGCGATGTGCGGATTTGGTAGGTGCTTCGATGATAGGGCGACGAGTTGCATATTCGCTTTTGTGGTAACGGTGGTGGGGCGACCACTTCGAGGCGCATCTAAAACCGATCCGGTTTGATGACTCGAAATCCTCTCTTCTTAGATGAAATTTAAGCCCTGATAGAATATCTTAAATTTTACTTCACTTGTGTACCAGTTGTCTAAGTACTATCTATCCAAAGGACGCCGCAGTAGTTTATATAACGCGAACATATTTTCTAGAAATAGCCAGCGAAGGCACGGGTGCCGAATCAGCGCTTTAATACGAAATTCCAGAAAAATACCGATCAAGAAGTTCTCGAACTTTGCTGACAAAGTGGTTAATTCAGCTTCTAGAATTACTATTACGCTAGGGCTGCAATTATAGCGTTCTGGCTCATAACAATACAAAGTGGACCAAAAGTCAGTTAACCGTTTTGTATATTAATAAAAGCAAAAATAATTGGAGTAAAAAAACGTTATTGTTTATTGTAAATAAGTATTTACAAAAAAGCGCATGCTTTACATTTTATGTTCAAAATGTAAACCACCTTCATCAATACATTTTTGGCAACGCTTATACACAGTGAAACAAGTCTTTCTACAGAATTCCAAGTTGGCACGTAGAACTTCCAATTCTTCTGCAATATTGTCTTTTAAGTGCTGCATATCCTGTATTGGGGTGGCAAAAACTTTATCTTAAAGTATTCCCCACAAAGCAAAATCACAGGGTGCCAAACCTGGCGAACGCGCAGGCCATTCAATCATGCCTCTTCTCCCTATCCAATCACTAAATTGGTCATTTAAAAACTCACGAACTTGCAATCCGTAATGAGGAAAAAATTATTTTGGAGGGCACAAAGCATTGCAATGCAACAAACGCGAACGATAACAACGCATCTTCATTTTCTTTAAGATAAATTCCATAAATGAAAACTGGAGCGTGATATTTCTAATTAACGAGATGTGCGATGTGCGGATTTGGTAGGTGCTTCGATGATAGGGCGACGAGTTGCATATTCGCTTCTGTGGTAACGGTGGTGGGGCGACCACTTCGAGGCGCATCTAAAACCGGTCCGGTTTCTGAGAATTTCTTATAAAGTTTATACACCATTTCTCTCGTAGTAACAGGTCTGTTGGGATGCTGTGCCGCAAACTCTTCAAAAATAGTGTTCTAGTTGACATTGTAACGTAGGTACCCTGACAAAAGGCACATGCATTCGCCTGTCGTGTACTTTGTACGGAATACGTACAAAAGAATACTAATCATTCGCCCCTCACAGATCATGAAATATTTTCTTGGAGACGCGGCAAACTTACGCATGAATTTTTTGATAACGTTAATTGACTTTTGACAATGCAGTCTGATAATGCAGTCATCCCCAATCCCCAAGCACACCACCACCCCTCGCCTTACGGTATTATTTACACGTGTAGCCACATAAAAATCTAACTAAAATCAGTTCTACGCAGTCAAGTAAGCCTTTTAGGTAGGCTGACGATGAATATTGATTGCCCATTTTCTGTTCTTTTACGACATTTTGTTATCATTATTTCAAACTATTACAATTTGCGTGGAAAATTGACATTTATATACAGGGGGGTCGATCATATATTTACATTTGTTATGACTATATACCCAATAGACGGTACCTACATAGTACATACAATATATACATCGAAACAAAATTGCAATGTTGCATCTTTTGCCGTAGGTCTTGCTAAATATAGTCGAAATATAAAAATGTTCTTAAAACTTACCATATTTGCTTTGGTGGACATCTTACTGGACTGCACCGACAAATTCTTAACCAACCGAGTGGTTCCTTCTCCGCCGTTGGATTTACCTACTTCAGAACTCTGTATCAACGAGACTTTGGGCTCCGTCAGCGGCAAAACTTCAGATTTTTCTTCCTCGATTCTCGAAGAGCCTCTTTTTACGTTAACATTCTTGAGACTTTGGTGCGACAAATTTGTTAGTACTGATTCAGTACTACCAGAGGAATTTTTGCTCGACGTGATAATTTTTATGTTGTCGGTATGTTTTACTGAGTCGAGAGATACTTTACTGATGCTACTAATGGTGCTTTCAGGTTTTGGAGTATCTAGACTCTCCTGATCGTGTTGTAAAGTACCTTTCGAGTGATTACTTGAGGTATTATACTTCTCTGACGTACTTTTCTGTAACGAAGATGCTTTGCTATCAGTTTTTTCAGCTAATCTTGAATCCTTACTTAGAATCATCTCGGTGTTGACGCTAGACACAGTTTTCTGATGAGAAATTTGACTTTTACTAGTAACTTCGTCGTTTCCTGGATCGTGTGAAACTTTATTATATGGAGATCTGTTGAAGCTGATGATAGATCTACGGCTTCTATTCAAATTTTCTTCGTTTGATATGTCAGACTCGAAATCTGAACCATACGCGTTTTCTACAGTTAAATGATCAGTAATCTTCTTTTCTTTTGTAGAATAGTCGCCTAGTTTCTTTTGTTTCGTTAGATTTGTCTCGGTAGGTATCTGGCTGTCTGATTTTATAGTTGTATCACTCTTACTATGAGGTACGAGCTTCATGCTATCTATTTTATCAGTGTTTATCACGTAGTTGTCTGATAATAAGACTTTTCTCACAGATTCTTTGTTTTTTTTTAAAGAAGTACCGCTTTCACTAGATATTTCTGGAATATTTTTAGAAGTGTCGGATTCACTTCCCGTTTCCGTGATTTGCGTCGATCTATGTGAGATTCTTTTAAGAACGTCGTAATTATTCTTCGGTATCAGTTCTAAATGTTCTATCGCCACCGGATCCAAATTGAGACATTTGTGTGATATAAATGACCTTAGTTTAGAGTTTTCGTGATTTTTACCACTTGCAACAACCTCGACTTTTTCGTGAACCTTCGGTGATACTATTGAATTTTGAATTCCTATATCTTTGTGCCTATTAGTGACCTCGTGTAATTTTCTTGTTATGGTATTCATAAAATTGAAGGGATACGCTTGTGGAGGTTGTTCTTCTAACCACTTAGGGAATTCTTTGTGAACGGTTTCCGTCTGAATTTCTTTGGAGTGTTTTCTTGTTTCCTCTGGAGGTTTTATTGTCGTTGAAAGTGGGGTAATGTCTTTTGGTTTGGCACCCAAGTCATGGCTGATCTGAAAAATTGGAACAAATAAACGATATTGATACAAACTCAATAACAAAAATATAACAACCTTCTTACATGGTGACATAAAACGACAATATTATAACGAAATAAAAACCGTTTTTCAGATCTCAAACAGATAGCGCCCATGTTTATACTCCTTTTACCAAATTAATCGCAATTAAAAAGTGTTGTAATCGGCAACTGGAATATAATCACAACTTCAACGTTATGACACTGAGAAACCTTAACACGAGAAACAAACTGGTTAAGATGAAACAATTAATTGTGTCCATTGACACCAGAGCAGAGATGGCACAGCTGTAACCGCTGTCTTCTCGTGGAGAACCAGGATAGCATAGGGCACTATAAACCTGTTGTTGCTGTTGTGTGACAATCAATATAGGGACTTAAGACAAACAGAACAACGTTTTTGGACATGAACAACTGTACATCGCCTTTTCTTGACATAGATTGCCAAGGAAACTTGATTGAAGAAAGCACACAAGTTTTCTCCAGTAATGTTTAAAAAAGCTCTTTCAACTACTAAATAATTTTTTAGCAATTAATATAAAAATATTTATCTTATTGTGCATCTTCCATGTATTTGTGAAGACATACTTGTACATGAAGGAATACGATGTTATAGTGCACAAAAAATTAAATTTCAAATCGAGTGGTGAAGATTCTGATTCACGTTTTGTATTATTTCAATACATATACCAAACAATGTTTATTGTCTAGCCTCTTTCTTGTGGATTTCATGGAATATGTGGCAACATAGCGTGGCACACACAAGTTTAAATGAGCTGCGATCGTGATGGACCAGGGAAGTGTGCAATCAGTAGTTTTTAAAGACAGATCTATCATAAACTGTGCTATCACACTTATTTTTATTTTCATTAGTAATAAAAATGTTCAAAAATTCACTTCTCATTGACCTTATAAAGATCCATATAAGAACCTGTTCAAATAACTCCTTAATTGTCATATTACTTTGAATGTATTACAATGCCGATATGATTGTGTGGAGGAGAAGCTATGAATTGTTTAAAATACAAAAAGTATCACAGAACAAATACATTACTAGAAAACCAAAAATAGCATCATGGCAAGAAATGTATTGCCCTGCAGGTCCCAAAACTGCATTGAAAATAAGATGCAGCAGAATAAATAAATCATAGATTAAAAAACATGCATGAATATGAACTCCGATATATCTAGAGGAAAGGAAACTAGCCAATTACGTTATTTCAGAATAGCAGAATCTAAATAGTCGCTGGATAAACAAAATTCTTAGAAAAACAATTTTTATATGAAATTAAACATATAACAATGCAAGAAAATTGCACTTGCACACTGGCAATAACAAAACTGCAACTTTGTAAAATAATTGAAGGACTACCATTTGGACAAGGTCCCTTAAAACAGTTTACATTTACAATTTACAATTTTTACACAGTAAAGACAGAGTTCCAAAGTAAATAAAATCATTTAAAATATTTCTACGCAACAATAAAGGTATTTCTGGGAATTTGCACAATTTCTATATCTGGTCAACAAATTATCAAATAATTTTCATTAAACACATCAAAATACAAAATTTCTACAACTCATTATATAAAAAATATGACGAAGAAATTAATAGTGTAGCAAAATTGTTAGTACTTACTTTTTTGTCTTCTACACTGGGCCTTGTTGTCACATTGGAGACATTCAAATTGGGTGACTTGTATTCTAGAATGTTTTTAACAGCTAGTTCAGTGTGTTTTACTGCAAAATCTACGCTTGCATTTTCTGCACCATCAGCAGTGAATAATTTTCTAGGTTTAAGACATTCCAGGCCAGGTATATCCAAATTTTTGTATTTGTTGTTAGGTTTTGAAAGAATAGTGTCTGTGATTCTCTCATTTAAATGCCGATTTTGATTAGAATCCTCTTGTGTTATTTTGGCACTATGTTGCTCTAACTGTGTGCTTAATTTTTGCCTTGATTGAATATCAACAGGTTCCTTTGTAGCTTCTGCCTGTTTGACGCCTTGTCTGGTAAAATTTCTTGCCAAAATTACTATTTTTTCTGATTCTACTTTCGGTACCTCAGCTGTAAGGATAAAAATCAATCTTAAAATGGCACGGTAGACAGGATAAATAATATAAATGGATATTTTAGATAAATATGCCAATATTTGCTATAACTTCAAGTACCAATAATGATAGAGTGGGCTGCTGAACATTGACAAACTAATACAGATATAACAGATGAAACATTTACCTGAATTCAGCATGTTAAAAAAATTTATAATTTTACACAGAAAATTACTACTTTTTTATATAATAACTTGAACTGAGTGCAAGCTCTCTTCTACAAATATTAAAATAAAAATAGGTCATAATACATAGTTTTTCTGATATTTATATCAGGTTATGTCATATCATTGTCTGTGATTTAAAGGGGCCCAAGATTAAAAAAAAAATTCTAGCTATAGCATTGGATTTTTAAGAAATTCAGGGGAAAGTTTAGGATCATTTTCTATTTTATAGAAATTGTTTACTACTTGTAATGGGAATTAACAAAGATTTCAGTTGAAAATATGTTTATTTTGATGTTTCAATTTCCAGTTTAAGACATGGTACTTGGAAAAAAATAATATAAAAATGCCACAAGATAATAGCTTCAGAAGAATATGTAGTAAATTGATTGGACAACAGTTAAAATGTAAGCTTTAGAGGATTTAACAAAGTCAGCTACTGAACAGTAAAGTTACTAAGGATAATGAATTAGAGCAGTGGTCGCCAATCTCTTCAATGTGTTGAGCTACTTTGTTAATTTTGGAATAAACAGCGAGCTACCCACACGAAAGCCACGTAACGCAACGTAAATGAAATAATCCACAGTTAATCTATCATTATATGTATTTATTTTACTGTTTAACTGGTAATACATAATACATAGGTACTAATAATAAACTAATAACAAAATAACTAATATTACTAGTACGTACTTGTTCATAGCTACATTCCTACCTATCAAACGAAGGTATTTAAAAAATAAACACAAACTTTTATCCAGCCACAACGGCATGTCACGTATGATTTAAAAATAGTTAATAATAACAACAAAAAAGTAACGCACTATCATAAACATAAACATTGAAAAATAAAAAAGCACGTTCAATGAGAAGGCTGACACTCAGACTCATCGATAATTTTTTTAATGTTTGCAGTATAATTTGATGCAGCCATTCGAATACAATTATCCAAATGTTCATTTGTAAGTCGATTGCGATATTTGTTCTTAATAAACTTCATATTGGAAAAAGAAGATTCACACAAATAGGTTGAACTGAATAATGCTTTCACTTTCAAGGCAACACGGCATAGAACTGAATATTTGTCTTTACTTACAATAGGCCAGATACATTCAGTACTTGAGACTAACGATTTTAAGGCTAAATCATTTTTGAAACTCAATGACTTCCATTTCTGTTGCAGCGATGTCTTCGACAAAGTTCTGCATAACACAAGCTGCAAACTGCTGGATATCAATTTCCGTAAAGGGTGAAACAACAAACTGCGCTACTAAAGCCATTTCATTGAAATCCTTAAAACGATTTTTGAAGTTACTCTTTAGGGTAGAAATTATTTCTACATGATATTTGTTGTCATAGGGTTCTAATGGATTTTGAGATTTTTTTTTTCTGAAAGAATAGGAAAATGCTTGGAATCGCTGTTAATTAGGTTTTGTTCTCAAAACTCCAGCTTTTGATAAATGCTTTTATATCAGAAATCATTTCCGCTAGTTGTTTGTCTCTCCCCTGAAGCTGCAAATTAAGTTCGTTTAATTTCTCTGTAATGTCCACGAGAAAACCAAAATCTGATTGAATTTTCTAGTTCCGGAGTCAGTTCATCGCGTTGTTTGAAAAATTGAACTATGCTAGATAGGACATCATTAAAACGTTTCAGCACCCGTCCTCTACTTAACCATCGGACTTCAGAGTGAAGGAGTAGGTCCCCGTATTGACAGTCAACTTCATCGGCCAAGGTTCTGAATAATCTTCTTTGTAACGCTTGAGCTCTAATCTTGTTCACAATTTTTACCACCAGTTTCATAACGTTGTTTAGTTTCAGGAAATTTCCACATAATGCTTGCTGATGGATAATGCAGTGGTAACAGAGAAATTGCTGAAAAGTTTCATCTTTACGACATAACGCCACCAGACCCTTATCACAACCCACCATAGCTGGAGCGCCATCGGTTGTCAAGCCTACCATTTTCGATATTGGAATTTTCTCGGAAGAAATAATATTTTTTAAATGAGAAAACAACTCCTGTCCAGTAGTGTGTCCTTTCAGTGGAATGAACTTCAAAAGATCTTCTTTAATTGTAAAATCACTAAAAACCATCCTGAAGAACACGGCCATCTGGGCAGTGTCAACGACATCTGTTGATTCATCCAGTTGAAATGAAAAATAAACACAGTTATCTAAATCAGTTCTTAACTGTAAAAAAATATCATTGCTCATTACTTCTACACGTCTCATCACTGTATTAGCAGAAAGTTGCATAGATTTTATAGCTGAAACTATCTCGTCTTTATTTCTAAAGTTGGCAAATAACGAATCAGCAGCTTCTAAAAACGCCTGTTTTATCATTTCCCCGTCTTCATAAGGTTTCTTTTTTTGTGCAATTATCTGGGGCACATGATACGATGCTTCCGTTGCAGCCTTATTTTTGTCGACTGTTCTTAAAAATATTGATTGTTGTCCAATTAACTGTTTTTTTAACTGTTTCAGTTTCTCCTTTCTGGCGGCAGAATGTAGTGGGAATGATTTTTCAAAATTAGATTGTACAGTTTTATGATGTCTCTCAATATTTCCTTTTTTAGCAACGGAGACCGAAGTATTACATAACAAACACACATTTTTATCTTTAACTTCTGTAAAATATCTACAGAATATCTACAAGCATACGTTTGGTGGTAAAGATATTACCACTATAATTAAGCGAAACCGCCTGCAGTGGGCAGGACATGTAGCCCGGGCCCCTGAGTCAAACATGATAAAAAAGATTCCTACAGCGCAACCCGTGGGAATGAGAAGACGGGGTAGACCAAAGCTGAGGTGGATGGACGGGGTAACACAAGATGCCGAGAAGATCGGAGTCGGCAACTCGAAAATGCAAGCGAGGGACAGAATATAATGGCGTAGAAAGCTTGAGAAGGTCGAGGCCCTCTAAGGGCTGTAGCACCAAGATGATGATGATGATGATGAACTTCTGTGAAAAAGTATTGTTCTTCCCATTCCGAATGAAAGTGATATGTCTTTACCTTCTTACAACTGCTTGCCATAATATTATTTTTGTTGTTCTCTACTAACCCAACCGCTGGACGTTGATTACGCGCACAGTTTTAAACTAAGCGCAATGTCGCCGCGCCGTGCGTATTTATCCCGTTCAAAGCAATCCAGATCGTTCTCGAACACTAACGCGCTGGTCCGGCTGGTCGGTTCTATAAATAGCCGATTCTAACTTCTAACTTCGAATTTTCGGAAGCTTCTCTGGTTTTTGCAGTTTGTATTTTTGTAAATTAAAATCGTTGTGAGAGCTACCAGAATTGCCTCCGCGAGCTACCGGTAGCTCGCGATCGACAGGTTGGCGACCACTGAATTAGAGGATAACATGGGTTGTCCTTATTAAACACTTCTTAGTCTCCTCAGTTGGTAGATTTACGGAAGATTCCTGTGAATTAATTGAATTAAAGTATGAAAATGTTTTTACATTTACACTTTTTGCTTTTCTGGTATCTTTAGTTTAAAATTCTGTTATGACCATTGAATAAGAAGGAAATTCATAAAGTAAAGTTATACTAGAAACAAATTTAGAACATATTTGAATACTCAATTTTACTGTAATTGATAGACTAGGCTTCCTATATAATTTCATACAAATTTCAAATTACAAAGATAAAGCTGGGATCCTAACTTTGCTGATTTTATGTAGAATTACTTATATGTCAAGTTGAAGTCTTTATTGTATGGTAATAATTAAGTTCATTTAAAGAAGCTTGAGTAAATTGTAACATAGTACCATTAGAATATAACCATAAATATATAAATATAAACCTACCTTTCTTAGCTGGAGCATTTTGTTTCATCCTCTTGACAAAATCAGGTGAAGGAGGGTATAACAAATTTGGATTTTTAACCGAAGCTGCTGGCGGCTCTTTGTGATGTAATTTATCCATAGATTTGACTTTCCTTAAGTTACTAGCCAAATTGCTAGGATTATCTGGTCTTATATATGTATTTCTATCCCTAGATTTTGATCTTTCTCTTTTGGCTTGTACATTTTTGGCTAGCAACTCCAATGACTTTTTATGCAATTCCTGCAACTTCTTTTTCTGGAGTTCATGTTTAAGCTTTGCATCATTTTGAGCCTTTGACTGTTCTATCCGTCTTTCTTTCTGCTTCTTCATGTACTCCCTAGTTTCTTTTATATCATAAGCTTTTGGTTTTTTTGAAGAGTCGGCTTTAGTCTTGGCTGGAATGTTGTGTGGTTCTTGTATTGGTTTGGAATGTTTCGTTTCGTAAGACTTAATTATTTGTACTCTATTTGGAGATTCTAAAGGTTCTTTTTCTTCTTTAGCTGATGTTGAAAGTTCTACTTTTGACTGTGAGGGACATACTAAATTCTTTCCCTTGTCTATCAAATTTTGTAGTTGTGTCTTTAATGCTTCGGTTTGTCTTTTTGTTTCCCTAATTTTATGAGTTATTTCGCTTTCGTCACACATTGTGTTAAGTTTAATATTTTAAAATTTAACTTAGCTAAATCACAGTTTAAAATAGCCTACTATTATCACAGTATACACAGAGCATTGTGAATTTTATTGAAAATCCTACATTTTTTACATGTAAAAACTGTACTTTTTATTAAAATATATTTAAAAAAACATTCATGATGCGAATTACTGTACATTAACAACAAATCATAAACCTTACTTTTGTTTTTGACATCTAACCTTTTTTCTGTTTTAGCAATAGCTCTACCGCACTCAACAGCAGATAAAAGATATCTATATACACTTATAGAAGAGAGAAACACTTACAGTTCGTTTTCCGAGCAATATAACTACAACAAAGAAAATTTAAAAATATCTTAAAGTTCTGTCACAGAATAGAAACTCATGTTCTGTCTCAATAATAGAATGACATTTTGTTCTTGTCATTGATTTAACTCATAGGCATGCCATCAGGATAGCATTCCACAATGCGTGTGTACCACAGATCACCTACCTCTGTTAGTGATTAGTGATTAGTTATTAAAGGTCTGTGGTGTGTACCTAAAAGGATCTTAAGGTCCATTCGCTCAGCTCGCGCAAATTTTGACAGATTCATAGCTGGAAATCTACAACACAAAAATTCCTATCTCACACACTATTAACAGCTCTCTTTAAGATTATCAGCTTAAATAAACATTTATTGCAGACTTCTTTCATTGAAAAAAGAAGAAATATTACAAAAAGTGGAAGTGTATAGTAATCCTATAAAATTTTGGGTAGTAGTATATATTTAAAAATATATTTCATTTATAATTTAACATATTCTAGTAAATATTTATATTAATCACGCTGTTTATTTTATTAAATATAGGTAATAAAGTCGGTAATTCGTAAAGTTCTATTTTATTTACGTTTGTTTACGTGCTACAAGCACGTATGCTTGGTTGTATAGTAATTTCCAGCCACTTCAGCCACTTCATCGAGTTAGAGCCACTTCCAGCCACTAGTCTGTCAAAAAATAACTAACTTATAAAAATAACGCAAAAAAATAATTCACTAGACAGTTCGGACTGGGATTAGCGAACAGACTGTAAAAATGGATTTACAATGAAAATTAGTTGACATTTTTTTTTAATATTATTGACGCTTCTCTTCTACAGAATATGGTCATTAAATATACGATAATGTAGGGCTGATAGGATATAATAAAATTCTCGATTAATTTTACGTTACTAATAAACAAATATTTACAGATATAAAAATCATAGAAGAAATTAAAAAGGTAGGACAAAGATACAAGCTTTGAAAAAAACCCATTTGTTAAGCAGGCGCTACTATTCTGATTCCAGATAACGAAGACAACTACGAATGGGATTTTTTTTGAGGGTGTAAAAATCTTCTAAAGATGCGTGTTGGATTCAGAGTAAAAAGGATACGCCTGAGTGCATTTCCCCCCTTTTAAGTCGTGCTACCCAACCTACCAACTGAAACCATCGTCATAAAAAACGCATAATTTAAACTTTTACATTAAAAACAATCGCACGTCACGGAAAATGCCTCTACGAAGACGGTATTGAGTGGAGTTTGTAGCTGAAGTTGTGTGGTTTGGAAAAACATACTTTTATAATTGAAAAAAAGCAGTTTTAAACGTTTTCAATCATTCTTAATGTGAAAGTTTAAATTCAGTGTTTTTTAGGCATATTTCAAATGTCTGAAATCTGTTGTGAAAGCTCAAAACCGAAATGACATGCTATAAGTTTTGAAGATTAGCTATGGAAATTCCATAGTGACTGGTCAATAAAAGTAATAAATTTTATTGATCTCATGAGAATCAGAAAAAATGGCAAAAATCGCGCAACGTTTATTTACTTAACAGATTTATAAAAACTGACTTTGTTTGCGACAAAATCCAAAAATTGCATACAAAATCTGCATTCTTTACCTTAACAAATTTTGATTTTTGTCGATAGGATACTCTGATCAAAAGATATAGAATTTTTACCGTAGAATTGATACATATTTTATCTAAAATTTATTTCGCCCGCGTAACTGACATTCAAAATCGCCGGTCGCTTTAAGCGTAGTTTCTGAGAGAACGGTTCATTCTACACGAAAAGTGCCAATATACATTTTTGTCCAAATTATCTTAGCTACATTTTTTATTTCAAATATTTTTTTCTACAGCATACAGATTCTTGGTAAATCGATTTTTTCCGTTTCCCCCCAAGAAGGGTGGTTTTAGGAGGAAGCTGGAGGGTAGGAGTGGTAAGCTGTTTTGCATATTTGTCGGGGTCCCAAAATTGGCATTTTCAGTAAAATTAAGCTTGTTTGCATGATTTTTAAAGGCTCAGTGGTATTTTCATCTCTGATGACTGGATTAAATGTGATTTTTACGAATGACATCTAATGAAATTTATACGATTTCAATCAAGGTAGTTATCTAATAGTTACTAAAATATTTCAAATTATTCTTATTTATCTACGTTTTCTGTTACACGAAAGCGTTTATTGACTTCATTTTTTCGTTGTCCGGTTATCGTGATTATTTTTATCAGCGACGACTTTGACCTTTTAGTAATTAATAGAAATCAATTAATGTTAATGCTAAAAACATCAATACAAGAGAATACTAATAATTTTAGTAGACATCTACGACTCTTAAACCGATTCATTATCCAAAAAATATATACCTACATTATTGATTGAATATCGTGAAACAGCAATATAAATACACACATCAGCAAAGCCAATGGTTAATTTATAAAAATTTTAACAACTGTTTTTTTTTAGAAAATAATTGCAATATGAAAATATATTTTCGTATGTCATCACTTTCAGTGCTACTGCAGCCCGTTGTAGCGTTTTTCAGGGTCCATTTCTTCATATTTGCCTTGGTTTTCCAGATTCGCACTTTCTTCTTTCCAATACAATTCTTAGGTTTCCCTCCACTTGGTGTTTAAATCTTGTTTTGGACTTCTGGAATCATATGGAAGAATTATTTGCAGAGTCAGGGGATTATTAGCTCTTAACTCATTAGGTTTCCTACCTTTATCAAGCTGAGAATTCAGTTCCTTTCTAGCGATTTCTATATTATTGATATTACGAGTGTGACTATAACAGGCATCCAATATAAATAAAACCTTCGATTCAATAGTTTGGTTAGTGTGTTGAATGAAATGTTTGAATTTATTTGTAAATATGTTCATTTGAATCTATCTTGGTGGATGTGCAATCCCTTTCCACTGTCTGGCTGTCCACCAGATCCTGATGGACAGCCTTTCATTAGCTGTAATATATTTCGGCGTAAAAATTGGTATTATACTATATTTTATTACGTTTTCTACAATTTTAGAATGAGACTGTACAGATTCGTCATAAAGCAAATTACCAAAAACTCTTTAAGATCTAATAAACTATCTTTTCTGTCTGACCGAGTTGAAAAAAACATTTCACATAGTAAGGCTCTATAATTCATCTTTTGTACAAATAGTTCAAAATAATTTGTTCAATCTAATAGAGAAAGTCCTTTGGATATCATAAAACTATTGAAAAATCTTCCAAAACAACCAGATGGAAGTCAGAATAGATGGACAACCTACGGATCTACAGACGTGTGCAACAGACTATGACAGGGGAACTCATTAAGTCCTAATAGATGAAGTCATTAAAAGCCCCAACAAAGGAAGAGTAGCTATTCACTATAGAACCATCAATCAATGGCAAAATCGAAGATGAATAAAATAAAAACGTATCTGTGAGCAGGTGTAACTGTTTCTGATAAGTTTTTCGAGCGAAAATAGTGTAATTGCTTTCTGGTATCGAGCTCCTCTGTTAAAGAACCACTTTTTCTAGCTTTTGACGCTCGCTTAGCAATTTAAAGAGGATTCAGATGCACGCACGCATAGTAGTAATCGTAGCTTCGAGAGGTACGTAGGCCCCTAAAGCATGCCTTGCGGTGGGGAGAGTTGACAACTGGATGAGCCAGATATAAACCCTAACAACCCCAATGTTCCCCAGAGATTCAACCACACTCCCCACACGTACCATTATATCGTGGGGAAACTATTATTATCTTAATTGCTAGTCATGTGAATGTCCTGAGAAATAAGACAGGTGAGGCACTATATTGTAGTTCTGTTATCATTCATTTGTCGTCTCGTCTTTGTAATGCGTGCTCGGAAGCCGAGTTCCCGTTAATACTACCGAAAACGATGGATTCATAATTTACTCCAAGTGGACTGACGATATATGGCCTTATTTCTTGGCAAAATAGACAGAAGGCGATTGGTAAGTTAAAAAGTAAGTATTAAAGGCATAATCTATGTGATGGAAAAAGTATGTATTGTTAAGAACGAAGAGAAATGTAAGGTAACGAATGAAAAGTTATTGGTCACGTCTCTGAGATTATCCAAGTACTTGACAAGTTTTTTATTTAACACGTTGAGTACCATCATACACGCAAATAAAAGTTTCAATATGCCGTTATATTTTTTGCCATAAAATGTATAATTTGCTTATTCTGAAGAAAAAAAAACAAGACCACTACCAAAAGGGCACTACACCTTATCTACGTTGTTAATGAACATATAGTGACATACGAGATCTCACATGACAGTATGGATGGATCGTTATAATAGGAGATAATAATGACACACTTAAAGGTAAATTTTCTATATTAACCTGAAGAAGGCCTCTATTTGAGTACAAAATAAACAAGTGAAAAACTTTTAAGTATTCTTCAGACCAAAAACATAGATAGTAGAGATCTACAAATTACATCGAATCTGTATCAAAATCAGAAAGCAAGAATAAGAGTCGAAGGAGAACTGACAGAGGAAGTAAGTATACTTAGAGGAGTTCGACAAGGATGCATACTTTCACCACTCTTATTCAACGTCTACAGTGAAGTGATATTTCAAGAAGCTTTATTGGATATTGTGGAAGGTATTTTGATCAACGGAAATAGCACTAATAATATTAGATATGCGGACGATACGGTCATATTTGCAAGTGGCATGGAAGATTTACAGTACATAATACAACATGTATACAATGCATGTGAAAGGTACACTGCAAATAAATCTCTAGAAAACGAAATCAATGATATTCTCAAAAAAACCACAAAATGTAGATAACCTGATCATCAATAATACAACGATCGAAAGAGTAACAACATATAAATATTTAGGAACGTGGCTAACCGAAGATGGAGATCAAACAAAAGAAATCAGATCTAGAATAGAAATGGCAAGAAACACGTTCATAAAATTGAAGAACTGACTTTGCAACCGTAACCTTAATATAGAGATCCGCTACGTTGCTACGTTTTTTCTACTTTACTATACGGCATGGAAGCGTGGACAATAAAATAGTCTGAAATCAAAAAATTAAACTCCTTTGAGATGTGGTGCTACAGGAGAATCCACAGAATATCTTGGACTGAAAAAGTAACTAATATAGAAGTGTTACAAAGAATGAAGAAAGAATGTGAAGTCATAAAAACTGTTAAAATTAGAAAGATTCAATATTTGGATCATATAATGAGGGGCGAGAAGTACGTATTACTTAGGTTAATTATGCAAGGGAAGAGAAAATTTGAGAGAGTGGTTCGGTTGCAGCTCATTAGAATTATTTAGAAGCATGGCTAATAAAATTAAAATAGCGATGATGATTTCCAACCTTCCATAGGAGAAGGAACCTGAAGAAGAAGAAACAAGTGATCGAATCCTAACATGCTATAGAGAAAATAAAAAAGGAGTAAGGACAAAAGTTTTTTATCGCAATAAATTTTATTAAAATAAACAAAGAAAGAAAGTAAAACAGATCTGTTCTAATATATTATTTTATTAATTTCAAATATAAATGAGCACTTCAGAATAAACTAATAAACACACCTAATAAAAAACTAATACAATAGTTGTAGAGGTGGTCACTGTAGTAACATGTTCATTTATTAGGTAACACACTTAAATACCACCAAAATGATACCTTTATACAAACAAGTAGTATAATCAATAAACAAAAGAGTTTTCCAATTTTCATCAAAATTTGTATTAATCTGGCTAAATGCCCCCCTTTGGGGTAAATACATCATATAAACTTCTATTTCTGTGATAGAGTAATGGAACATATCAGAACTATAACTTAATACTGCGGATGATCCAGATATTGGTGTTGTTGATGGTTTTATGGTTGAAATGCATTTTTCTAATACAAAAAGTGAATCAACAACCATTTGTTGATTATATATTACAATCTTTGGTATTCATAACGTAAAATAACAATATCAAGGGAACAAAAACTTTACACCACTTAAAATGAGTTTATTAAAAAAACTAAAATAGTCTTAACACAATGAACATGTTTAGCTGGTAAAATCTAAGATAAACTTCTTTCCTGTCATTCCTTTAACTGTCAAAGTGTTCATAATAGCCTCATGGTAGTTATTAAATCTCACCATTTTATGAGAAGGCCCATGTAAATCATTATTGGTCATTAAAGAAATCAGTTCCTCAAACATTTCCATTCTTTCCACACTACTTCCATTTTCTTTTGTCCATCTGGTCATCCAGAAGCCTCTAACTTTAATATCCTTGAAGATTAGAGCAGAAGTTGGAACTGTAACAGGCTCCCTAGACATGCCTCCATAGGTAACTATTGGACTACCATTCTGTAAGTATCTCATAATGTCCAACGCACTTTTTCCGCCTACACAGTTCAGAGCCAACTTCGGCTTATCAACAGCTCCTCTAAATATATCAGTACTCCTTATTTCCTCTTCTGTAAGAACATATGTAGCCCCTAAATTCTGTAAGAACTTCCTCAGTTCATTTATTTCTGGTCTATTTCTTACTACATTAACTGTTCTTACACCCCATGACTTACATAATTGTATCACATTTTGGCCACAAGCTGAATTGGCTCCATTTTGAATAACAGTATCACCAGGTTTCAATGCTGTAAAATCTCTTAACATCCTATATGCCGTACAAGGGTTCACAGTTAAAGTAGCTGCTTCAACTAATCCCAATTTTTTTGGAACTTTTAACACATTATTTGAATTTAACACAATATGAGTACGCCAGGTACCTAAGTTATTTGTAAGAGGCACTACATGGTCCCCTCGACTAATATCAACAACACCAGAACCAACTTTTTCCACAATTCCAACTCCTTCATTTCCGGGAACTGCAGGTAGTTCTGGCTTGGAGGGATACTTTCCTTGAATGGTGTTAATATCTGCTGGGTTCACAGGTGCTGCTAACATTTTAATAAGTACTTGTTGGTCATTGGGGTCTGCTATACTTTCCTCTTCCAAATTTACTACCTTAAGCGGATCTCCATATTCAAAATAAATCAGCTTAGATGACGTTGTACTCGAAAATCTTTGAAAAATATTTGAAATATTAGTGTAGTTGAATAATTTAGTGGATTTCATGACTGTTGACATCGTTTTCGATTAAAACAAAACACCAAAAGAAAATATCTGGTCTTTAGTTCATAAAGGTTAGAACCGATTTATTTAAAACATTTGTATGTAACTTATGTCAAAAGTGACATAAGAGATGTGACAAATTACTGCAATTATCTTCTGTTATAAAGACAAGAGTCCTCCTTTCATGAGGATGCACCGAAATTCTTCAGTAACTAATATTTCTATTCTAGATTTTTCTAGTTTAATATTTAAGATATAGGATTAAATATAAGTCAGAAAGTTATTGAAGAAATTAAGAAATACAAAAAATATTCAAATACCAAAGTGTTCTTGCAGCGGCTCATGTGGCAGTCGCAATAACTAAACTATTGGGGGGCAGTTACAGGTTCCTGCAGTTCCTAGCGAATTATGGAAAATCTTTTGTATCGATCATTTCATGACAAATCCGTTGTACGTCATCCAATTTGATGTTATTTGTTACCGGATTGTTAGGATAGTAAGAAATGTATAGAATTCCGAAAAAATGAAAATTTAAGATTATTATTATTATAAATTCTTCTGCATATCGTCACAGAATAATAAACAATCAGAATGCCCACTCTGCTTGTCAAGATCAGTACGCGCAGACGGAATCAGCCATGTTTTAAACGGAACCAGTGCTGTTCAGTGACATTTTATCTGGTGTGCGTAGAAAAATTATCCCAGTTTAATTTATTTACGGCAACAAAGACATAATATTTCAAATTTACTAAATTATTAATCTCTAAAAATTTAAATTACAGTTCTGTGGTAGCTCGTCACAAATTTCTCAATCCGGGTCTATGTTTCCGTTTAAAATATGGCGATCGCGTGCTAACACACTTCAAAGGTGGCATCTGGGAGTGGGCATTCTGATTGTTATTAATTCTTTGATATCGTTATAAAGGGGGGAGATAACGGGATATTAAAGACTGCCAAAAAAGTCTGTTGAACATAATGATTATATCACAACATAGTAACATCATAAATAATGAAATATGGGATACCGAATGGATAATTTTTAACCATATGCTACTCCACTAGAAGAGTATAGGTACCTCTGTAGGCAGAGATTTATATAATCGTATCAAATCCGAATTATTTCCTTACCGGACATGCGTGAGTGAAGAGACAGCAAGCAGCTGCATATAATGCAACTGTTTTATGGAGACTTAAGCTGTAGCCTAGCTGCATTGAAAGTTACCTCCCCCACACCAGATACTATTATCCATGAGTCAAGGGTATGTAGGATTCTTAAATAATATCAGTGGCCCTTTTCTGTATTAAAATATTAAATAAATGAAGATACATTTTGCTTACAACAGACATTATGACATTTTTTGATAGATATAATTGCTTATTCATTATAATTCGTGCGTTTTAATTTTTTTGAACAAAAATATTATTCTATAATTAAAAATCGATTTTTTACTAAGTTCCTACTAAAATTATAAGAAGAACTAAATTTGGGTTAACCCCTAAAGGAGTAGAGTGCCTTCACTGACTTTTGCCTGTTTAATATTCAGAATATAGGACAAGATACATTAATTTTCATGGTTTTTGTGAAAACAAACGGAAAATAATGGAAAAACATCTAAGAAGATTAAATTAAACTTTTATTAGATATTTATAAAGTGAAAGAAATTGTACGATTGCAAAAACTTATAATTAGAATAAAACTAAACATATCCAAAATATCTAAGAAACACAAAGCTTTTTTCTCATATAGGTATACATCATTTTTGATTGGATTTTAGAAAAGGGACATACCGTTAAAATGCCTGATTAGTCAGCAATGAACTCCTCTTAATTTCAGTGTTAGATGATTTCTCTAGTATTAAATAATCAAACAAAAGTTAAAAAGTGCACTAATTTGACGAAAATTTTTAACATAAAAGTCAATATAAAACATAAAAATTTAATAATAAAGGTGTTTAATAACCTGTGTTTGACATGCTTGACATGCTTAAAATTAAATTATCAATTTTGTTTTGAGGCAATAGGATCCATTCCTCTGTAAGAAGATCTTGAAGGCCTTGTCTAGTATGCAAAATTGTGCAGATGTAGAGCAATCCGTCCCTGAAGCATATCCAATATATGCTCGATGGGATTAAGATCTGGCGATTATGCTGGCCACTGTAAAAGTGTAATATTCTCATTATGAAACCCATATCTTACAGTTGCTGCAGTATGTGGCCTTGCATTATTGCAAAAGGTTATAAAATACGATCGAAATATTGATATTGATTCATAAAAGTGCCTTCCATAAAAAAGTTCGATGATGAAGAATCATTTAAGCCCGCATTATAACTTGTAGACCACTGGACGAACATTGTATATGCCTAAGTATCTCTTGTTGACCAGGTGCTCTCCCAACTCTCACTCTTTTTGAATCAGAGTAGAAACAAAACCTAGCTTTATCTGTGAATAACACTTAACTCCATTCTTGTAAGCCTCAATACACATGTTGGTATGCCCACCTTAATCTGAGTCCACGATTTCCATGACGTAACATGGGAACCCTCAATGGACGTCTGACGAGCAAACCAGATGCATATAATCTATTTCTTAAAGTTTGGTCACATACAGTAACGTTGTGGTATTTTCCAAGGCCCCACAGAGTACAGGTGCAGTTATTCAGGTGCACTTCGACGAGCTAATCCTGCTACATATCGATCCTGTCGAGGTGTAACTGCACGTTGACCACCTCCATGAAGTTCAGCGACATTATCAAATTATTCATATCGACGCCACAATCGTGAAATCGTGCTCAGAGATACGTCAAAATGACGTGCAACATCAGCTTGTGAATAACTAGCCTTAATCATTTTCACATCAATTACCATTAAATTTGAACATGTGTTAAACGCCGACTCTTCATGACTATTTTTGCGTTTAATAATCTTGTTTTATTAAAATTTTAAAGTAAATACAGACTATCTTTAAAATTTGAAGTACTTTTTCTTTCAAATTTTAAGTAATTAATCGTACGGATTTGAGACGCTGTCACTTTTGCTTTAATAAAACAGTGCAAGTGACAGATTAATTTTCATCACATACCTTGATAATCAGAGAACAAGTCTTCAAATAATAATCTAATAATATGCATGTTTAAATTTTTATTGAAAGAGTGGAATAATAGTGAGGTTCCTTAGACATTTTTGATGTGTGTAGTTTAAATATTTGAAGTGCTGTAATTTAGAAATTGAATAAAAGCCAAAGGCCACTGTTTCTGAAATTGTTTTGTAAATTATTACAAAAACATTGTTTTGTAAAGAAAGCCGTTAATAAAGTTAAATAGATATTTACACTATTATTCTTTGTGGATTATTAATACTTTTAATAATATTCAGAGTTTAATTTTGTACTGTAAAAATAAAGATACACATAATATGAGAGAAGTAAATTCATTTGAAAGACTACGAGTCCTAACATCTAAATGTTTGGACAAACCGTAAATTTATTGAAACGTTCATCTTCACAACTTTGCTTATTAAACCAAAGAACGAGATCAACAATACATTAAACTCTATCATCAATAACAAAATATAACAAAGTATATATGGCCCTTGCAGAGACAGCGTGACAAACGAATGGATGGGCAGATACAATAACGAGCTAGAGTCTCTATTCGAAAAGGAAAATCTAGTCAGATATATAAAGGCCAATAGACTCAGATGGGCAGGGCATGTGATACGCAGTAACGACAATCGCCTTATAAACAATGTGTTCTGGGAAAGGCCAGAGGGAAGAAAGTCTGTAGGGCGGCCTAGAAAAAGGTGGAAAGATGCAGTCAAAGAAGATCTAGAGAAAATGGGAGTGCGACAATGGGAATTACTGACACAGGACCGACAAACATGGAAGGCAATAGTAAACGCGGCAAAGACTCACGAAGAGTTGTAGCGCCATTGATGATGATTAATAACAAAATATTGAAATGGTTCGGTCTCTATAAACTTCGAATTGCACCGTTCGCAGCAAAATAAACAAAAATGTTGTATAACATTGTGACAACTTAAATGTTCGGACAAATCAAGAAATTACTATTTTAATATAGAGTTACATCGCCAGGCACCGTTTACAACCGCGGCAATTCTGTCTGGCATTGTTCATACTAAGGATTAACACAAGTCAGTGTCGAAACTATATTATAATTCACCTAATTTACTCTTCAAATCAGCGACGGTTCTCTGGGGATCATTACGCAGTTTTTGTTTCATCTTATGCCACAATGTTGTAATAAAATTAAGGTCTGGACTGTTCGAAGGCCATAAGAGCTTTTTAATGTTATTGCCTCCAAACCATTTTTTAGTTATTTTAGCTGTATGGCATGCAGCACCGTTCTGCTGGAATATAAAATTCAAGTCAGAATAGAGATGGTGAGCACTTGTTACAAGACTATTTTTCAAAAATGTTTGATACTTTAATTGCTACAATAATTGTGCCTTCCACCACCTCATATCTTCCCAGACTAGCTAGTGACACACACCCCCAAATCATAATTCCTTTCACAGCTCTTTTGAGACAATCTTTATGGAATGCTTAATTTTTTACTTCTAATAACTCGTTTTCGAAAGTCTCCCAAGCAAACATCTTGCCTAATTAAACCAGTTCCTCAAAGTTTTTATGGACCGTTGATGACAAGTTCAGAGTGATATTCAGTAGCGATTTGAAATTTGATGGTTGCGCGGAAGATTTTCGAAAACGGGATATCAGAGGTCAAAATGAAGCATTCCATAAAGATTGTCTCAAAAGAACTGTGAAGTTTCTTAAAGGAATTATGATTTAGGGCTCCATATTATCAGTGGATCTAAGAAGATATGAGGTGGTAAAAGGCAAAATTAACGCAACAGAGTATCAAGAAACTTTGAAAAATAGTCTTGTACCACATACTCACGATCTCTACCAGGACTTGAATTTTATATTTCAGCAGGACGGTGCTGCATGTCATACAGCTAAAACAACCAAAAAATGGTTTGGAGACAATAACATTAAAGTCCTCTCATGCCTTTCGAATAGTCCAAATGTAACCCCATATTAAAGAAGTAATTTTTTGATTTGTCTGAGCATTTAGCGGTCACGATGTTATGCAACTTCTTCTTCTTCGCGTGCCATATCAGAATTATCCGACGTTGGCGATCACCATTGCCAAGGCTTCTCGATCTTCTGCAATATGGAATAATTGTCCTGCATTTGTTATCTGTGTCCATTCACGAATGTTTTTTAAGCAAGAATCTTGTTTTCTTCCTACACCTCTACGGCCCTCTATTTTACCTTTAAGGATCAGTTGTAATCTTTTATATTGACTTCCCCTTACTATATGTCCCAGATAAGACATTTTTCGATGTTTAACCGTCTTTAGCAATTCTCTATCTTTGTTGACGCTCCTTAGTACTTCTTCATTAGTTTTCCTTGCTGTTCAAGGTATCTTCAGCATTCGTCTATAAATCCACATTTCCAATGCTTCAATTTTGTTCATGATCGATACTTTTAGCGTCCACACTTCTGCACTATACAAAAGTACGGACCAAACATAACACTTAACCATTCTTTGTCTTAGTTCTAAACTGAGATGATTGTTGCAAAGCAATGAATTCATTTTCATAAAAGTAGTTTTAGTCATTGCTATTCTACGTTTTATTTCTATGTCTGGATCTAGTTGGTCCGTTATCACAGTTCCCAAATATGTCATTTTGTGGACTTTCTCAACTTGGACTCCGTTTAATTTGCCGCCAACACAGCAATTCAAAGTTTATAGAGACCGAGTCATTTCAATATTTTGTTATTAATGATAGAGTTTATTATAATATTGATCTCATTTGTCCAAACATTTAGTTGTTAGAGCTCGTATATGTTTTTTTTTGTTTCAAAACAAGTAGAACAAAATTTACCCGCCTATGTTTTCACGCAAAACTTTTAAACGAGGGAAAAACAGGTACCTATATATAAAAATTGTTTCGCACATATGAAAAAGTTGCAGTGATGTCTGGAATATTGAGTTGTTTGTTTTTGTGTTTTGTCGTACAAACTGGAGGACATTCCCTAGATAAAAGGGTTATATTGAAAGTTAAGCAGGGTATTGAGAAGACATTGGAATATTTGGATGCTGAATACAAGAGGATAAATGAAGATTGTTTACTGGGAGTTGTGTTAAGTACAGGTAAAGGTGATTTTTAATGAGTATGACAAAAAACTACAATTGTTTTTAAATATACTCCTATTTTTATTCTTAGTTTACACGGAATCTTGTTTATTACTTCTTATAGGTCAGTTCATAATGTACAGGTATTGTAATAACGTTTTGGTGGCATGTCTAGTGGACAATATATATATATATATATATATATATATATATATACATATATATATATATATATATATATATATATATATATATATATATATATACTTCTTACATTGTGTTTTTTGTCACAGCAATCAATTCTTATGATTCTTCTTCTTCAGGTGCCATCTCCGCTACGGAGGTTGGCAATCATCATAGCTATTTTAATTTTTGAGGCAATAGCTCTAAATAGTTGTTTTGAGCTAGATCCAAAGCATTCTCTCAGGTTCTTAAGCCATGAAATTCATCTTCTTCCGATGCTTCTTCTGCCATCTATCTTTCCTTGCATTATAAGTCGCAGGATGCCATACTTCTCGCCCCTCATCACATGTCCGAGATACTGTAGCTTTCTTTCTATAATTGTAAGTTCAACTTCCTTCTCTTTACCTATTCTTCTCAGTACTTCATTGTTCGTAACTCTATCTACCCAGGAAACCCTCATAATTCTTCTATAGGTCCACTTTTCAAAGGCTAGATTTAACGTCCATGATTCCACTCCATAGTATAGTACACTGTATACGTAACATTTTGTTAGGCGTACTTTAAGAGCTAATGTTAAATCTTTGCCACATAGGACCTTTTTCATTTTCATAAAATTAGAACGTGCTCTTTTGATTCTGACTTTGATTTCTGCAGTGTCATTATTTTCTGTTATAGGTGTTCCTAGATAAGTGTACTTTTTTACTCTTTCGATCTACTGGCTCTCTACTATCAAGATTTCGTTACAAATTTTACAAATTTTCATAAACTTTGTCTTTTTGATATTGAGCGAGAGTCCGTACTCTCTACTTAACATTACTATTTTACTTATGAGTCTTTCCAGGTCTTGTAAACTATCGGCTATTATTACTGTATCATCTGCATATCTGATATTGTTTACTAAGACTCCATTTACTCTTATGCCGACTGTTTCATCTTCCAGAGTTTCTCGAACTACCTCTTCAGAATAAGCGTTAAATAATAGAGGTGATAGTATGCAGCCTTGTCTGACTCTTTTTATTTCCATTTCTTCAGATGTCTCTTTTTAAATTCGTACTATTGCTCGCTGATTGTAATAAAGGTTTGTTATTAGCCTTAAATCTCTTTCATCTAGGTTTTTATTGTTTAGAATTTCCATGAGTCGGTCATGTTTTACTTTATCAAACGCTTTATTGTAGTATATAAAACAGACGTAAAGAGGACGGTTAACATCCAAACCTCTATGCGTCAGAACGTTGAAGGAGAATAGTGCCTCTCTGCTACCCATACCATTGCGGAACCCATTATTGTGTGTCACTAATATCCAGCTCCAGTTTAGAGTGAATTCTGGCGTGGATAATTTTCAACAGAATTTTCAAGATATGTGACATTAAGCTTATGGTTCGATAGTCACTGCACTCTTTGGCACATATGATTCTTCTGATTAGGTAACTGTTAAGTTTTCAATCCGTTTCTATAAACATTATTTCTTGTATGGTGTCAGACGTTATGCATTAACTACAATTTGCTTTCCTCGCTTATTTCTTTGCTTTATTATGTTGTTAAGTGTTTTTTGTACAGCTTGGGTAATATGTCACTTTCTTGTTTGATTCTCTGGTTTATGAATGAAGTAAATGTCACGTATGTTAGAGTTATCAAAAAAGTTAATACTGGTTATTCTTTTTAGCAATTATACATGATGCATATAAAAACGGAACGCATATAATGGACAGAAGCTCCAAAGAAATCATTGATAAATCACAAAATCTGTTACAGAAATCTTTACCATTGATAAAATCTGAAAGAAAATGGAGTAAGTATTTTTGGATGTTTTTCCTGTTTTACCTTTTTAGCTATTTATTTCTAAAATGAGACAAAAAACGAAAACTTTATTGAACCATATATTTGTCAATTTAGTTAGTCAATTTCACGTTATATGCGTTAAACCCTTAGTGTTTGGATTTGCATAAATAAGTATGAACTTTGCATATGAACTATGAATTTTTATAGTGTAATCTTACAATTTATCTTATATCGTCGATATGTCTTGTTTTATTCCTCTTCTTGGCCTTTTCTTTCTACTTTTTTCTTTTTCTTATAACCCATTCCACAATTCGCTCTGTCTCCTTTCACCTTCGCCACATCTCTCATCGTCGACCTCTCAAATGCTTATTCCTGCAATCATCGCAACTTTTCTCTATCTCTTCTCTTTGGCTTTTCCATTTTTTCGTATAAAATTTTCCTCTGGTGTCTCTCCAGGTCATTCTTTCCACATGTCCACTTCTCGCCATTCTTCCCGTTAATAAACCTTACTGTATAGTCCCCTCTTATCAACTCTTTAAAAATTAAAATACTTTTAATCCTCTACGAGATACCTTTCCTTCGTTATCTTTATCTGCTTTTGTCTTTTGACAAGGTTTGAACAGCGAAAGTGTCAACTGTTCTTATCGAACTATCTTACTGGTAGAACCTTCAGCTCCACTCACATACTGCTGATGTTGTATGATTTGTAATAACCATAATATTGCTTTAAAAGAATCATATAGAATCGATTCACTGAGCTTGGGAATGTATTGTTGAAAACATACAACATAAAAATTCCTACTACTCATTATTAATAACTAAAATAAATTACAGACTTCTTTAATTGAATAATCATAAATAATGGAAGTGTACATTCATTCATTTTGATTAAAAACTATCTATTTGTAAAAACTAACCCATAAACATTTTCATTTGTAAATACTACTCAATAAACGACTATAAGATTTCAAAAATAAACAACTGAACCTTTATTTCATTGTTTTAAATTGATGCAGTTTTTTTTTGTTGATACGCAGCACGTGAATAATTTTTTTTTTAGTTACGTTGCAATTAATACTGGCTATGAGCACGTGTATTTGGTTGCATAGGAACGTCCAGCCACTTCCAGTCAAACTCAAAACTTGACATATCACAAAAATAATTAATAAATTCACTAGACAATTAGAGCTGAGTTCAATGAATAGAGTATATCTTTTTATTTTATCTACCTGCCGTCAGCAGCATTGTATTTATTGTTTCATCTGAAAAGACTTGATTTTGCTTTGATTCTTGAACAATTCAACATTTATCTACTATATTTATTGAGATTTAATTACAATTTTAATTGACAATATATTTGTTTTGGCGTTTCTATTTACACTTCGGAAATCGTTCCCAAAAAACGCCAATTAAACTTATTCGTATTACTTAATTCATATATATATATATATATATATATATATATATATATATATATATATATATATATATATATATATATATATATTGATATATTGATTTTCACTATCTTTCAGCAATTAATTCAATTTCACTGTTTTTCAGCAATCAATTCAATTTTGGATTCTAGGATCTGGTCAAAAGAAATCCATTATAAATATAACCAAATAGACACTTTTTTAAAAAGTAATGGAGATGAAATATTAAAGGGAATCTATCATTGTCAGGATGATGAATTGTTTCTGTCAAATATGGATCGTTGCCTAATGGGCTTTGGAAACAAAAGTTACCAAGTTGTAATTAAAAAGTGTTATATTTATAAAAGCTGTTGGGACCTTTATTATAAGGATGATCATTTTTCAACTGGATATATGCTTACTCACAAGTAAATATATTTTATTCTGAAAACTTACCTCCGAATTCAAATCTGTGTGTGTTTTTTTTAAGTTCTAGTCCAAATTAATAATTGGTTATTGTTGTTAGGTTATTGTTGTTACAACTAGCCAAAGGACGAAATTGTTTAATAAACAAAACAGCTTATAAAAACAAAGTACGACAATTATGTTCTCAAATATTTGTAGAAGTCACTACAGGTGATAAATATGACGTACTTGATGATATGTTCGACTTGTTTCTGGAAGAATGTAAGTCCATATATACAATTTCTTGAATAATTTTTTCTTTATTTATTTATTTTTTAGCTCTCCTTTGTGCTTTCGAAGGATATACAGAGTTCCTGTCTAACAAATGGTTGTTCTATATTTTAAAATCGCAAAGACCTTCAGGATGCTTTCCAGTTATTTTAACTGACAAACTGAAGTCAAAAATAAAAAGAACTACGAATATTTTTGAAGATAATTGCGCCGATCATACCACTGGATTGGGGCTAGCTGTTTTGTCTTTGTATTATAATTTTATTGTAAAAACTGTGTTTGGATAAAGACGCAGTTGCTAACTTCTAAACAATTTACTACTGTTTAATAAAGATCGCTTATTTCCGAACAAAATATCTTGTTTTATCTCCCATATAAGTACCTACTGTAAAAAGAAGAGACGTCAAATTTGTCAATATAATTATCTACTAATCCTAGCAATTTGAAATGAACCCGCCTATGTATGTTCAAATTTCGAATTTGACAATGACAATTGACGTTTGTTGGCACGCCTGAAATTTATCCTTCTGTTTATAAGCTTCTCGAAAGAGACTTGTGTTTCTGAATTTATTTCAGAAATCTAAAATCATCTTATTATTCCGTGAACGGAATAGTAAATTGAGGAAATAATTGTTTTCCTCAATCTTCATCGCACTTAAAAATTTAGATAGTCCA
This sequence comes from Diabrotica undecimpunctata, assembly GCF_040954645.1. Taxonomy (NCBI): domain Eukaryota; kingdom Metazoa; phylum Arthropoda; class Insecta; order Coleoptera; family Chrysomelidae; genus Diabrotica; species Diabrotica undecimpunctata. Next base: position 144,863,840 of record NC_092809.1, read on the forward strand.
AGAAATAATCATGGTTAGTATTAAATTTCTATGCACTTAACCCCCAGAGGGTGCAAATAAAATATCTAACTCTCATTTTATTTTTAGCCACGTGAATTGACAGAAATTAAAGAATTCCTCCTCACAGCAAGAAGGAAGGATGCAAAATGTAAGTTCTTATTGACTATGTTATTCCTGTTTGTTTTATGAAACTCTTATTTTAGCTGTTAAAATAAAGAAGAACACAGAAAACACCAAATTCAAAGTACGTTGCTCCAGGTTTCTGTATACTTTGGTGATTACAGATAAGGAGAAGGCAGAAAAACTAAAACAATCACTTCCTCCAGGTATGTTTGTACAAGGATATAATTTGACTAATCTAAAATTACCCTCCATTTTTTAATCAACCTTTTGATTAATTCAAAATTAGTGTTATGATTGTCTAGTGAGAATTGTCCAGTTTTGAAAATATAGTTGCTGTAGCTGTAATTGTGTAATATTACTATGATCAAATCTTCCATTTACAGCCAAAAATAGAACTGTCTCTTGGTTCATAACAGAATTACAATTGCACAAAAATATTGATTGTTGGTAATTTGTAAAGTTCTATTTTATTTACGTTTACTATAAATAATGGCTATGAGTATGTGTGCTTGGTTGTATAGTAATTCCCAGCCACTTCTAGTCTGTCGAAAAGTAACTAACTTTGCAAAAAAATAATTACTAAATTAACTAGACAGTTTGGACTGGGAATAGCGAACCAAATATATTAACAAATTTAAATGTATTGTTTCTTGTGGCATATCCCTTCATTTTCATCCAGATTAGTCTAATGAGATTAAGTTTGCAATGATAAGGTGGTAATCATAATACTGTAACTACACATTCTTTTGCTGCTTCATCTATAGCATGCATTATCAATTTTGGTGAATGTAATTCATATACTACATTTACAAAAGATCTCTTTTGAATATTCCTTTATAGTCTAGGAGCAGGGGGGCATTTCAAGAGTTTAAGTGTCAGATAGTTTGTTATTAATGATTTAATCATTTAAATGATTGTATTTCATAAACTGTTAGATATATTTAATTTTACAAAAATGAAAATTGTCCCTTTTGAAAAAATTAACAAAATGGCGTTTGGTACACTTTGATCAGATTGTTAGAACCAGAGATATAACAAATTCTGTGAAAAATAATTGCAAAATAGGCATTCAGTGGAGCTTTTCCAAGTTTAACTTAGCTTTAATACATAGGATTAACTTTTAAAACCCCTCATTTCAAATTAATTTGCAAAAAATTTTCAGTATTAATCTGCAAAAAATTTTGCAGAATTACATCTTTATTAATAAAAAAAATTGTAGCAATTAAACATTAAAAATTTCACTAAAGGTTGTAAATTAATGTCTTTACTAGAGATTTGAACAAAATTAAGCTATAAACTTTGAAAATTTGGCTACTGGAAGTTATAGAAACACTCAAAAGGAACAGTTTTCATTTTGGTAAAATTAAATATCTAATAGTTTAGGAGATACAATTTAAAGGATGTCTTTCACATTTAGTCCCAGTGAAGTTAGCTATAATTGAGCTGTCAATTAAAGTCATAGAACGAAATGTTGGCGTTTGGCTGTGCTGCCATGTATTTTTAATAAATCGGGAAAGAGAATGTGATATATAATTAATAAAAATCCAATAGAACGTTAACAAACTAACAGTAAAAAAGAAATTCTTTCAAAAAATAATAAGAATAGTATTCAGGTATTTTCCACAGACATCTGGTGACCATCTGTAACAATCTGGCATCTGTTGGTTTGAGGATTGCCAAATCTATCAGCTTATTATCAAAGGCAAATGCCAAAAAATGTAATAATTAACTTCAATTAATATGAGAAGAAATAAGTATTTATTCGTTCATGTTGTATATAAAAAAAATTGCATAATACATATAATAATATAATAAAAATGTATTTTTGAAAGCTTCTCTATTTGTAATTGAAGCCTACAACATATACATTATAAATACATGACAACACAGCCAAACGTCAAAAATTTGTTCTGTTAATTTAATTGACAGCTCAATTATAGCTAACTTCACTGGGACTAAATGTGAAAGACATCCAATGGAATCCATGCACCAAAGAACATAAACAAAACTTCAAGGTACCTAGGGGACATAAAAGTATATTCTCAAAAACCCCCTGGCTCCTAGTTTATTAATCTTGAATGGCAGCTAGGATTGTCCATAACTACAATTAACTATTTGACCAAGATAATCTTTGAAAACAGAAGTCCCAGGAGAAAAAAACCAAATTACTTTCCTCACACCAGAGGAGTTAAAGACAACAATGAAAAAAATGGTGTATCATTTTGAAATATCTAAAAAAAATTACTTGTATGTGAATAATGACCTTTTATATACAAATAAATATTATTTAATATGTCCTTTCGCTTTTAAACAACCTTCCAGGACATAGACTAAATATATTAATAATTTTTTTTGTTGCAGGTCTCCAAGTTAAGGAAGTTAAGTAAATGACTATAATGTAGAAATAAAAATTTTTTTGTTAATTTTCTAGTTTTATTTTATAGCCAGACTAATTGACTTCATAAAAATGTAACAAAGCTATGTCTGTAAGTAAAATACAAGCAATGATATTTGGATAATTGTACACATCTAATATGTGAGTAATTCCATACCGAATGAACACAATCCTCTTCAATTTGTCTGAAATTTTTAATTAAAATAAACAATTTTAAAATCTGCAAAGATACAAAAATTTTGAACATTTTTTAACATGTTGCCTGCTGTCTCATTCTATGTGACTGAGAAAAAAATTGCTCTGCACATCAGCGAGGTCTATTTGACTGAGAATTTTAATGTAACTGTGATGCTGTCTAGGTGACTATGGCGTGAACGGAAAGTATTACAAAATCCTCTAAGGCAGGTAACATGTTAATTAAAAAATGATATTTAGTAGGGTGTATTACCTCCATGGACCTCAATTGAACAAGCATACTTCAAATTCTTCATGAGAAATTTGCTCCAAGTCATTAATGATTTGAAACTGAACATGGTTATGACGTTCCGTAATATCCCATTTAAGCTCGTATTAGATTTAAATCTGAATACCATGGAGGCCATTGTAACAAAGGAATCTTAATTTCACCCAAGTAATTGTTGTTATTTTTGCAATGTGTGGATGAGCATTATCTTACATCAGATGAAAGTTTTCTCCAACAGATGGGGTAAATGGCACTATAGGTACATATACATACACTAAGATATACTCTGTATGCCTCTAGGGAAATGCTTGCCCATACCATGATTCCATAAAAAAATGGACTCTGGGAGTAAGACAACATTGGCGATAAGTTCTCCAAATCCTAGGTCGCCCATCTGATGAGTATCTTAAATCTTGGTTCATCTGTGAAGAACACCGCACCCCAATTAAGATGTTCGCAAGCAAAGTGTAAATGTTGCCTCCGATGTTCTGCTGTTATTGGAGGTATCCTGTACCTTATGTTTATTTAAGTGTCTTCGCACAGTATAAATGGAAACTGTTTCTATGGACATCATTTAATTGTTGAACAAGTACTGGTGCTGATAATGTGCAATCTAGCGATATTCAATTTGACAATAATTTTTTTTTTATTGTCATTTTTGAAAAGGAGAAAATAAAAAAAACTATAAAGCCAATCTTGCACACTTAGAATACTAAAATAATGCTGTTCAAAATAAAACATTAAGAACAAAAAGTTTTTGTAGAACAGTTGTTCCCAAAAATCATCTAAACAGGTTCAAACAAGAAAAAAACGTTAGCGCTAATAAAGCATAAAATAGAATTAAGTTTTGTCTAAAAACTAAAAAATACATAAAAATTGGAGTGTCGGGTTAATTTTGTACCCCAGTATAGATTTCACATACAAAAATTTATCTAGTGACATATATGTTCATACTTTGTTAAATCATATCTGTGACTCTAGTATCAATTTAGTATGATTTTGAGCTTGAAATAAAAGAATTTTATTATTAAATAGTTTATTTGAACTTTATAATAATACAAAGGTAAGGATAACAAGGAGGTAGGTCTTTATTTGTAACATTCAACCATAAATAAATAGTTAAATCAATAAAATATTTGTTAACAGCAATAAATCGTTTGTTTAAAATAAATTAATTCACTTTACAGTAAAATATTTCACAAAAACTTTGTTCAAAATTTGAGCACCATTTACTAAATCCGTTAAATAAATCAATAAATTCTTGGAAGATAAATAGAAAAACATGTATCAATAGTTCAATTTAATTTCACTTTCTACCATGATGTTGCAAATACAAAATAATTAGTCTTGAATTTGTTTTAAATAATATAATAAATTAGGTACCTAGGAAACAAATTACATGGAAAAATGCCGCTGGCTAATTTTGAACAAAAGTGATGATCACATATCAAGATAAATATATAACTAAGAAACACATTTCACACAATAAACAGTTGAATACTGATAATTTTAGGTACCCACTTACCACACAGTGCTCCTTGATGTCAATAAAGGGTTACCTTATATACAGAGGATCTATTCTTATGGTAGAATTGAATGTTCAGTGTGAATAAGAACTATTTATTGGGAATTGAGTACAATGAGCTGGGGTAGTTTAGAGAGGAGTACTATAATTGATATTTTACATTTGTATAGGTACACAATTTAAATTCATGTTGGCAATGTCATATCATGTTTGTAACATCAAAGATTGATCTTATGCTGTTTCACTGTATACTTACTGATATCTAGGAACACTGAATATCATATAAGAGATATTTTACATGTATATTATAAAAAAAATTAAGGTTTTTAGTCTTAAACATTAAAATTATATTGTGTTTTCATATTTATATTGAGCATGTGGCACATTCATATGACCAGTGGGAAAAAGCAAAATATTTCTGCTTGTTTAAGTGATTTGATCATACTAACATCTTTGAAATTACTAAGGGGACTGTTAGTGAGAGTCTCTGATCGCAGGACTGCTGTGTTTTAAAGAAGAAAGTAGAAATTAACATGGAAATGGGTATGAATCTATTGTAGCATGCCAAATATGGTCCATTCTGGATAGTTAGGACGATTTTCTCCCACTGATGGCTCTGGAAAGCTCTCCAAGTGACTGTTGATTACTTCTGGTTGCAGGGTTAGTATATTTTAAAGAGGAAAACAAGATTTAAGATGGTAATAGACAAGAATTTACTGCAGCATGCCAAATTATAGTCCGTTATGGATAATAGGACGATTTTCTCCTGCTTGCAACTGCCACCAGACTGTTAATCAATGTTTCTGGTCACTACATCGCTTAATTTTAAGGAAGAAAACAGTTCATGAGTTGAAAATGATAGGGATGGAAAATGCTCAAGATAAAAACATTTGGTATGAGGGACCAAAGTAACAACTGATCATTGATAAAATAAAGATCATAATAAAATAACGCTGTATGCCCAATATAATAATGAACGCACTGGTCTCGTGAAAAATTTAGCTGCTAGGTACCACTTTGAACTACCTAAGCCTTATTCTTGACCCAATCACAAACCATATCACCAATTTCATGACTTCTGTTTAACACAAAAGCATGATTAAAGCTAGTTACTTCGGCATCGATGTTCGGAATATCTTTCTTAAGGATGGTATAATACTGCAGAGGAGTCCATCCATCGGTTTCACCGTACAATAACTTCACTTTCTTTATATTCTGTTCCAGACTGTGCGAGTTTCTCTCCAGTACTTGGTCCATTTCTTCGTAAGCTAGGAAAAACACGCGTTTCAATATAGCAGGCCTGATCAATGATCGTATAATATCACAGTTATCTTTAGGCATGCCGACAATGGTCATGTAGCCGTATAATAGTGCAGTTTGTACAAACCGGGGAAAAATAGCGAACAAACCAGACAAAAGAACTACGACCGATATTATGCTTCTCAGGAATCCGTTCATGAAGAGCCCGTTCGGGGTTTTAGCCATGTATTCTATTGTAGGAAAGAGCAAATATGCCTTGTTGATTTTTTCCGATATTGTAGGTTTGTCTAATAATTCTACTGCCATATAAGATCCTATGGAATGACCAATGAGGTGAACTCTTGCATTTTTTGGGACGTATTTTTCAAAAAAGTCAACCTAAAAACAAAAATAATAGCTATTATATTTCTGTACCAGCACATTCTGAGACGATGTAGAGCTATTCTAAGATCCTGATAATGCGCAGTAAAGAAACAAGAACACATATTTTTTGCCGCACATGATCAAGACGTCCAAGGAGAACGGTATTGTGTTTTATTTGAGACGGTTGGGGCACGTGTTGCAGATGCCAAAGAAAGGAGAAGGAAGTCAAGAAAGGGATAATAGTCTTGTGGATAGTATTCTCATACGTAGTAATTAAGTACATACCTTATTTTTTACTTGTCCATCAAGGCCGTACAACTCCTTATTTTCGTTGTATTTGGGGACTCCTTTCAATTTTTCGGCCGTGTAATTATGTCCGGCATGTCCTACACACCAAACCGAACAACTCAAATTTTCATTTATTCTTCTGGCGAATTTATCGTAAAAGGAATTCAATCCTGGGTTTCCGGGAACGATAATTACTAAATTCTCGTTGTCGTCAAACGTTTCTCCTACTTTCTTTCCGATTGTGGACACTTTTGTCGATACTTTGTTTAATTCGATGAAAGTTTCTGTGATGGGCTGCATTTTTGTGATGTATTGGAAAAAACTGAAAATAGTTTATATACAGTTTACTGAAGATAACACATAAAATAAGAGTAGATGTTTGCATTATAAAAAAGAAACTAGTAAAAGTTTAAGAAAAATAAATTACAAAAAGATACAGCTGATAATCTAGACTCAAATGAAGGAATATATTTGTCAAAATCTGAATTTTGGTTCAGTCAATAGAAATCTTCGCATTTCTATTTTGGTGATTGATTTATTCTCAGATGACGCTATAGCGTCCATATTGAAGCCAGTGCCGGATTTAGTTCATGGACCGCCGGGGGCTAAGTCATACTATACCGCCACTGAAAGAGAAAGAAATCACGTTATCCTCTGAAAAAAGTAGAGAAAATAAAAATGAGAAAGTGATGGCAAGATCTTCATAAGCTTTTCCTCTAGATTTCAGATTATTTGCTAAATAATCAATTGTTTTATACAGAACTTGAGTTCTAATCTTATTTTGCGGTGTAAGGATCTCTTTTGTATCTGCTTCGTCAAACTGTAATTTTCTTTTGCGACTTCTAATTTCTTTGCTGTATTCCGTTTGTTGTGATAACAGCTGTCCCTTTTGTTCAAATAAATTACATTTATCATGAAGAGACTCGTAAAAATGTTGTAATGAGCTATACAAAGACGAACATGTATGTAAGTCCATATTTGCGCTTTGTAAATATTTACTCGCTAGGTCAGTTCTTTCTAGTATTTCGAACCAAAAGGCAACACAAATACCAAATTCTAACGTAGCCATTTTTTCGTGTAAATTGTTTGCTTGACAGCCAACTGGCATCTTCTTGTCGTCATTAGATGATAACTCTAAAAGTGCTTGTTTTATATCTTGATAGCATAAATTAAGAGCGTTTAATGCATCAAATCGTCCTGACCATCGAGTCACATTATCTCTTTTTGTATGAACAAATGTTGTATGGCCAATATTTTTCAATAGATCAGTGAGTCGTTTCCATCTGTAAGTTGAAGCTGAGAAAAACAAATTTCTTCAGCAACAAAAAAAAAGTACTTTCCATAGTGCATTCTGTTGCATAATCAAATTTAGTGGAATGGGCTGCAAATGGTACGTATTTTGCCAAACTATTCCTAGATTTTATTCGGGCTTGAAGACCGCTATAAACGCCAGACATGTTATTCGCATTGTCATCTGCAGTCATCGATATTTATATTCAGGTCGGACAAAATTTTTACAATGCTAGCCGAAGATATGGAAATATCTTTGGCTTTCTGGCCAGTTTTGTCTAAAAACTGTATGAACCTCTCGACAGGTGTTTCGGTGTCCGAGAAATACCTAATAATGAATGTCAGTACGTGTTATATTAGGAGTAGAGTTAACACTGATTGAATAATATTTGCCACAATGAATTTGTTTTACAATTTCTTCTAATATGGGGTTCGAGAGCACTTGCAAACATTCAAAACAAATCGTTTTTGATAAATAAAATACTGAACCACAGCCTTTTGAAGCATATTTTCTTTTAAACGAGGATCATATTCCGCCAACAACTCTAGTTATCCAAGGTAGTTGCCACTGCTAGTAGAACCAAAATTTTCGGTTCTTCTAAAAGGTAGTCCCCTACTAGCTACGAATTTTATGACAATAACGACTCTTTGTAATATGTTTCGCCAATGTGTGGTCTCATATTTAACCTGTTGCCACAGAGAATCATCGATCTTCCTCATACTCGATGAATTTCTCGAAATAAAATTTTTAAGATGTTCTAAATGAACGACTGACCTTTCGTGACTGTCACATTTTTCTTTAGCCTTTTTTCAGTCGTCAAATCCAGTAAAAAAGGAAAAAGTACAATTTCCACTTGAAAAGAGTCGACAATATAAGCAAAATAAAGAGCCTGTACTTTTGGAATAAACTAACCACTCACGCCGAATTTTTTTACCATTCTTTAAAACTTTATAGAATAATGATTTAGTGCAGTACCTGTTTTGTTTTCCTATTTTTCTTTTTGAAGATTCAAAGAGTTAAGATCCTGTGTTTTGAATTCTTTCAGCACTTCGTCTACACAATTTGGACAGAATTTTGGATCTTGTAAATCAACTTGATTAACACCACTTTCGACTAGAATTCGACGTTCAGGAGAACTCTTTTCAGGATGTAAAAATTTTCAGATTTGGTAAAAAAAAAGCTGAATCTTGGGTTTTTTTTTAATACTACTTTTAATTTTTGCTGTTTATCTAACTTTTGTCGTTTCCAAAATGCACCTCCTTCCTTTCCGCTCATTTTTTCGAAACGTCACGAAAACACTTCACTAATAAATAAGTAAAATTTGAGACTAGTCTCGAAAACTGCGCTAACACGACTGACCACTGACGACATGGCGTGTTGGAGCCGGACACGCTGCCGTCAGGCGCAGTGGCGCTAGCCGATTTCCTGGACACAGGAAACGAGTTTTTGTGCGACCTGCTACCGCAGGCACGGATCTTATCGGTAACGAGTCGAAGTTTTATTACCATGATATTTCAGAAAATCAACGCCATAAATTTGAAATATCCACATATAGAATTAAAACGTACTGAGAGCGACGTACCGCCTCTCAAAATTTACCGCCGGGGGCTAATAGTCCCATAGCCCCCCCTTAATCCGGCACTGATTGAAGCCATTTTATTGTTGCTTCTTTTGGCGGAAAAGATTTGATTTCACTTTTAGCTCTTCTATACAGTAGCTCTGATGATTCCTGGTAGAATGAAATACGTATAAGCGAATATACAGAGGCATTATATACGTGAAATCAAATCTTACTGTCTTTTCTTTTATTTCGGTTCACTCTTTATGACTACAAGAAACCAATTCGCCAAGGATTTTTGTTTAGATGAGGAGACATGTTGTGGAATGCAACTTTTAGATTCCCCATACCTCTCTTACACCTTTAGCATCGTCTGTTTTGCCTTGCAATTTATAGAAAGCACTGATTAAAGCAAAAAATCTGAATTTTGGTTTCGTCAATAGAAATCTTGGCACTTCTACTTTGGTGATTTACTAATATTTCAATTTGCCCTGAATAGCCCTTCTTTCTCATCTTTTAATATCCACCGTTTGATTGTGGTGAGTTCCTCTTCTATAGTTTGGTTTGGTGTCGCTTTTTTACTTCGATGTCGAGTATAAGCAACTTACAAGCTATTACTTTCCAGTCCTTATATTCACGTATATCTTCTTTTCTTGTCATGTTGTTATCCACTTTTGTATGTGATAAGCTCACTTTCCCTCTTTTGAACGAATGTGTTAACAATCGCCATATCTAATGCTGTTTCTCATTTCAGCATATCATCTCCAGCATCATTTTTAGCTCCAAAGCCTAGTCTTCCATGCACTGCTTCATATCCTCTCTTGGATTGGCCAACATGTGCATTAACACTTTCTATGATGACTCTCTTATCTGATGAAATATCACTCAGTGTGTCTTCTAATTAATCATAGAAAGCTTTTCTTTCATTCTCGCCCAGCCCCACTTGAGGAGCATACACACCATCGAGCAAAAAGACAAAAGAGGGAATGTAAAGGTAGTGGGGGCAAAAATATTGTTAGACAGGAAGTGCCATCTTGAGAGGCCAAATTAAACAAGGAAAGAGAGTCTTTCCTTGTTTAAGAAATCAAATTTAGTTGGGTTATGTTATTATTTGTCCCAACTGTCACATGAAATCTTATTTATATTGAAGTTTTTTAACAATTGTTTCACATTTTAGACTGTTATCGTTAATATTTAATTAAAATTTTCTCGTCTAAGACACATTCTGAAAACTATTTTATAGCTACTGTTAATAAGTGTCGGAAAATTTAAATTTGGCGCATTCGCATTTCCGGATATGTCCGCCATCAGAGGCCACTTTTTTGGTCGCCTTTTCATAACGATTAGATTCCCTCTTTTGTCTTTTTGCTCGATGATACACACACAAGATTCAGCACTTCTTTAGATAAGTTGTAAGAACTTTTTCTACATTAGGTTTCATTTCTCCGTATCATTTCAATTCGGAGATTAAAGTACAAACAACTAATTAGACTAATCAAAAGTATGCCCCGAAAAATAAATATGGCGATTAAAATGAAGGCAAATGAAACAAAATCAATAAAAACAAACCGAGTCCATTAACTGTTTGGACTTCGATAAGACAGTTAATTAAAAAAAGACTAAAGAAAAAAATTCGCGTGTATTCGGTTAACGATGCTACTAAAATTTCTTACGGTAACATTTAGAGATGTGATTATTCTAATGGTTTTAAGAAGATTCTCGAGGAAAGTGCTCATCGCTAATGGAGAAGGCCCAGAAATACTTGAGTTCTAGTCGGCAGACAAAGCAATAATCATCGATGTAGCATCTTGCAAAAACGATGAAACTTCTAAAAACACCGATAAGAAATTTGAAAATGTATCCAGTACGTTCGAAAAGGTTTCTAGAACATTCGTTAAATTACAGAAATCAAACAATTATAACTCATGATCACCGATAATTGCTTTACCTGATGATCAAGAGATCGTCTACCGAAAGAGTAAGCTATGAAAATATAATGGCACACTTTAACCGCTTTGAGAAAAAAATTGTGCCCATATAACATAATGGCTTTAGCTTTACCAAAGATAGAGTAAAGATGAATATAGATAATTCAGCTTAATGTTACACTTATTAAAAGCATTTTTAAAGATTATACATGCAAGAATATCCATAAAGTGCGAAGCGGATATGAGTAATACACAGTTTGGCTTTCGGAACAGTGGAAGCCCTGTACAGTTTCACAACTCTTGCCCAAAAATGTCGAGACCAACAAAAAGATCTTTTCGTTGCGTTTATGGACTATGAAAAAGCTTTCGACAAAATATAAACATAACATTCTTATGGAATGTCTAAAGAGAAAATGACTCGACAAAAATTACATTAACATAGTGAGAAATCTCTACTGGAACCGACAAGCTGTGGTAACATTAGATGGAAATAGCACGGATGCGCAACAGATAAGTGGAGGAGTGAGACAGAGCTGTGCACTTTCACCATTACTATTTAATATATATTCCGAAGAGTTATTTACGCAAGCACTTGAAAACTGTACAGAAGGGATCAAGATAAATGGTGAAAATATAAATAACATCAGTTATGCTGACGATACAGTCATTATTATAGTCATTATAGACAGACCTGCAGACGTTACTAAACACAATTTGTGATACTGGGGAACAGTTTGGTTTAACAATAAGCATAAAGAAAACAAAAACCATGGTTATCAGTAAGAGGGGCAAAGTCATTACAAGGATCCATACATATTCTTCTTTATGGCGTCGAAGCCTGGACTGTTAATCTTGACTTAATGAGAAAACTGGAAGCTTTTGAGATGTGGCTTTTTAGGAGAATTCTGAAGATACCATGGACCGATCATATTACGAATGAAATGGTGTTGCATAGAATCCGTCTCTTAAGAGAACTTTTGACCACCATTAAAAGGCGAAAGAAAGTGAAGAAAGCGTAGAAATGATAAGTACGAGTTGTTGCAGCTAATTATGAAGGGTGAAATGGAAGGAAAAACGGGTCCTGGTAGACGACAAATATCCTGGCAGAAAAACATTCGCGACTGGACCGGGTTAAACATACAGACGTTCTTAAGAAAAGCAGAAGATAGAGACGAATTTGCAATGGTTATAGCCAACCTTCATTAGTGGAGACGGACTAGAAGAAGATTGGAAGATTTTGAGAACTTGAGAAGTATGATTGAAGTTATTTTTCGAGGGACTGACGTACAAATTATTGTGTGTACTGCTTTAATCCAAGGGGTTCTGGAAAGATCAGAAGGTTGAAGCATCAAAGGGTGTCAGGGGTGGGGCAATTGTTTAAAAAATGTATAAACTAAAAACAAATTGAAGACAAATTTAAATAATAAAGACATTGGACTTTTAAACGTGTTCGGTGTGCGTGAATATTTGGAATACTTAAAAAACGGGATGTGGCACTTCGGGAGTGACCCAGGAGGAGAAGCATAGCTTTCTTATCGTTCACGGACGCAGTGGCGCACCCAGGAGGGGTTTTGGGGGGTTAACCCCCCAGAGCACTATTCCGACACTGTTACTCACAAATTTTAAGGACTCACAATGGAGGTAACATAAAACAAATTTCGGTACCCAACCAAATCCCCCCCACAGGAAAATTCTGGGTGCTCCAGTGTGCACGGACAAAAGATATTTATTTACAAACGTATTTAACTTAAACTAAACTTTTTATTTTTTTTCTACATGTGCGAACAAAAATTTACGTACAGCGCGCGTATTTTTACACAAATCTTGAGAGGTCGAGATGTACCTACTCTCATACTGTATCCAGAAATTTAGTGTCTCATTATAAAAGTTATTTTAATAACAGCTGTAAAACTGAATAATCCCTTGTATAATTATCACAGCTACCAAAGCTGCCAGGACCGGCATAATAGCCAAGCATAGCACAACTGTATATAGGTATATATAATCAGATCAAATATTATCATTCAAGCATAATGTCAAAAAACTCTTTTTATAAACATACAAATTTCCCATAATTATTGTTATTAATCATTATTCTCAACGAAGAAAATGTTTTGTGTGTGTTTTATGTTTTATTGGCACTAGTTTTCACACTGGTCAGTCAATTTCATAATGATTTTTTTAGTAACTTATCACCAACTCAGGGGAGTACTGTGTAGTGTCTGTGTTAAGTAAATGTCTTGTTATTTTAGTAAAGTCGACTTCATTGTCTTTACAAAGAGACGCTAATTGTATCTTAACGTCTGAGGTCCCTTCGGTGAGTACCGATTTACTCGTTTTAAAAGGTTCATATTTATTCATGTTGACTTATGTTTAAGTTTTCCGTTTCATGTCTGAAAAAGTTGGCAAAAAATGAGAAATACTCTTTATTAATAATTTTACGAAAAAAAATTATTCTTCATTAAAGGTTATGCATCACATAGAAATCATTAACAGATAATCTTATAAAATATTAAGTGGTAGATAGGAAAAATCAAAATTATTAATTAATACTGAAGAAGAAAGTGATTTTAAATTTAGATATGCACGAAAATGTAATTTTAAAATGTTTGTAGCTATTAAAAATTATGTCCCAGTTTAGATTCATGGCCTTCTAATAATTAAATAATGCATTTAAAGTAAAAAGTAAATAAAAAAATACTTTTGCATTTGTTGATTTTGTATATTGAATAAGGTAAATTAGAAATAAAATTAAAAATTAATGCACCTACTGATACATCATTAAAAGGCCACGAATCTAAATTTAAAAATAATTTTTAAATCTTACAACCAAATTAAAATAACATTTTATGCTGCACCTAAATTTAAAAGCACTTCACTTTTAAGCACAAATCAATATTTTTGATTTTCGGTGTATACCACTCAAACTTTTATAAATTTGATTATTGATTATTGATTTCTATGAAATGCAGAAATGTTTATGAAGAATAGTTTTTTTCATGAAATTAATAATAAAGAAATTTCCCATTTGTTGCCAACTTTTTCAGACATACTTTATACCTTACTAACAATTAAAACACTTGTTTCCTTACATGAAGTATAAAATATAATCATATTTAGCTATATGTATATATCTACATTAATTCATTTTAATTTTCACTTCACCTTTTTATTATTTCACTTGCAATTTTTTTAACAAAACAAAAATTGTTTATGACTTTCAAAATTTGGATATATTTAATAAAGAATCGAGACAGAAAATATAATAATTAATTAATTCTAATACTCCATCAGTTTATGTATTTTTTCCCTTAATTATCTAGATATTTATTTAAATTAAATATGTAATGTAAATGACAAATAAAATATAAAATTCGTTAAGCCGGCCCTTTTTACTATTTACCTGAAGAGGCAAATCCCTTTATGGCTTCGACTTTATCAGCGGGATACTTTTAAATTCTGCATAAGTCAGTTCTTATAATTGTGAATGAAGTATACGGGGACCGGTGGGATGACTATCCCACGCGAGAATCCAGATGGGAGGAGTCGGTGCCGCTGTGATGACTATCCCACGTGAGAACCGAGAGAGAAGTATCTGAATGCTGCTTCAATCCAACATTTTAGAGCAAAAAGGGCCGCCAAATTTCAACGGTTTTTAATGAACTTTAAACGTTCCGAAAGTGGGTTATAATAAGCCACTTTTCTACAGATTTACAAAGAAAATGCATAATGATAAAACTAAAAGATTTATTGCCCTTTACGAGTTCCGAGATCAAATAAACATTATTGACCCAGCTCTAGCTAGAAAAAAACTTGGAAAGCGGTTGGTACTAGGAAAAACATTTATGACCAGTTGTGGTCATGATAAAATGATAACTTTTTATATTGAGAAGAGGAGAACTGGCGGTAACGAACATATCGAAGCGTGTTTAGATACCAAAAGAAACAACCTATTTTAGTAAGCGTCTCAAGGGAAAGCGGACGAGACAAAAAACTAGTTTTATTTGAGCTGAGATATATCGAAAATAAATATAATATATTTTCGTGTTTTATTAATAATTGTAACAAAAATAATGAGGGATTATTGGTGATATGATAAAACTTTAACACCATTAATCAATAAAATAACAAAAAAAAAACAATTAAACTAGTACGGATATCTGAGTCTGATAAAAAAGCTAGTAGAATATCAAGAAAAATATGATGCATAAAATACGCCGAACAAAAAAGACAGACCGAGAAAAAAATACATACAGCAAATTGTAGGGACATGAGAAATTAGGCAGAGAATACTTGAAGAAATAAAAATAACAGCAGAAAATAGAAAAGAAACAACAAAAATAGAAAAGAGTGGAAGATTAAGTGAATGAAAACTAACATGGTTAAAACCAAATCAGACACATAACATGCTAAAAGGAAGAGGAGAAATAAATAAAAAGAATCATAAAGATGCGAAATGATATTGCATCCAACCAAAAAAACTGAATTATTGTAATCTGGACTTTAAACTATCAAAATAAACATTTTTACATTCACTGTTTTTTTCTTGAACCAATAAAACGAAATTAAGACTATCCTATTTAGGATAATATATGTAAAAAATAAATTGTCGCCTACATCTAATTCCTAGAACAACTTAACATACTTGTTTTCAATATTACCTAAACCGCCCCCCTCACTGGCGAACAATTTTATAAATGAATTTGTTTTAGTGGTCAGGATAGCACTTTTACTGGAACATGCTCATTAGCCTTGTTCATGACCCCGCTCATTACAAATGTGATGTCGTGTACAGCTAATTTATAACGTAATCAACAACTACAAAAACAAGAAAACATTATCATGTATTAGAAAAAAAAAAATTGATCAACAATAAATTTCTCAAGTTTTCACACTTGTTGATTAACGGCCTGTACTAATCGTCAACACACCGTTCTCGATATTAGTCGGGATGAAATGTTATTCTAATTTACATTACATTTAAAATTTTCACAAATCCAGACTTTGTTTCGTATGAAATATAGTAGTGAAAAATTTTAAAAGAAATCGGTATGGTTTTTAAAAATATCATTTTTTTGTCAATTTTACTTCCATTTCAGTTGTTCCCTTTCAATTCGTCAATTATTTTTTTGATCTACATATCCCCCATGCTAGATTTATGAAGCCACATCCCAAAGCTTGCCACTTCGGCCTTCAAAACACCTGAGCGCTATCACTATATGATATACCTAGTCCAAAATGCCTACTCCAACAAAAATGGGTTTTAAGAAGAAAAAAACTTGCGAATAAAGATTAAAAAAATGATTATTTATTCATTTATAACCAAGTAATTCCACAAGATTGAAGAAAGGGTTTACTATTTTTGTTGGGAATAAGCCACAATTTTGCTTTAAAATTAAGTTTATTTCATATGTTTTCACTTCTAAAATAGAAACATGAAATAAAATTAATTTTGAATTAAAATTGTGGTTTATTCCCACCAAAAATACTAAATTGCATTAAAATGATCATATAATTAAGTACTTAAGCACAGAAAAGAAAGACCAGAATTTGATACAATCCGAGGGTACAACATCTCTCAGAATTCACTCAAAATATGGAATTTCCTGCATGAACTTGTGCTTGTGTAAACTGTAGTCACCAGAATTAACAATCCATTTGTTTCCATTCAGTTGAAGAAGACATATTTACAGCATGGAAATTGAAGAAAGTGTTATATTAATAACAGAAATAACAAATTCAACTTGATCTAAGAAATGCAATACAGTGAATTTTAAGGGTAGGAAATAGTTTTTTATGATAACCAGATAAAAAAGTTGTAGTATAGGTAATAAATAAAACTTGAAAAAGCAGGATTTTCCCACTCCGTTGTTAATAACTAAAAAACAACACTAAATTACCTATATGTAGAAAACATACACGTTTTCATTTTATAGGTATATATTACCTAAAAACTTGCTAGAAATCTGGATTATTCCCAAACATGGTCTTTTTACTTATTTATTTTCCTGAACTATATATTTAAGTTGTTTTTTATTGTATCTTATCTTTTTTTGAAGTCACTGATGATATTTTAGGTACTTTTCTGATTATTTCCTTTTGTTGATCCATTTCAAAATCAACTTTAACTTGAGAATATATGTCAGAAAAGAATCATATCATGTCATTGGTCTTTAAAAAGACAACCACATGGCATGATGACAGTAAACTTCTCCTGTTAGTGATTCCATAGTAAATCATGAGGAAATAAACCTCATAATACTATCCCGTCATGGTAAGTATTTGGTCTTACATTTACTTTACTCTCAAATAAACACCAATTTCTGATTTTATGACATATTAATATATTTTTGCACAATCACACCCGAAGAAACCTGGAAATAGAAACTGTCCCAGAGTTCTAAGAGGACAATCCATGAGAAAGATCTTCAAAATAATACAGTGTTTTTATGCGATATATATGTAAATAGTTCTTTAAGTGCTGTTTTATTTTGAGGATCTTCCTCATGGATTGTCCTCTTACAAATCTGGGACAGTTTCTATTTCCAGGTTTCTTCCAGTTTGAATTCTGACGTGATTGTGCAAAAATATTATAGAAGAAACATTGTCTAAAATAAATATAATTAATATATAAAATACTGAAAATTAAAGTAGAAAACACATACCAGTACTTCAATTAAGACATTACTACCTTCACCTTCACACATTCCCACATTCTTTCAACCAAGTTGGAAACTTACCAGGTGGAAAAAATTAAATAAACATATCAAACTAGTCAAAAATTAGGCATTCCCAGATATGAAAATAATTTAAAAGCAAGGACAGATAACAAAACATATCAGTAAAAATATAAATAATGGTTTTACCTATCTTCTATCCGAATATTTAACGACACTACAAAAAGTAAGTCTGTAAATTTGCAAAAGCAATAAATTCTTTTTAAAACACAAAAATATATTAAATTAAAAACGAAACTATAAATATATAGTACTTCATACAATTAGAAAAAAATTCTTATATTGAAGAATATAATTTACTTTGAAAATAATTTTTATTCAAATACATAATTTTTCAATGGTTTAAACTTAAATTGAAAAGTCTAAACTCTAATTATTAACAAATTGTGAAAGTTGAAACTATCTAAATAGATATTATTAGTGACCTTAATTTATTCAAATTAGGTACGTACATTCTCACACTAAACTTAAAGTTCACCGTCCTTAACCACCTACAATTGGGTATTTATTTTAAAACTCTACCCATTTATATAAAAAAAATACTAAATTTGAACTTTATACAACCGGCTGACGGCTGACCTTTATAAAGTAATTTTTATTTAAATGGCCAACCAATCGAATTATATGTTTTAGTAGAAACGTCAAATTAATATTTGGCCACTGAATAGCTGCAAGAATGTGGCCATCTGTCATCTGTGGCAAATGTAGTTTACCTGGCTCTGTGATAAAGTTTATAGTCATAGATAAAATTACACCTAGATTGGTAACAGGGATAGCCAAGGTCAAATCATGTTCGGATTAGGCGCCCATTCGTTTGGTGGCGCTGCTAGTCTCGTTCCTGCGCGGAGGGAGTGTGCTGTGATCAAGTCAAAGTTGAGTTTAGACAAATACGGCGCCATATTTGTATTTGTTTTATTTCTTATAATTTATTTTATAATTTAAATTTTTTTATATAAATAGTGCAAAATCGTACAATTTTCGACGATTTTTTATTATGGAATCGAACACATTACATGGAATAACAATGTAGAGACGAAGAACTGAACAAAAAAAGATGTGTTCCAGATTTCATGGATACTACTGGCAAGCGATACCGTTTTTTAAGTCCAGGACATTATATGGATATGTTTGATAAATGGGTGAATGCTGTTAAGAGCCCTAATTAGAGAATGCTGCAAAAGAAACTATTTATAACAAATTTCGTGTATGCGCTAGTCATTTTAAAGAGGAAGATATAGTCAATGTTGGAAATAGCGGTATTACGAGACCAGCCGTTCCGAGTTTGTTTTTACCAGGACCAGGTAAGAACTATTATACCACTGACCTATATTTTTATTCACATTATATCTGACCTTTTACAAATTAGTTTATAAATTTAACCTAAAATTATATATTATAAAACCAGTCTTACTTAGCTTAGTATTTGAATTATTTGTAGGTAGTGGTTCAACAACTATCTTAAAAAGCATCACCTTAGAGAGGGTTCGACATAAATTTCTACAGGTGTGCGCCTTTCAAAGTTGGATTAGATTAGCAGACCATGACTACACTATCATGGAGAGGTATATGAGCTTGCCTGCTTTAAGTGTGAGGAGGGATCTGTCCCTCTCTTGTGAGTGAGATTGGTCTTAGAGTACCATATTACCATGGTTTGCCTCATCTATGTACTTTTAATGTTTCATTTTGTAGAACAACCTATGGTGCTAATAGCCCACTGAATAGATACTTATCTTTGTTAAACAACCTAAATGTAAATATTTAATATGTCCCTCAATAAATATATAAATATTAGTAGAAGAGTTACTGGTACCATAGAGTTTGGAAACTTAACTGTGTAAAATACTTCATGTTTTTATTGTAACTAGGTAATACTTCACATATTTTTTTATTTTTGTTATGTTATTTTACCACCTTTATTGTGCTGGATTTTAGAATCATAGAACTAACTGTTGGGTTTATAGGTTTTAAAATGTAATTACATGTTTAATTTTATATATATATATATATATATATATATATATATATATATATATATATATATATATATATATATATATATATATATATATATATATATATATATATATATATATATATATATATATATATATATATATATATATATATATATATATATATATATATATATATATATATATATATATATATATATACCTATATATGTGTGTGTGAGTGTGTGTGTGTACATGCATGTGTTTGTGTGTACATAATATATTTTTATTTCACATTATTTAATTTTATTATCGTAAAATACTGTGTACTTAACCACTATTTTATATATTGTAAGTTGTAACATTTAATCGGCTTGTCTAGTATATTAGCCTGCATCCACACAGACAGTGGTAAGGCGTTCAGAGTTATGAATAAATAAATTTGAATGTGTCGACAGGGATCTTTCCTATTCTGTTGATGATAGGGATGGGATGACTGATCTTAAGATGACATACTGGTGAAAAAATCTGTTGATTGTAATTGTGTTTGTCATTTCAGGCATAAAAACATTATTATCCTCTGTTGTTTGGAGTTTATACTGAGCAAATAAAGTTACTATATCAGGTTTTAGCAAAGCTTACATTCTGGGTGAAAACTTTAAGCATACCTTAGAAATAAATTATTTACCTTATCCATTGTTCTTTTTTTTTGTTCGTTTTTTCTATTTGCTATCATTCGGTTATTCCTCATTCTTGGGTTTTCTTTTTGCAAGAAGCAATATTTTGCTAATCTAATCAAAATCATAATTTTGTTGATAACCAGAATATTTTTCTGGAACTTATATTATGATTGTAAGGTAAATTTTCTGTCTCATCTGGTATTTATTTAGTAGTGGAATTCTCTAGTGTGTTATTTGGACCTTCATCATTATCTTGATTCAATAATATAACAATTCAACAGTAAACTTCGTATATAGTGCAGAGCACATGGTAAAGCAGTTTTCCATTAAGTGAATTCTAAATTGTTGGTTTTCTATGCTAGATTCACCAATTTCCATATAACTCATTGTATTTTTTGACTTAACCATTTCCTTCATGATTATATGGTGTTGTTCTACTTGAATATATTCCTTTAGAGTGTAGATAATTAATAAATTCTTGTGAAGTAAAGGTAGTTCTCCTTGTTAGATTTGATATATACCGTCATTCTATATAAACCAAATAGTGATTTAATCTGTAATTGGTTAGAATTGCTTTTCTACCAGATAATGTCTGCATTTTTTTTAATACTTCAACTCATTTGCTTTTTTTTCAATTGCATAATGTTTTCATTCAGAATCTGTGAGGGTATGTGTGAAAAAAGCAATTGGTTTTCCAGATTGATTGCTTCGCTTATGTAATCGTAGATTAATTTTTTAAAAGCATGTACTTGTCTTTATCTTCTAGGGATTTATCTTTAGATTCATTGCTTTCTAAAAAATTCTTGAATGTTATATACTTACCAATGTTTGAATTCTTTGGTGGAAGTTTGACAGTTTGGATCAGCCTCTAGTTTATCTGGTCTAAAGTACTTCCCCATTGTAAATTTATGCGAATAAAATTGTAGTAAAATGTCTTTTGCAGAATTAGACTTTTATTCACATAAAACTTGATAAGAATGACAAAACAATTATTTAAATACTGACCAGTTCTTGTCACAACATTAAGAAAACTAAATTATACTACACGTGGCTTGTATTATTAATATTTCTTGTAACACATATAACATTTCTTGTAACATTTTTATAAATAAAGATTTTATTCTATATTTTATTCTTTAATTTTTTTAACCACTTGGGCATTTTAATGTAATGGAAAATAAATATAGTCCCAACATAACAAGAAAACCCAATAAGTATACGAAAAATATTTATTATCGTATAGGATAAGGATTTTTCTTGTTATTTTAGGATTATATCGATTTTCCTTTACTTTAAAATGAGTTCACAATCCTAGGTAATATTACTAAACTTTTGAATTTAGCGCCATGTATATATAGTTACGCGCCCGATCACTAGGTGATGCGCCAATCATTGTTTTATTCCTTAACACGGAAGTTTCAATGCTAGGTGGTAGTGTGCTATGTTTATAGTACAAGACAATCGTATTTCAATTTAAAAAATGAGATGTATTAACTCTGAATCAAATGGGTACTTTGAACTTATAATAAAATTATATTTTATTATCATTCTGACCATATTAAAGGGAAAATTATTCATCATTGTCTTTGATTTTATCTCTACACATGCTTGCCTTCCCTATTTACTTTTTTCCAAATTTTTTATCTTGGTTCTTCACTATCGTCTTTCTGCAGTGAAAGTTAGTCTGTAGTTAGTTGGTTGAAACTCGTCTGTAGTTAGTTCTACCACAGAATAAATAACAATGCCCACTCTCAGATGCCGCCTTTGAAGTGTGTCAGCACGCGATCGCCATATTTTAAACGGAAACATAGACTCTGATTGAGAAATGTATGACAAGCTACGACGGAACTGAAATTTAAATTTTTAGAGATTAATAATTTAGTAAATTTAAAATAATTTAATCTATTCTTCAACTATAGTTTATTTTTATGAACAAGAGAGTAATTAGCATAATTTTAACTGGTAGCTCCGACCACTCCATGGGCGTGCTCAAGATTAATTGAAAAATTACTTTGAATAATTGTAAAAAATAAATGAATTATTTCAGTGTTATAAAGTGTTATGTGTATGTAAACAAAAGTGACCTCTTTTATCACACACTATATTAGAACTGACTGGCCTACATTAAAAAGGATTTTAAAAAATTCACATTTTTTTTTAATTTTTAAAAATTACAAAAGAGAAAAAGAGTTTTTAAAACCGTCTAAGGTATGTTAAATAGATGAATAAAAATATTAATATAAAACTTACAGCTACTTGTTACAAATCCAAATCAGATTCAGAAGATGAACTTTCAGAACCAAGATTTATAATAACTGGCTCGATCATTTTATCAGTAATATTGTCCAGCTTCCACATTTTGACGTGACAACGTCTTAAATTAGGTTGTGGCTCGGATTCATTCATGAAAAAGTGTAACGCCCGCTCACGTCTGTTACAGTGAGTCACCGAACGAGAGAGAGGCCCTCCGGACCGGCGAATGCCTTGCGTCTCTCTCCCACTCAAACATGATCGGTCCGCTGCGCGCGCAGCACTAGAGAATTAGGCTCGTTGAATCGGTGCGTGCTTCCGTGCTTGTGTCTCTGCGTTCTTGGCGTTTAAGACACATTACAGCAGAAACACTTCCTTTCATTTCATATTTCTCCTATCATCGTCCTATCCTCAACAAAATCACTCAAATAGAAATTAGTTAAGTTTAAGTTTACATGTACAATGTTTTAGTAAACAAAATATATTTCTATAGTTAAAATTTGTGCAATTCTTATTTTCATTCAATTCCTTGTTCCTATTGTGCAATTTAATAATATTCATATCAATAAATATTCTACCGAGAAAAAGACGTTGTCACGTAAAATCTTCGCCCGTAAAACCGACTTTACAGGCAACCGATTTTTTTTTCCTCTTCTTTAATAGTGAGATTTACTGCCTTTTCCCAGTTTTCAGGTTTTACATTATTTACGGCCTCCAAAAACAACTGTTTAACATCATGAATTTTAAAAGTGGTATTTTTTCTTGAAACTTCACTCTTTATCTGTGCCCATACCAATTCAATCGGGTTTAATTCACAATGATATGGTGGGGATCTAAGTACTGTCATTCCACGATTTTTGGCAATTTCATCAATTTCGTATTTTTTAAATTTTTCTTTATGAAGGGCACACAACGAATAAAGTTCCTTTCTTATAGATCCGGGATGGTACGTAATATTTTTTGAACTCAGCCAATTCTGCAAGTCTTTTTTTAACCACTTGGTTGTGGGCAGTCCTTCTATAAGTCTGGAGTGATAACTTGCATTATCCATTACTATTACACAGTTCTTAGGAAGAAGATCTATCATTTGTTCGAACCATTCTTGAAAGACATCAGCGTTCATGTCTTCATGGTAGTCACCGGTACGAGTTGATTCAAAAGTTAATAAACCACCTTCAACAAAACCGTCTGAACTGCCAATGTGTACTATTATCAGCCTGCGTCCCTTTCCTGACGGTGGGTTTAAACCAGTAGATAAGTTATTTACAAAAGCGTGCCTTTGACTTGTAACAGTTTCATCCTGCCAAAATTTATTTGGTGTATGACCCTCGTTGATCCATGTTTCATCAAGATAAAATATTTTTCTTTTTTGGTTTCTCATTTCCTTTATGGTTCTTAGAAAATGTCTTCTCCATATGACAATATCGCTTCTTTCTAATAAAATAGACTTTCTGGGATTCTTTTTCCAGCGGAAGCCTATTTCTTTTAAAAGTTTCCATAACGTACTTCGACTCATTTCTGGGTAATCCTTATCATCTCGAACTGAGACAAGAACTTTATCCAATGTTGGAAATTCTTGTCTAAAGAAGAATTCATGCACTTTCCGTCGAAGTCCTTCTTTAAAATGATATTCTATTTGAAATTTTGGTTTCCCTGGAGCATTACGTGGCATTTGAAAACTACCACATTTCTCTTCTTTAATAACTCTGTAAATCGTAGATTTCCCAACACCAAGTGTACTGCTAACTAACTCAAAGGTCTCATCAACACTTTCACATAAACGTTTGTCTGTAAATGATTTAAAACAATTAAATATTAATGTTTTTTCATTAACTGTTAGAGGACCAATTTTTCGGCGTTTACACTTCACTTCCAAATTTTCCATAACACTAGTATACACAATAAACTGCACCTTGCAACTGAAGTACCTTCTTTTAGTGAACTGTTAAGAATTTTGAATACGCCACTTGGACCTTCCTATATACAAAATGGAAAAACCCACTATCACATTTTCTGTGGAATAAGTTTAGAAGGTAATTATCTAGTCAATTACTGTCGTAGATTCCTGGAATTAAAGAATTAAATGTTTGATTGTTGAAACCCTTACTTCGTGGAATGCACTCATTTCAGATAAAATAAAACGTTTTATTTTATCTAAAGAATTAAACTTTATTTTGCAAATAGGTAGGTACTTATTAAACTTTTATTGGTTATATATAACCAATAAAATAAACATCTTACATTTCTTGCAAATTCATTAGTACCTGTTAACCTCCATCACTCCGACGCTGGCAACCTTATTTAGGGATTAGTAGGCCTAACAACTATTGTATTCTATTCTGCTCCAACCTTTATACCTGGTGGTCATACTCAATTTAAAATTGTTTCCCTATATACTTCTGTAAACTTGTTGACAAATATCTGTTTTTCATTGAGTCACCCGTATCAACAGTTTAGGGATTTGCATACATAATTTATTGTTTTATTACTCTCTCATACATAAAAATACACTATAAAAGTACGAATAAAATAGTGCATAATATATCTATGTTTGCCGTAAATAAATTAAACCGAGTTAATTTTTCTACGTACCCCAGATAAAATTAGATAGTATTTCACTGAACAGCACTGGTTCCGTTTAAAACATGGTTGATTCCGTCTGCGCGAACGAGATGAGCGCACTTATCTTGACAAGCAGAGTGGGCATTCTGATTGTTTATTATTCTGTGGTTCTACTCTTAACACCAAACTTATTACTATAAATAATACATCATAGCTTCTACATCTGTCGTATCACGTATCATTAGCTTTTACTCAATTATATCTTCTTCTCCTACATCACATGTCATCTTCTCTAAGAAGGTGGGTAATCATTATGACAATTCAAATTTTCGATACCTCTGCTCTATTCTATAGACCTTCATAATTTTCATATATTCAAAGTTAAAACGGTTATTTATCATCATAGTTATATTTGTCCTGTTCTTAGCCAAATTGTTCCTGTTTCTCAAAAAAAAATATTCCCTAAGGATTTGTCTTTCAGTTCTAACAGAGGTTCCATAGTGTCTTCTCTTAATAGTTCATTTGGAGTTGATTTCATTGCACAAATGCAGAGACGCAAAGTTTTGCTTTGTAATGTATCTAATTTTTGGAGTAATTTATTATTTGCACAGCCATATAGGAAGCTAGCATAATCTATAATGGATCTTATATGATGTATAATAAGTCAAGGCTGTTTAGAGCTCTGCCCCACCCCCTTACCATATTGTCATAATATATTTCAAGAAATTTAATCCCTTAATACATTTTTGTAAAATGTCTTCGATATGAGTTGTAAGTCTTCCTTGTACCTAAGTCTGGTAGGTTCTCCAGGATTCAGAAGCACTAGATCAGTATTCTCAAATGCGTCCAATACTTGAGTTCCTGTAGGATTTATTTTATATGAACCCCACCTCATGGTGTGTATTGAAGTTGCCACCTATAATACTTGTACTATTAAGTGGGTTTAATACATTTTTCCAGTCTGAATGACTTGTCCTTATATTGGGTGGGCAGTAGAAGTAGACAGAAACATTTAAAATTAATATTTCGTTACACCGAAACGTTATACACCAGCTTAACCGTCATCCCTATATTTACGTACAATATTGTAACCACGAAAATAAATCTGTTTATCAGGCTTAAGCCAATTTTCGGATAATAAAGCTATATCAAAATGATGTTCATCTAAACATTTCACTAAACTTATTTCATTAGACACTGCTATTTGAGCATTACATTGCAAAAATTTTAATTTATTATTTCCTTTATTAGGCAAATGAATAAGATCAGTATTTATTTTTTTAAGTTCCCCAATTCGAATTATAACAAATCTATATTATAAACAGCAGGCACACATACGCGGCACACTTTTCTCCATTAAATAGCTATATCAAATCTTAGAGAGCGTATTAGATCTTTCCCTTGATTTGGCAATGTTATTATTATATTATATTATATTAAATGGTATACGAACTGGGTATGGAAAGACAAGGGGATTGCCAATTAATTTTTTGTCAAAAGGGATCCTTGATCAAAGAAAGTTTGGGAAACACTATTATGGACAAAGAGCTACAAAAAGGCAAGCACACAATAATAAATGCAACAACCTCAACTTCGAATTGGATGTTGAAACGTCAAAACAAATGTAAAATATAATTAGCATTACAACCAATTGTAGTTCAATACCATAAAAAATAATATTTAACGTATTAATGTACTTTTCTCTGCAAAAATATTTCCACTTTAGATATGATATTAAGTATAACCTGTTTTTATTGCATGATTCCTGGGTTATAACACTTTTTCCAATGTGTCAGTAATTCTTCTTCTCCAAAGGATGCTGATATAACCTCAAACTAACAACAAAGCTGACATGGCGTATTTCAGATTATTTTAATTGGACATTTTTGACATTCAAGAGGGAATTTCAAAATCATGGATATTAAATTTGTTTTGTAAAAACGTTTCTACAATTATTTTTAAAGTACATGGTTTACACCAACAACGTCTAGTTTACTTATAACATGTATACAATATTGTTAAAAATAATTTCTTTAACTCAATTCAGATTAATTAATATTTATATTGTTTAAATAAACATTTATATGCAGTTCAGAGGGGATAATTATATATTTAATATCCTATAATAACAATACTTGGCTGTCATAAATTGTGTACACAAAATTTTACCGTCTGCTAATTTATAATCTCATTTATTACATTAGTTTGAAGCGAGAAAGTGAAAAATAATCCTGAAGTCTTTACAAAGCCGTTGGCAAAGGAAACAGGTATAATAAATTAATTATGATCTGTTGGGAACGTAAACAGGCAAATAGATTCAATGTGCGCGCGCTGAGCGCGACCTGTATCATTTCGTCACATTGTCACATATATTAACCTTTTGTTATATTGCTTTGAAGTTAATTATGTCTATCAGAAAATAATTAATCCGATGTTTAATATCTAAATATATCTACTGGCCAGTGTGATTTTAGCCAGTGCAGTGAATTATAAACGTTAAAAGTGAGTAATTGACGGATGTCGATCGAAAGTTATGGAATGTTTTTGGGAGAGATCGAGATCAGAAATATCTACCGTTGGTTGCCGCCGGAAGAGTGGCTTGTCATTAGACAAACGAAGTCCCAGTTAAATACTGACACATTCTGAATGGTTTTACGCATTATTTGGTGTGTTATTACTTTATTCACCTTGTTTTAATTAGTGAAAAATCGTTTCAAGTGTTTAGTAATGTTAAACAGCGAATTAAAATGGAAAACAGATAATGTTGACTATTTTACTCGCCCAAGATGGCTGCCGTCGGAATTCATTCTACTTTTGTGCTGCGTATGAACGTGTTATAATTTCGATGTGGACAATTCGAAATTATTTATAAGATATTTTATAATCTGTGCAAGTAATTAATCACCGTTTAAATGGGTTTGGTGGTAGATAATAGGTAGACAAGTGTAGTTTTTACTGCGTTTTAATTTTGGAGGACACAGATTTGGGTGCCGCCGGATAACGAACTTTTAATTTTAGAAGTGTGCCCAACGGTCTGGTGAGTATAAAAGCAGTTAGGATGCTCTAATAATTACAGATAAATGTGACAATAACCCCAATATATAATCGAATTAACGAAAAATTAGTAAAACAGATAAATTTGGTGATATTTACGACATCCCTTTTCCAATAAACAAATTTGCTTGCCTACTATTTGTTTATGGCCTAAGATCGGAAAGGTGTTAATATTGTGTCGTGTTCAGTAAAAAGCGATGTTTGGTTTGTTTAAAATAGGATTTTTATTCCTAAAAACCTTTGTTTAATTCATAAAATTATACCGCCAAAACATCAGTATTGTTTACAGTCTATTTTTGTTGTAATATTCCTAGAAAATAGCGTTAAAATCAATAGTATTACCAACAGCTTTTAATGAGGAATTTATGTAAATTGTTTATTATAAACAACATTAATACATCCATAACCTAAAATATTGTTGTGTGATATAATCTATGTTTTTTAACAGAAATTTTGTTGTTTTGTCGATATTTCTTTTACGTTTTTGTCAGGACTAGAATATTTATATATTACAAGAATAAAAATAACAATATATTTTTAGCCTCTTGTCCATCTGCTCTACCTACATACTCATAATTTTTTTTCTAGGCTGTATTTTTAAAAAAATGGTGAGAGCCATGAAAAAAATATAAATGTACAGAAATGTAGAACGGGAGTCAGACAAGGTTGTGTCTCGCCACCGATCTTATTTAAAGCAATTGTATAATCTTGCACAGTTTAGTTATAAATCAATTTTTGACATATATTAATATATTATTTAGTTTTTATAAGAAATGTGTCTTATAGCTGAATTTTGAACTTTTCCTCTCTTTATTTACCATTTTTTTGTATGCCAAGTTTTGTTTTGTCTTTCTAATTCTTAGTTTCTTGTCTGTGTTTTACTCTTGATGATTTCTTTGCACCCTCTTTTGTTTTAAGAAATTTATTTACTTATTTTCCCATTAAAATTACTTTTCTGTTTATCATATTCTCAGCACATTTTAGGGTTGATTTTAAAAGTACTTTTTGTTATTTTTTTAGTTTCCACTATTTTTATTCCACTATATTTTTTCCATCTAAACACAAAAATAAGTTCTGTAAATAAATCTTACATACAGCATTTAAATAGTATTTAATAATTATTATTGTCAAAAGGTTCATAGATAATGGTGTTTTAATATCACCAAGTAAATCCAGTGTGTGTGTTTTCAACAAGCTTCTGAACATTTTGCAAACAATTTTTAAAACCAGGTGGGGTGCTCATGTAAAAACTTCTTTTTTATTCTGTCAGTCATACATCAGTTATTTGCTATGGATCCATACTCTATGTGTTGGCATGTAGAAGATAATTATAGTTTTTTTTTTCAAAGCGAAATTCTTACAATAAATTAAGTTACAATATTTTAAGATAAATTTTAAAAAACTTAACAACCTTAAATAGTGGCACTAGCTGTGTTTTTTATCTTCCTTTCAGGGCCATAGAAAAATTATTTCAGTTCCACATCTTCTCTATTTTTTGTTCTGGATCTTTAGCTGTTTGTGAAGCTTTAATAGGTTTCAAAGAAACATATAGTATCTCAGTAGTTATTCTATCTCATTAACTCTCTGCTTTATTGACTATTCAGTCTCCCAAGATTCCAGATATTAACTTATTTTTCTAGTTCTGCCTGTTATCAAGTACATAATTTGCATTGTTTCGATTTCTAGCTACTCTATTTCCCATGGAGACAGTTTTATTTGGTGAAATATATACAATATTCCTATTTCATCAAATAGAAAATAGCTATTGCATTAGATTATCATCTTGATGATCTTATGAAGTTTATTTGACTACAAATTGCAATTTTCTTTCTTTAACATCAATGATACATGTTTATTAACACTGAATTTTTAATGTGTTTAAATAGTACTGACTATATTTAATATCAGTGCAAGGAAGTAGGTACTTTTAAAATACTAAAATACCTCAAATTTTATAAAGCTTTTTATAAATTTATCGACATAAATAATTTTTTACCAAATTAAACTAGAATTTTTGATAAATAAAAGAGTTAAATTGGTCACCTTGTTTACAGTTTTGGTTCCTGTAGTCCATAGGGAGCTTGTGCCCATAACTTCTTATAAAGTGAACACAGAAATTTATTATCTACAAAAATTCTCATCCTAGTTTGATTTTTTCATATAAATTTTCAATTTAGCAGATCAGTCAGGCATGTGTGACCCAGAGGAGGTCTCCCAGCCAGTCTGGTTGCAATGGATCCTTGAAGCAATCAGGAAGATTAGGTCGCAGAAGCAGAGGCCTAGTGTGGAGAGGATCTGTCATGCCATCAGGCAACACCACAACTACCATGAGGATGTGATTGGAGAGCACCTAGAACAGGCTGTAAAGGAGGGTGATGTTCTGAAGGTCTTCAATAAGGGGCAGAGTTCCTACAAGGATCCAGGTATGTTGATTTAATTTATATTGACTTTGGTATTACAAATATCGATTTTAGGTGGTATTCAGAGCAAGAACCTGAAAATTGAACCAACCTCTGATCTAACCAAACTGGTAGCCAAAGCTGTAAGGGAATTAGGAGAACGTGATGGATCCTCATTAAAATCCATAGAAAAACATATACGGCAATCTCATATCATTGAAGAAACTCCAGAAAACGATTTGAAAGGCGCAATCAAACTGGCTATAAAAAGGGCTGTCGGCAGGAACATTGTTATTCAAGATGGAAAGAATTTCAAGTATAGTTATAATCATACAGCAGGCACGAAAAGGAAGTCAGATGCAGGTAGGAGATCGTCAGGGCAAGATGATGCTTTAGTTCCAAAGGTAAGATTCGTAGATATCTCTAAATACATATTACTAAAACAGAATTTGAAGTCAGATTTTAGTGCTTGAGCAAAATTCAGTTGAATTAAATACATAATAGTAAAAATGGAGACATCAATAATGAATCGATATAATAGTTCTACAAATATGAATATTTTATGAATAAATAATAATTATTAGTTCATTGATTGGTTTATTAATATTATAAAATATTGTACACTGCCGAGTATAAAATTAGGATCGACCCATAATTTGAATTTACTTTAGAAATGATTTTTTTTAACTATTGTCGGTTGTAACATAGTTTACTAATAGATTTCTTGAAAAATATTGTTGTTGCTGTTTCGATAAGCGTTTGAGATAAAAGGCCCCGTTACCTTAATTCCTAAAAACCATTATCAGCATCGTATTTGTTTCTATATTTTTAAC
Source organism: Diabrotica undecimpunctata (assembly GCF_040954645.1). Taxonomy (NCBI): domain Eukaryota; kingdom Metazoa; phylum Arthropoda; class Insecta; order Coleoptera; family Chrysomelidae; genus Diabrotica; species Diabrotica undecimpunctata. The sequence continues at coordinate 144,895,501 of NC_092809.1, forward strand.
TTCAATTGTAAATTGTTTGTGTGACACTCTCAGTTTATTGCAATGAGCGTAAGTTCTGCTGTGGCGGCAATAATTATCGCGGCGTTAGAAGATGGCCATGGTCAGCGCGAAACTGCGAGAAACGTTGGTGTAAGACTCGAGTGTGCAACGAGTGTAACGACGATACAAAGAGACCAGTCTGTTTACTCGAAGACCTGTTTCAGGTCGAGGCAGGATTATAACAGCTAGAGATAACCGCTTTGTCGTTTCTAGTGCTTTGAGAAACCTAACGGTCACGGCAGTTTGTCCTCGAAAGCATCTACAAGAAGTGAGAAATGTAAACATAAGTGAATGGACAGTTAGGAGGCGACTTCGGGCTGCTGGCTTATCTTCTCGAACTAGAGTAACTGGACCGCCGCTTTCCCGTGAACACCGAAATGCCAGATTGAATTTTGCACGAGAACACTTGTGACAAAAATGTAAAAGTGTGGTGACGTGCAGGCGAGACATATGCTTAACCATGTGTTGCCGAACGACTTCCATTTTGTGGAGGATCAGTTATGACATGGGGAGGCATATCGTTTGACGCTCCCACGAAGTTAGCCTTTATCGAGAATGGGATATTGACTGTGGATAGGTACCTGAGACAAGTTCTAGAAGACCATGTTTTACTCTTTATGATTATTCTTGGAAACAACGCAACATTTATGCCCCGACACTTCTCGGATAGTTATCTAAGATAATATCTAAGATAAATCTCGGATAAGTATCTTGACGAGGTTCAAATAATAAGATTTGTTTGGCCTGCTCGCAGTCCAGATAACAATCCCATAGAACATGTCTTAAACGAGATGAAGAGATGTTTACGGAGTCATGTGCCGGCCGCCAGAAATTCATGAGAGCTTCGTATGAATGGATATTGCAGGAAAGGAACAGTCTTCAGCAGAATATGATCCAAAATCTGATCCAAAGCGTGCCTCGTCGTTTGCAAGCTGTTATCACTGCCAGACGAGGAAATACTCGTTACTAAAGTGCTTAAAATTTTTGTTGTGTCAACAAAAAGCACCAAATTAAGATTGGCCCTTTTCAATATTTAGTATATCAAAGGTAAATTGTTCATTTTAATTACTTTCAATAAACTTTGAATAAGAAAAACTTTGTCTTCTTTAAGTAAAACGTTAGTAAAATAGTTCAAAATGTTACAACCGAAAATAGTTAAAAAGAATAAGAATTTCTAGAGAGACTACTAAAAAGAGACTATTTCTGTCTTCTTCTTCTTTGAGTGTCTCTCCTATCGGAGATTGGATATCATTAGGGCGATTCTAAGGCGATCTTCTATTTACTGCCGTTTTGAATAATTCGTTAGTGATACAGCCAAACCACTCTCTTAAATTTCTCATCCAGGACATTCTTCTACGGCCTGGATTTCTGCGTCCTTGGATTTTTCCTTGCATTATATTTTGTAGGAATGTGTACTTTTGTCCTCTCATCAGGTGGCCTAAGTATTCAAGTTTTCTCTTTTTTATATTCAGTATAACTTCTGGATCGTTATTTATTCTGCGTATTACATCTTCATTTGTAATTTTAGGCGGTAGCACCTCATCTCAAAGCTTTCAAGATTTTTAACATTCCTTTGTTTAAGAGTCCATGCCTCAACACCGTAGAGCAAAGTACTGAATACATAGCATTTTAACATTCTGGTTCGTAGCTGAATACTAATATCACGATTACAAAATAATTTTTTCATTTTTATGAAGATAGACCTGGCAATTTCAATACGTCTTTTTATCTCGTGATTTTGGTCACCTGTTTCAGTGATGAGGGTTCCCAAGTATTTGTATTCGCTCACTTTTTCGAGTTGGGACAACGTTTATTGCGATACTAATGTCATGTATTGGATTCTTACTGAAGGTCATATATTTGGTTTTTTTGACGTTCATCCTTATGCCGTAGTTATTACATATCTCATTCATACTTTCAACTAGATGTTATAGATCTTCCGCTGTTCTTGCCATTATCACAGTATCGTCAGCATATCGAATGTTATTGATAACTTCTCCATTGACTATTATCCCTTCGTTTGCATGTGAGAGAGCTTCTTGGCATATTTGTTCGCTGTAGATATTAAACAAGAGCGGTGACAATATACAACCCTGTCGTACTCCTATACGTATTTCTATTTCGTCCGATGTTTGGTCTTCTATTTTTATATTAGCTCGTTGATTCCAGTACAGATTTAATATTATTTGTATGTCTCTGGTGTCGATGTTCTTACCCTCCAGGATTTCTTTGAGTTTATTGTGGCGTACTTTGTCAAAGATCTTTTCAAAGTCTATAAAACAGGCGTGTACCTCTTGGTTAACATCTAGACATCACTGTGTTAGGACGTTTAAGGCAAAGAGAGCTTCTCTTATACCCAATCCTTTTCTGAATCCCATCTGTGTATCGTTAATATCGATATCTAACTTTTGATAGATTCGGTTATGGATGCCTTTACTATTTCTGTAAATATGAATAAATTAATTACGGAAGGCGTGCAGTAGGTACCTAAGGTCAAGCGCTGACTGAGGAACGTTTTGATCCGACTTTTGACTCCTCCATTCACGCTCCCACACTGTCGAGAGTCAGAAGTTGGACCTTCGAATCGCTCCTTTAAATGTTCCGACACGTACAACTAGATTTTCCAACAATCCAGCAACCTACTCACGGTCCGATATCGGATCCAACTTCGAAGGTTGAATCACAAGTGGGACTAACGATCGTAACGTGAATGCCCTGCTTTAAGTAATAAAACGGCTAAAAAAATTAAGTAAAAACATTTATTTATTAAAAAAGTTGAATTTTTACAAAGTAGTGATTAGTTCAATATTTTGTTCAAGAGAGTTCAAACTCTCTTTTATTAGTAATGTTTTTTTTTTTCGAAATCTCCCTTTTCAGTAGTTTCCACCCATTCTCGATAGTGTTCATATCATGCGAGTTTCCTGGCCAGTTTAGTCCTTTTTTTTGTTTTAAATAAGCTGAAATACTCTTAGCCTTGTGGCAACGGGCACCGTCGTGCATAAATATGGGTTCCTGTTCTACAGGAAACTATTCCAGCAGCTATGGCAAAAGTCTCGTCTCGAGTACTTTCCGGTACTTGTCTCATCGTGTTTTCCACCTCGTAGAGACAGCCTGTACCTTTGCCGGATATCACAGACCAGACCATGAGTGACAGTGGGCACAATGCATTCAGGATTCTATTTCTCGTTACGACTTCTCCGAACAAACTTCGTTTTTTCTGCCAAAACTAAAAAAAAAACGGATTCGTCCGAGAAGTAGATCTCAATTCAACCAAATTTTTAAGAAATGCCCATGTTTTATTAATTTTCATAATGATATTCAAGCAAAACAACACAAATATACCTTTTTCCAGTTTTTCACTGTCCAGTTTTTACATTTTTGTTCCCATTCAAAACATTTCTTTATCATAGCCGGAGTAAGCCTTGGCTTTCGAGCTGGTGTCCTAGCTAGCAGTTTGTTTTCCATGAAGTCTCCGATGAACTGTTCTTTCTGAAACGCAAATTCCTTCAACTTTTATCCTTGATAAGAATTCGCAGTGGTTTTTTCTGGTTTCCAGACAAATATCTCTTATTTTGCGATCAGTCCTAGGAGTAGTCACACGATCTCTTCCGCTGTGACCCTTTTGCTTTGGATTCAAACTGACTCCAGACGCAATTGTCTGTTTTATAGTCTTTACAGAACTTCTTAATATTCCTACCAATGCTTCTATTTAATTTTGAGATATTTGGCCAGCTTTTAGGAGTCTGTATATCTGGCCTACTATTTTTGGTGACAGATTAGCGTTTTCCCCATCGAAAAATGTATAATACCATTAATTATACCAATAAATGCACTGCATATGCTATAAAAAAAAGGATACATCACTCACCTCGGCAATAAAATTTTCAGGTCAAAACCGTTTAAAATTCAAATGTCCACACATATTATTTGAGGTTATACAATGCGCACTACTTGACAGGACGCAATGCTGTCTAAAAATGGCGGATAGGTCGGTGCTGCCAACGTTAAAATAGTAAAACAATGTTACCATACTATATTAACTGTTGCTATGCGAAAAAAATAACATTCCTGGTTATCAAAAATTATTAATTCAAAAAATGCAATTTTTCAATGCTTGGCCTAATTATTTGGCTATTGTAGCTCATAACATTTGCCCTCTGTATTCAGTGTGTCTTTTTATTTTCCAGACCCCAACACCTCTACCGATATGTTCGGAATGTTTAGGCACCGAAGCGAAAAATAGGAAAGGAGTTTTTGAAAAACTCAGCGCATGTTCCGAATGTGGCGCCATGGTGCATATTTCTTGTACCTCCAGCGAACCGGAACTAACCGCCTTGTTGGCCAAAGGGGGAAAATGGTTCTGTGAAGATTGCAAAGTTTGCGATGGATGCGGTAAGTGAGGCAATTAATATATATGTATTTACTTGCCTGTCAATTGTTTGTTGTAGTTTCTACCTTTCAACTGTTACTTGTCACCTGTCATTACTTAAGGCTTTTGCAAACTTGTTTGTGTTGTTATCTTTTTTATTCATAATGATTATATGTGTGGCTTTATTTATTTAATATAACTAACTTAAGCAATCATTTAGTACAAAATAATATACAGGGTGAGTCATAACTATTGGGACATAGACTAAGGACAGGTTATTTGGACCAAAATATGGCTATTGGGCCAAATATGCCTTAATAAAATGTTGCTGAGAAAAAATATACAGGGTGTTAAAGTTAATTTTTGTTTTTCGTTTTCTGCTAACAGTTTCCCTGTATATTTATAAATTGCTATCAAAATTGGCACAGAGGCATAATCTTAGACAAGAAATAGTATTTTATTTACAATTTTACGTTTTGTCATAGAGGGCGCCACGTGGATCATTCCTAACGATCAAATTGAGTCTAAACTTTTTCTGATGAAACTTTTTAGTAATTTTTATTAGAAAATATGACGTCAACATCATTTTTACGTTAAATTGGTACTCTTGTTTAAACATTATAATATCAACCGTTTTCGATAAAAACGCAGTCGAACTGCTTAGAGTCTTAAAAAAGGATTTCAAATATTATTTCATTTATGAAAAGTATGCTTTGGACTATCAGATAATTGTTGTATGTTATTTGTTCAGAGTAAATTATTTTTGATGTGACAGTGTAGTGTAATGTTGCATTTTTTAAAAGTAATCATTACTTTTTGAAATGTCTCGTCACAATCATTTTACTAATGAAGAAATGCGAGATATGATTTGCGTATACGCACAAGAAAATTTTTGCGGTCGCTGGGCAGCCAGAAGGTATGGAATGTTATATGCAAACAGAAGGCAACCAAATCACATAACTTTTGCAAGATTATATCGTAGTTTAGGTGAAACTGGGTCATTTCACACTAAAAATAGGGGTGGTCGACCGAAACAAATCACACCTAATCAAGAAGATGAACTTTTGGTTCGAGTAGATGAAAATCCTGAAATAAGTTCACGACATCTATCAGCAGCAACAGGAGTAAGTCAGTCGTCTATTGTTAGAATTCTAAAAAAAGAGAACCTCCATCCTTATCACTTCACTCCTGTTCAAAATTTACTTCTAACACATCTTCCACGACGGTTACAGTTTTGCCAACGTATTCTGAATAAACATCGCAATGACAGACACTTTATTAAGAATATTATGTTCACCAACGAAGCAACTTTTACCAGACGAGGGGTTTTTAACTGGCGAAATAGTCATTATTGGGAAGAAGAAAACCCGCATGCTATTAAGGCTAGACATTTTCAGCATGAGTTTAAATTGAATATTTGGTGTGGCATTATAGGCGATCAACTACTAGGGCCTTATGTTCTTCCTCCGAATTTAAATGGAGATTCTTATTTATTCTTTTTGGAAAATACTCTTAGTGATATTTTAGATGATCTGTCACTGGATGTAAGAAGAAAAATGTGGTTTATGCAGGATGGAGCGCCACCTCATTTTTCATTAGCTGTTAGAAATCATCTTAATGACGTATTTCCTCATTGATGGATTGGCAGAGGCAGTGATTTTCAATGGCCACCAAGAAGTCCTGAGTACAACCCGCTAGATTTTTATTTTTGGGGACATATGAAGTCCTTAGTTTATGCCAATGAAATTAATACACGAGACGAACTTTGGAGATACATTCAAAATGCAGCTAATCTTATAAGGGGACAGAATAAATTTTTTTAACGTCCGAAAATCCTTTATAAAAAGAATTAGAAAAGGCATAGAAATTGGAGGAGACCATGTAGAACCTTTGGTTTGAGTTTTTGTGAGTTCTTTTAAGTTAAAGTGTGTTTAGTTTTGATTTATCGTCAAAACGGAAACCTTACGTTAGTTCCAACTTTGTTTATTAGTTTGGTATTTGATAGTGGAATTGTAAATAAAATACTATTTCTTGTCTAAGATTATGCCTCTGTGCCAATTTTGATAGCAGTTTATAAATATACAGGGAAACTATTAGCAAAAACGAAAAACAAAAATTAACTTTAACACCCTGTATCTTTTTTCTCAGCAACATTTTATTAAGGCATATTTGGCCCAATAGCCATATTTTGGTCCAAATAACCTGTCCTTAGTCTATGTCCCAATAGTTATGACTCACCCTGTATAATCTTGGCACATAAACAATAATATAAGCATCCACTTACTTGTGTTGTTTTTTATTATTTTTTCCATAGTGAATGATTTATTTCCTTGTCTGCTTCAAGTAGGAAACTCTATGTAATTATTTTTAGGCAACACCGGTGTGTCCATGTGCCTTTTATGTTGCTGCAGCTGTGAAAGAAACTATCATATGGGTTGTTTGGATCCGCCGGCCGAAAAGAAACCAAAGTGCCCCTGGAGGTGCAAACATTGTCTCGGCCACCACGACAATGTAACTCCTAAAAAAGCCGGCAGCGGCGTCCGGAAAAAATTGGATAAAGTCAGAGAAAAAATCAAGGAGAAAAACCAAAAGTAAGTGGTTTATTACAGTGATATTATGGAAATTTGTTTTAATGCATGTAGGTACTGTCTTCTATGGAGGACATATATCATTTGATTTAAATTTTTATTGATGTTATTTTGTTATGTTTGTTAGATTCATGTTTTATTAATACTTTAAGGTCAAAAGAAATGACTCCATCAACACCTAGTGGAACTCCCATCACAGGTAATGACAGTGCCGTCAAATCTTCAACTCGTAAAAGCAGAGTACCACCTCTAGACGAAAGCGACAAAAGCGACTTCGAAAATCATTCGGTCTCTAACCAGGTGAAGGTAAAACAGGAACCGCAAGAGAACGAACAGCTCGAATCATCTCAGAAAATGTCTAAAGAAAAACAAAAGTTTTTTCGGAGCTCTGCGTTTAATTCCGAAAAGAAGAAGGAGGCCAAAGGCAGACGAGCGGACAAGAAGGTTAAGGTGGAAAAAGAAGAAAGTAACAATAACGAGAAAGCTAAGGCGAAAACGACAGAAGCGGGCAGAGGCAAAAGAAATACCAAAGTTAATAACGAAAAAAGCAACAAAACGGCGGTAGTAGCCGAGAGCAAATCAGGTGAGTGTTTTTTTTTTTAATATGAAATCCGTAGTTAGTTAGTAGGAACTTTTGAAAATTATATTTTAATGATATTGCACGTCAAAAGTGAATAGATTTTGGGAATTGTATAACTAAAAATGAATTAAAAACGTTAATGTGAATTCTTCTACATTTTGTATATTATTACGACTAAGATCTCGAAAAAATGGAGATATTGCAGATCTCCATTCCCCAAAAAGAAGAAAAAACAACGAAATCAAGAAAGGATGAAAGAAAGAAATGAGGAAAATATAATACACAATGAATGAAATACAGAAAGAAAAAAGGAGAAGAATACGGAAGCAAACATGGAAGAAATGCAAAAAGAAAATATATTAAGACAGTAAGACAATGAGTCCATTTTTGCAAATTCAAACTCGAGATTTCCCCAAATCTGGGGAAATTTGTGGTCATGTGATCAAATTACTAATCTCTGATTGATTCAAATCGTAATTTTATAACATTTTTTCCCTATATATGAGAAAATTTTCTAACAATTATAGGCAATTCTATTGTTATAGAATTTATTACCTTAGCCTTTGGTTATTCTATAAATTACTTAACAGAATTTCTAATTTTATCTTTATCGTTCACGATGTGAAATACGAAAAAAAAAACACAAAAAATTAACCTTAAACGTCATAAAACTGGTTTTCTTTGTTCTGCAGTACCAAAGGGCAGTCCAAAGTCTAAAGATAAACAAACGGAAGAAAAAGAAGAAACCGAAGGCGAAGAATCGGAGGAGAGTTCGTCGGAGGACAGCTCCAGCTGTGATTCTTGTTCCGAATCAAATTCGGATTCGTCTGTCGATAATTCGGACTCTAAAACTAGCATGCGGAACATAAAGATTCCTCAGATATTCAATATGAAGCAAGAAAAGTCGAACACGTTCGGTGGCATGGCGGAAGATGAAGATAAACCGTGGGGATTTGCGGGTAAGATATATAAGAAAGAATTTATATTTTTTTCACTAAAATTATTATTTTATTAGTCACTTTTTGGGAACGTTTACTTTCGGTGTTTTTGTCTCGGTTTTGATTTATTTTGTTTCTTTCTCCACTTATTATTTTTCTTTCTTCAGTCTTTTCTGTATTTTTTTTATCTTAGCTTCTTATATATGAAATAAAATAAAATATATTTGTTAACTTTTGTCTTTTCTCCTTCTTCTTCTTTCCTGTCTCTATTTTTTAATAATTTTTTAACCTTAATTTATTCCCTTCTCTTCCTTCTGTATTTCTTTTTCAAATTCCTTCTCTTATTCATGTTAGAATAATATACTTCTATCGATTCTTCATATTTTTTTTACGTTCTTTCTCATCAGTTCTTGTTATTCCTTTTGTCTTTTTCCTTTATCCATTTTCCTCTTTAGTGGATTTTATCTTTTATTTCCTCTTTTCCTCATTAATTTTTCCTGTTCACGTTTCTTTCATCATTCTTCCTTCCGTAGCTTTCCGTAATTTATTCTCTTCTGTCCTTTATATATTTCTTTTTTAAAAATTCCCCCCTTTTGCCTGTTACAATATTTTTGTTATAAATTATTTCTTCTTTTATTGTTATCTTTCTTCCCTTATTGCTTTTATCGTCCATTTATTCATTTCTTTTTTCCTTTCTTTAGTTTATTGTTTTCACCCTTCTTAATTTAATATTTGCGTTACTTTTTTCAATCTTTTCTCTTTATTTTGTACTTTTTTTTTATTTATTTCGCAAAATTCTTTCTTTTATTAATTTTGCAATATTTTTTAATCATTCTTAATGACCTTTTTTTACGTTCTTCTCATCAGTTCTTGTCCTTTCTTTTGTCTTTTGCTTTCTTCATTTTCCTAGTTAGTGGATTTTATCTTTTATTTGGTCTTTTCTTCTTTATTAATTTTTGTCATTTTTTCTGCCTTCCGTTTGTTATTTTATCCTTCCTTTTATTATATTTTTGTTAACGATTCTTAGAGAAATTCATTTTTCCCATCAATTCTTGTCATTCGTCTTCATTAATTTTTTTCTTGTCGCCTTTCTTGTTCCTTTCTTCTTTCCTTATGGTACTCTTTCTTACAGTATTTTTCAATTTTTGCCTTTAATTTAGTATTTTTTCTTTCTTAGCTTTCTTCCCTTATCATATTTATCATTTATTTATGAATTTATTTCTTCCTTTCATTATTTTACCCTTTTCAACCCTCTTGATTTCTTTCTTAGACTACTTTGTTAAGTTTTTCTCTTATTTCTTGATTTCTATATTTATTTCGTAAATTTTTCCCAGATATTCTATTGACAATACCTTTTACCGATTCCTCTTAAATGTTTTTCCTTTCTTTCTCGCCAGTTCTTTCTATTGCTTTTGTGTCATATCTTGCTTGTCAGTTATCTCTATTTCTTTTGTGTTATTTGTCGTTTTCTTCTTAATAATTTTTTTTATTTCCTTGTCCTTGTTATTTTCTTTATTTTTCGCTTGGCGCCTCTTTCGTTTCTTTTTTATTACTTATTTTTCGTTACCTTTTAGCGGCAGCCGCAGAGGCCAAACAGAAAGAAACCAAACCCGAAGAATCATCGTTGTCCAAAAAGTCTAAGAGTAACGAAAACTTATTCATTGCCGCCCTTAAAGAAGAAGGATTGCTTAAGGAGAACGCCGTGGTTACTCCCACAAAACCGGATGACGCCTCATCCGATAAGTACCAGAAAACTCCAGGTTTTGGACAACTAAAAGGTTTGTAATTGTTTTAGCATGCATATCGTTTTACCTTTATGATTGAGTATTTAGTGGTAAATGGAAGTCGTCCATCGGCATTTTTACGACCCGTTTTACCTATTTGTAGCGTTGGTTTGCATATTGTAGCCCATAATTGTTGTAGGTCTTTTTGATGGTTTGTCCCATTTATTCGCAGCGCCTACAGAAAGCAGGGCTAGCAGGTCTCAGCCCAATTATAATCCGAACAGGAGGAAACCCAAAGATAGCAAGGAAGAGGACGGACAAACGGAAGAAAAGAAACCCGATGATGTACAAGAGGAGAAGAAAGTCGAGGATAAAAAAGCCGCGACGGTAGCGAAAAGTTCTCCCAAAGTAAGCGTGTATTTTTTAATTTATTTTATAAGCACACGTAACAATAACGTTTTTGTAGCACACTCAAGAAAAGGTGGAACCAAAACTTCAACAAAAAGTGGAGTCTACGAATGATGTCAAGATTGAGCCTAAAGGTGAAATAAAAGTGGACCCCAAAGCAGACGTTTCGTTGACTTCGATGACACCGTCTAATTTGGTCAAGACTGCAGTCAACTCGAAGCAGCACGAGAAAAGAAAGTTGATCAAATCTGAAACTGCAGCTCCTGCAACTCCAGAAACACCGCAGAGTAAAATAAATGCCGAAACGGAACCAAAAAGTATCAAAAAGAGGACCCATAATTTGCTAAATTCGCCAGCTGTCTCTTCGTTCCAAAATAATCCTATAAGTAAGTAATTTTGTATACTATAATTTAATTTAATTTTTTTTTTGGAAAATCTATTCTATGATCCATTTTTATACTTCAAAATAAATTTTTTTTACAGTTGACATCAAGAACATCCATTTGGCTCCAGGAGTCACCCAAAAAGACGTCGAGCTGTTCAGGGACACTAGAGAAAAGGCTGCAGCAGCGACGGCAGCTCTATTACCGGTTCCTGCTCCCCCAATCATCGAGCCCCTTCCGAGTCTAACGGTACCGGCAACTCCTAACCTTCCGACCGAAATAAGATGCCCTTCTGCTATCGAATTCGGAAAATACGAAATTCAAACGTGGTATTCCAGCCCGTTTCCCCAAGAGTATGCTAGGTAAGTACTTTTTTGATTCATTTCAAAACGGTTTTTATTCGAGATAATCGTATTATCTTGCACTAACAAGCAAAACAATGTATTAACGCAAACAAATTGATCTACTGAAGAAGAAAACGAAGAATAAATAAGAAGAATGAGTAAAAGGAGAAAATAGAGAAGGAATAAACAGAAGAGGAACAAAAAGAGGCAGAGGAAAAATGAGTAAACAGAAGAGGAACAAAAAGAGGCAGAGAAAAAATGAGAAAAATGGACAAAGCAAGAAAATATTTCGACGCAAAGAATGAGGGAGAAACAGAAGACTATATAGAAGTAATCAGGAAATGAGAAAGTGACAGGGGCGGGAAAAGTAGAAGGAGAAAAAGGAATTTTAGTAATTAGGTAATAGTAAGGCAGAAACAGGAATAATCAACAGGGGAATAGAAATGCGTATAAGAAAAAATGAGGAAAAAGAAAAAAAATGAGCCTGCATAAACTTAAACAAGAAGAATGAGGAAGAAAGACAAATCAGTAGAATATCAGTAGTAATCAGTGAATTTCTAGGAAACAGCAACAGAATAAAATAAGAAATAGAAGAAAAAAGAGGAAAATGAGCCTATTTTTTTTTTAAATAAATAGATAGAAAAAAAAGCAGGATAAATAAAATGTTAGCAACGAAGAAGTAGATATAAAAGAAATAATCATAAAATGGGGAAGAAACATGGGAATACCTGAAAATATAGAAACAATAGGAGGAGAAAAAAGCGCATAGGAATAATAGGAAAACAGAAATGGAGAGCAAGAATAGATGTAAACCAGCAGAATGGAAAAGAAAATGACGAGGAACCAGAAGTAAAATGAAACGAACAGTAGTAGTCACATAATGAGGAGGAAACAAGAACAGGATAGCCAATATTAGAATCATGAGTGATCAGAACAGAAATAGAAAAGGTAAACGCCAAAAAGGGAGAAAAAGAGAATAACCTTACATGATTTGGACAAAGAAAATCAGAAGAAACATAAGCAAAGGAAATAGAAATAGAAGTAATCAGGGAAAGGCCTGGAAGCAGTAAAAGTATAAAGAAAAATGGTTATAATCAGAAAATGAGAAAGAATCAACGGCTGCAAACAGGATTAATAGGAAGAGAAATGGAAATGCGTATAGGGAAAAATGAAAAAAAAAAGAAATAGGAAAAGAGGATGATTATGAATAGTTGTAAACAAGCACCATGAGAAGTACAATGAAGAGGAGACAGAAGAAAAAAAAGGGAAGTAGTAATCAGAGAATGACGAAGAAACAGAAGCAGAAGACAAGTGGAGGAGTAACCAAAACAGGAATAATGAAAAGATGCAGAGAATAAAAAAGAGGAAACCAGGAAAAGAAACATGGAATGAGTTAACAAATAGTAGGTAAAAAAAGTACAATGGGAAAGAAACTCACGAACGAACAGCAGGGAAAGTTGTCAGAGAAACAGTCGAAATAAGAGAATGACGAGGAAGCAAGAATAAAAAGGAATAAAAGGATTACTAACAGTAATCAGAAACAAATGTAAAGAGACAGATAAAGAAAAAGTGGGAAATAAGCTAAGGAAATAGGAACATGAAAAGCATTCACCAATAAGAAGTCTTTCTACTTCACAGAGAAGTAGAAGGAAGAATAGTAGTCATCAGAAAAAGGAGAAGAAGCAACATTTGAGTAATAGGAAGAGGAATAGAAATGAACATAGAAAAATATGAAGAAAACGGAAAAGAAGAGGACCGACAGAATACAAGCAAAGGAGTAGAAAATGCAGCGAAAAAAGGAGGAAAAACGAAAAAAGAGATGAGCATGGAAGATTTAACCAAAGAGAACGAGGAAGAAACATGAACTATTGAAATAGAAGTATAGCTGGAAATACAGTAATTTGAAGAGAAACAGAAAAACTCACAGGGAAATATGGGGAAAAAGTAAAGGAGTAGATCATGAATAGATGTAAAATTAGGACACAGGAGCAAAAGAAATAAGGGACTGAACTATTAGGAGACTGAAAAAAAAGGAGGAAAAACGAAAAGGAGAACAGCATGAAAAATTTAAACAACGAGAAAGGGGAACAACACAGAACAACAACAAGAGTTAGAAATGCTAATATTTTTAAGAATAATATTAATAATTTCTATTTGATTCAGTTGAATAACGGGTTAGATGTTATAAACCAAATTTCTTAACAATCTATTTCTTTTTCAGGTTGCCAAAATTGTTTCTGTGCGAATTTTGCCTGAAATATACTAAAAGCAAGGCGGTGTTAGAACGACACCAAGACAAATGCACCTGGAGGCATCCCCCCGCCACCGAAATATACCGTTGTAAAGACCTGTCGGTTTTCGAAGTGGACGGAAACGTCAATAAAATCTACTGTCAAAATCTTTGCCTTTTGGCTAAGCTGTTTTTGGACCACAAAACCTTGTACTACGACGTGGAACCGTTCTTGTTCTACGTGTTGACCAAGAACGATAAGAAGGGGTGTCATTTGGTGGGGTATTTTTCGAAGGAGAAGCACTGTGTGCAGAAGTATAACGTTTCTTGTATAATGACGATGCCGCAGTACCAAAGACAAGGGTTTGGAAGGTTCCTTATAGATTTCAGTAAGTAAAAAATATTTTTTAATATGCAATTTTTTATGCAATTTTTTTATGGTGAATTTTCAAATATTTGAGTGTGTTAGTGAATGAATGTATTTCTTTGGTGAAAGAGGATTGTTTTTTAACAAAATAAACTTTTTATCAATTGATTGATCAAGAAAATATTATTTTTTTTCTTAATGTGGTCCTTCTTTTAGTTCTAGAAGGTATTCTCTTGGGCTCGGCGTAGCAAATTAGCCAGACTGTTTTATAACGTGTATTCACAGATCTACAATCAGAGATCCAGCTAGTAGTGAATGTAAACAAAAACATTTAATTGAGTTTTTTCCCTTTTTTTTCTATTTTTTATTTTTAATGTTTTTTTTTTTGTTTTTTTTAATTTCCTTTTTGATAATTTTTTATGATGAGAATTATTATATAGGTCTATTTTTTATTTTTAAGTTTCAGCTTATGAACTCGATTTTTTTTTGTCTTGTTTTTGTTTACTTATTATCTTAATTTTGTTTTATATATTTTTAAATTATGTTTTATATATTTTTTTTTGTTTTTTCGTATGATATGGTTTATTACAATATTGGTGTAGTTCGCAAATTGCCTACAATTCCGTCTTAATTCAATGGTTAGTACATTGTTTTGTTTAAAATTTCTATTTTATTTTCTAATTAACATAAAAATACAATTAAAGATTTCTGTTTTCAGAGAAAATTAATTCATTTAAGTGAAATAAGAAGCAGTCATGTAGTTTTCGAAAGTCTTAATAAAAACATGCAATATTTTCCACAGGTACAGTTTGGAGTGTCTGATAGGTTCATATTGTGGTGTTTCTTGAGGATGTCTGGACCTTATTCTGTCAATAGTTTTTATAATATAAGTCATTCAAAACATCAATTTTCACTGCTAGCACTTCCTTAGTTGATTCGCAAGGTTTTCAAGCCCCAGGTTTCTTAAGATTTGAATGTCTTAGATGATAGAGCAGGGCATGGGATGCTTGAGTATGGGCAGACGTGACACGTGACATTTGTGACAGGTGACAGATGTCAGTAGAGGGAGAGAAAAAGTGGAATCCTTTGATGTTTTGCTGCCAGGTGAGACATGTGGGCAAGAGTGACAGGTAGACAGGTGGGCAAGTGTAACATGACAGGTGACATTCCAGCAGAGTATGGACCGGTTGAGTATGACAACATTTTATTGACCGTGGGAAAAATGGAATCCTTTGATGCTTTGCTGCCAGATGCGACAAGGGAACAGGTGTGACAGGTGACATATGACATCAGAGTGTGGGCCGGACAAAGCGGAATTTTTTTATGTTTTGGTGTCAGATGAGACAGGTGTGACAGGTGGGCAGTTGTGACAGGTGACAGATGGCAGAAAAGTATAGGTCGATTGAGATTGGGAGAAAACAGAATCCTTTGATGTTTTATTGTCTGGCGAGACTGGTATAATAGGTGTCGTCTTTAACTCTTTAAATTTTTCTTCTATTCTATAACAAAGTAAACATTGTATCAATTTTAAATTATTACTTTTATAGCTTCATATCGAATTTTTAGGCTATCTTCTCTCCAAAGAAGAAGGCCAACCTGGTACTCCAGAGAAACCGCTTTCAGACTTGGGCAAAGTCTCTTACTACGCTTATTGGAAGTCCGTGATCTTAGAGTACCTTCACGCCCATCGTACCAAACAGTTAAAACTTACAGACATCAGCAAAGAAACTGGAATGTACTGTCAGGATATATCGCTGGCTCTACAACTACTGGGTTTTATAAAATATGTCTCCACAGAGGATGGTACTAACAAATCACTCGTCTGTGTCGACTGGAAAAAAGTTGACGTTCATATGGAGAGAGTACAGCAGTCTAAATCACGAATACCTATTGACTACGAATGTTTGCGATGGACTCCTCTCGTCACACAGACCATAAGCCAGCTTTCAGAACCGAAATTAGACGATAGCCTCAACGTTTCCAAAGAAACGGCCGATATAGTAGTACCGATGCCAGAAAAAATTATCATAGAAACACAAACCGGAGTCAAATTGAAACGAGGAAGGAAACGGAAGATTTCGACTACTACTCCGAAGGCCCAGAAAGTCCTGAAACAAGAACCAAAGGTGGCGCTGAACAGTTCTTCCACTGAATGCACGGAGAACACAGAAATAGAAATAACTTCATCGGGCAGAAAACGGACGAGACCCAGTAAATTTAACGAAACCACTTTCGGCGACACTAAACCGAAAATACAGGAAGTCAACAACAAAAGGAAGCCCGTGGAGAAGAATACGCCGAGAAAACGGTCCAGGATTGAGCAAAACGTCGAAAAACCGGAAGAGGATGCAGCGAAACCACAAGAACTTGTCAAGACTCCTAGAGGCGCCAATAAGCCAACCAGTACGCCAAAGATTGCCAAGGCCGTTGACAAAGCTGAAACAGAAAAGGTAAGTGATTTGTATGCCAGTAGTTCTCAACATTTTAATATTACTCAGTGGTTGTCAACTGTAGCACCATATTCTTGCATATTTTTTACCACACACTATCGATTTTAATTTAGCTTTTAAAGATTTCACCATATTTTTTGTAAATTATGGGTTACTAAACGAACAGTTCCAGTGTCGTTTAAATTTGTACCTAAAATAATTCTTTAAGAAGAAAGAAGAAAATATTCAAGAAAGTTCTTGTGTACCCATGTACGTTCCTAGATTTTGGTGAATTCTGTCGCGCAGTTTCAAAACGGCGACCTTTCGTGTAACAGATTTGGCTACCTATTATATTTCGGTTTTTTATTGAATTCTGTAAAAAGCATGACAACATTTTTGAAGTTATACTTCTATACGCGCGCTCCACGTTGGAAATTTGTATGGGAGTGAATCTGTGAAATCATTACATATGTAAGATAATGAGTAAGAGAGACAGAAGATATATTTTCTCTCTCTTCCTCTCTCGAATACAAAAATGTTCCTTTTGTATATATAATTTAATATTATATATATTGTATAAAGATATATATATATATATATATACATATAATATTATATATATAATAAAATATATATTAATATTATTATTTATGTGATATGTTTTGTATTATTTATTAAATGTTCATAATTATATTAGTCTTTTGTATTTCAAAATAATAATCTCAATAAATCACTGTATGATTCAGAACTGTCAATTTTGAAATACGTTTGTGTCATGTCCTCGGTAGTATAGTAGTCAGTATCCCCGCCTGTCACGCGGGAGACCGCGGTTCGATTCCCAGTCAGGGAGGACTTTTTTATTAATATTATTACATGGTAAATGTATAATGGTAAAACATATATGCGTCAGTAGACAAGTTATGTATATTATTGTCATTTTTAAATACTTATGAATATTGAATTTTAATTTCTATTGTATTATTATATTAATAACAAAATAAACAATGAATTTTACTGCAGAGTATGTGTAAAAAAATGTTTGCATTCAACTCCTTTCATACATATATGAAAATAAAAATATACATTTTCATCAAAATATTGATTCAATCCTTCATTTACTTATTACAGGTCAAAAGTTGTTTATTAATTGTTAGTAAGTTGTTATTAATTCTGTTTCTCTTTCTGCTATGTCTTACCTATAGTATTACATATGTAATGATTGTGCAGATTGACTCTCAAATAAATTTGTAACGGTGAATGCGTGTATAGAAGTGTAACTTCCACCGGCAGTCCCACTGGACTGCCACACCCGTTTTTTTTATATTCTTGTGCGATTGTGTAATGAAGCATAAACGGGGAACACATTTGATTTGAAACACCTACTCGTAAACTATTAATGCTACTTGAACTTAAACTACATTACATATTTCTTAAGAGTGATTTATTAGAATAAAAAAAAAACTTTATTCAATTTATACGCTGGCTCTTGATCTATTTCATGTTTTTAATAGTTTATTTTCCCAAGTACCTCTTGGACTAATTGATGTTTTTTAATTGTAAAAAACATCAATTGTAAAAAACATCATAAAGTACCCGCCGCTTGAAAGGTGAGCCACGTATTAATTACATGTCAACGAAAAAGCGTTATAAATATTAAATAGCGTCCGAAAGCACAAAAAAAAACATTGAAAAAGTCTTAAAAGCATTGGTCGGTTATTTTTTAACACATTTCGGCGCTTTTCCGACGCTATCTTAGATGTTTTTGATGCGCTATCAACGATTTTAGCTTTTCGACACGTTTTCAACGTTTTGTTGCTTTTCCAATGATTTTTAGTATTTTTCGATACGTTGCCGACATTTTTGACGATTGTTCGACACTTCAAAAGTCAGCAACGTATTAATTACATGTCAGCGTAGAAAAGAAAAGTGTGAGAAATGTTGAAAATGTTTAAAACTCCAAAAAACGTTGTAAAAGTCTCATAAGCTTTGATTGATTCTTTTTGGACATATTTTGACGTTTTTCCGCGCTATTTAGACGTTTTTGATGGATTTACAACGATTTTCAGACATTCCAACACGTTTTCAACATTTTGGACGCCATTTCCATGCCTTAACACAGCAACGTGTTAACTGTGTGTCAGCCCCATATTAAGGACAATTTTCGATATGTCAAGCGTCGAAAAAACGTTAAAAGTGTTTGAAGCGTGTCAAAAATGGTTATAAATGATAGAAAAATGTTCAAAAGCGCCAAAATAACGTTGAAAAATTCATAAAAACGTTGGTTGACTCTGATTTTCAGACTTCCAGAGACGTTTTCAACGTTTCTGACGTGTATTCGTTGCTTGAAAAGTCAGCGACGTCTTAATTACATGTCAGCGATATATCAACGTTATGTTAAGTATCGAGTAAACGTCAAAAATGTTGGTAAAACGTCGAAAAAAGCTCAAAAGCATTAGAGACGTTTCGAAAAAGCATTACATGCGAAAATCTTTCCAAACACCAATAAAGTTGAAAAAGCGCATAAGATGTCAAACAATAATCGATTCCATCTTGTAAACGTGATTTGTGACGCTCTTGTTTGCATAGTCTGGTGGCAAAAAGTGAAACTGTCTAACTATCTACACAGTGCGCAACATTGATGATTGATGGTAGGTCCTTTAGACGTGACATCGACCAATAATATTCCGATGTGGTCCTATAGATGGATTACAAGCCAATTTTATAAGAACTCACTACAATAATCGGTATGTGTAGGGCTTATGATCTTCTGATGTTCTTTCACGTTTTTTCCACATGATTTTGTATCTTATTCAAAGGCTGAAATCAAACATAGAATGCAGAACCTATCGAAAATTTTATGTGTATTCTTATTAAAATCCATACAACTCGAATTTAGCAATCAACTTTTTCTACCAAATTTGCTAAGAAACTCAAAAGTTTTATATTATCGGTTATTTAGTATGTTATTAGCGACATTTTTTTTTATTTACAGATCGACGAGCCCCAAACTCCAAATGAAATTTCAACCCCCAAACCAAAGAAAAACTCCGCTACCAAAGAACGAGTATTAGGCGAAAGGTGGTCTCAAAGACGCGTCAAAAAGCAGCAAGAACAAAAAGAAAAGGAACATAAGATAAAGACAGAAGAAACCAAAGTTGAAGTTGTGGAGGAAAAAGAAAAAGAGAAGCCTGCGACTGTTTTGGAGGAGACTCCGATAGCTATAGCGCCAACTGAAATCGTTGAGGCGAGTGTCACTACTGAAGCTATCGAAAATACAAGTATATCTACCTCTACACCTCAGAATAAGGCTTCGGCGAAGAGGATGAGGAAAAAGCGCGGTTGGAGTAAAACAAAAGTACGAGGAAAACCCGTAAAACAGTTAACTTTACATGAAATTCTGAAACAAAATATACAAAAAGACAGTGAAAGCGAGTCTCTGGTATCAGAAAAATCGGACGAAGAAGCAGCAAAGAAATCCCCAACTATTCAAGTTACCCCGGAAAAGGAAAAAGTTAAAGCTAGAAAGGATGAAAAGAAAAGAACGTCAAGGATATCGACAGAAGAAGATTCGAGCGCAGAGGCTGATGACGAGATGGAAAACGACGAATTACCAGTTCAGAAAGAAATTTCTCCATCGAGTAAATTCAAGTATACAAAGACGAGCCCTTCGAAGGAAAAATTGGACTCTATTCAAAAAAGTTTGTCTAAAACACCACCCAAAGATGACGATAAAGTGGAAAGTAAAGAAAAAGCAGACTACGTCAAATCACCTTCGTATTCTACAAGTTCCGAATCCGAAATGGAGATTGATGGGCAAAAAATCAAGTCGATATCACACAGAGAAGTTCTCCAAAGCGGTTTAATAGTGCCCCATATAAAACAGATAGATCCCAGCGATTTCCAAAGTAGTTCAGTTGAACAAGCTGCTTCAATCGACAGCGTTAATGCAGAAATTCTCAAGGAAGACTCTCAACCGGAATCCGGAAGGAAATCCACAGATATGGAGCTCGAAAAGATCGACGAAACTCATAAAAATAATATCATAGTGCCCAAGCAGACAGTTATCATTGACTCAATAGACGATTCTGTGGAAAGAATGGACACAACTGAAGCAAATGCAGATAATTCAGTCACTGGAATTAAGTTCTTGGAAGACGCACAAAAAATCTTGGAGGCAGTAGAGGAAAATAAAGATGACACAGAAGTGAACCCTATTGTAGAGCAATCTGTTATACAAAATGCTCCGTCGATGGATATTGTGGAAAATATGGACCACGAAGAGATTTCTACAGAAACTAAAAAACAAAATATGGTGGTGGAAGAAACGCAAAGTAAGGAAGAACAAATAAAGGAAAAAACAGCCGATCCACCAGTTGAGATACTTTTTCCAGAAAAGTTAGACGAATTACAATCTCAGAAACCTAAGGAACATCAAGCTCAGCTACCAATTGAGCCTCAACAAAAAATGTATGAAGTTCAACCTCAAACTCAACAACCGTTTGAGAGCAACCCAATGAAATCCTGTGATTCTGAGACACCAAAACCACTAGAACCTCAAAACCAGAAGATAAGTGAGCTCCAAATCCAAAGACCGGAAGAAGTATTGCCTCAGACGGAAAAAGAACCAAAATCACACAATGTCTTGACTCCGACGTCGAATGAGTTACAAAATCAAAAATTTAAAGATATTCCGCTACAACAACCCTACGAATTCCAACACCAAAAGCCTCTCGAATTTCCCATTCAAAGACCCAACGACTTTACAACTCCGAAACCTACTGATCCCCCACTTCAGAAGCCTCTTGAGCTTCAAATGCAGCTACCAGAGCCACAACTTCAGAAAGCACTTGATGTTGTAGTTAACAAAAGTATCGAAATGCAAAGATCTTTCGAGATGCAAATGCCAATTCAACAAGCTCTTGATGGTGTTTTACAGAAGCCTTTAGATGTTCCTTTCCGCAATAATGTATCCTCTGAAGAGTCCAATCCCAGGAAGAATAGCGAATCTGTTATACAGAAGCAGGTGAGCTATCCATTTTCATTTGTCCATGTTTTCTTGTTTACTTAAGATTTCTTATTCTAAATTTTGTTACATAGATCACCTCTCAATTTTTGACGTAGAATGTATTCTTGTTACGTCTGCGGCATAAATTATTATGTTGTCAAATTTTACCTCACGATTAAACCACAGATTAAAAAAAATTTAATTGTGCAGTTTGTTACGTGCTATCGTGCATTGTAAGAATAACTTAAATCACGGTTTTCACGCTAATCACGGTATAGGGTTTAAATAGAAATAATTTAAATCACAATTATGACAGATTAACTGCTGGACATAGGACTCCCTCAGCTCTTTCCATCTGTCTCTGTCTTGTGCGGCTTGCATCCAGTCAGTGGCGCACTACCCTACTCCGACACTGTTACTTACACATTTTAAGAACTCAAAATGGAGGTAACATCATAAAAAAAATTTCGGTGACCAAACAAAACACTTCCCAGAGGCAAATTCTAGGTGCGCTACTGCATCCAGTTATTACTAACACGCTTCAGGTCGCCAGTCCATCTAGTTGGTAGGCGTCCTCTGCTCCGCAGTGCTTCTTGTATTGGTCTCCACTCGACAATACGTTTTGTCCATCGGTTGTCTGATTGTCTGGTGACGTGTCCTACCCAATTCCATTTCAGCGATGGTGGATAAACTACGATTATAATGCAGTTAAGAATTACTTAAGTCACGATTATCCTAAAATTTTTTAACGTAAGAGAACTTAAATTACGATTGTTACAACTATTGTTATGTAATGACAACTTAAGTCACGATCATCTTACCATTTCTTGCATAAAAACAACTGTAGTTAGTATTATCACACAATCTGTTTCTATATGAACAACTTAATTCACCAGTATCATACATATTGTTACATAGGACAACTTAAGTCACCATTACGTCAAGATCCCATGGACCTTGGAGTAGCTTCTAGGTAACAAACCGCCAAAAATCTATAACAGATCTATAATAACTCAAACTCTTCAGCTTTGTTATTTAAGGTTGTTTGAACAATTGTAATTGTTTAGGTTCGTCCAACTCCGGAGCGCAAACCCGCCACCGAGCCAGATTACCAAAAAATCCACCCTAAGCCTCAACAGCCGGAAAAATTTCATCCTCCTTCAGACAATATATTATCTGAGTACAAACACTCCGTTTTGCAGCCGTTGCCGGCTCAACCCCACGAGGTAAAACCTCCAGAGAAGGTTTCTCAAAAAGAAATCAAATATTCGTCACATCCTGAACCGAAACACTATCCTGTGCACGGCGAACACAAAATTCATGAGCATCAAGACCCCAAGCCGAAGATGGACGTGAAGATATCGCCGAAACCAGAATCTTCCAAATCCGATTCCAGGAAGGACAAGTACGACGAAAAGAGGTATCATCAGAAGTTGCATGAGGAGAAAGCCATGTACGATGCTCAGCCGAAGATGCACATGGATAGTGAGAGTTTGTTAGCGAATGCGATGGCCACTGAAAACTATATGACGCAGGCGCAGTATCATTGGCAGTGGGAGAGGATTTGGGGCAAGAATATCTATTATGACAATAAGGTAAGTGATGAGATTACGAAGTAATAGGTGAGATAATACTAGTTCTATTTCTTCTTGGATATTTTTCAGTGTTTGTAGGGTTTCTTTCGTTTATTTTGAACCACTTTTCTGTAATTCTTACGCGTCTTGTTCTATTGGTTGTGTTTATTTTTTTTCATTTCATGCTTTATTAAACCTTTTAAAAAGATTTTTAAATTTCAATCATTTGCATTTTGGATCAAAACTCATATAAAAGAAAATCAATAGACACACTTAATATTTTAGTTAATATTAATAACAAAATAATTTAAAGTTAGTTGACAGTTAGTTAAATTTTTTAGTTTGACAGCTGTCATTTCTCATATGTCAAATGTCATTTGTCATGTGTCACAACCATTTATCATTTGTTAACTGTCGTCTGTGACTTATAATTCTCGTGTCGTTTATCAGATTTAGTGTATTTTTATATAAATTCGCTTTTATATAGGCCTATCCCCACCACCCGATGCTTCATCAGTTTGCTCCGTTGGACATGTTACCCAAGCAACCGACCTGCGAGAAAGACAAATCGAAATCCCACAGGTATTCGAGTCAGGGCAGTAGTGGGAGTTCCAGTAGCAAAATGAAAGAGGCGAGCAGAACAAGCGAATCGAGAGACAAACATTCGTCGCCCAAAAAGGAAGATAAAAAGTTGAAACACGACCAAGAATCTTTCAGTGCCTCCTCGAAAATTGGTAAGTGGTCAATTTTGACTCGTAGATTTTTTACTTTTGTAGATTTTTGGGTAGTCTAATTTTTTGGATGGCTCCAATATAATTTCACGTAACTGTTGGGATTTAAGCAACTGTGTCAGCCATTTATTTACTTTTTTAGTTCAGTTTTTTAAGTTTTTTAAACCTTTTATTTATACTATTTTAGTTCAGTTTTTAAAGTTTTTTAAACCTTTTATCTCCTCTCTCTCTCCCTGTAACTCTCTTTTTCGTTAATTGTGTATTTTTAACAAAAATTTCATTACAGAAGAATCTAATAAATCAACCACTTGTTCCTACAATCAAAGTTTGACCAAACTTACACAATCTGCCTCAGTTGGTACCACTGAAAGAATAGAGTCCAAGTCCAAGGCGGATCGTAAGGAACAGAAATTGGAGGAAGCCGCCCAACAAATCGCCAACCCCATCAAGCAAACTCCGCCCACAGCGACCGCAGCAGCTGAAATTCCATCCATGGGAGTCTACACTCCAGATTCCACGACGAATTCAGTCCACAGTCTACACTACGGACATTGCGAGATGGACGTGACGCAGTTAAACCTCGAATCGCCCGCGTCCATTGCTAGCGATGTTAATTCGCAGAATTCCGTTGAATCTGTGCGGACTCCGTCTGCTGTGGTTCAGAATCCGCCACAAGCGAGCTATGATTGTTCAGTTCAGCACACCATGCAGCAGAATTTGCAAAGTACAGCGATATCCGCCACAAGGTAAGTGCTTTTTATATATTGATGGTGTGTTAAGACTTACAATTTCAAAATAGGCAATGGCTGTAGGGGATGTGGCGACACGAAGCTTAAAGCGGCGTTTATATAAGGTACTTTAGCTTGTGCCACTGGGTCGATGGGCACTATGGACCCAATCACTCTTATTATTGCTGAAATAGTTCACTTAAAAGAGCGATAGACTGAAGATCTGAAGGTTTCTGGTTGGAGATCCCGGGTTTCGGAAAATATTTTAATCAAAATCTCAGGCAGATATGGCTTTAAGGCATCTCAGCGCTAAAGCATTGTTGGTTTTGATTATAACATGACGATAAGATCCTGTAGGCTCTATTCCATGTCTCAGGAATTTACATTCATTTTTAATTTGATATGTCGTACGATCTATTAATAAGGAAGATACTGCTTTAATGCCTTTTGGTTGTGACGCGATCTTTGATTTTCTGCCGCTCTTATAATAAGATCTAAAACCCCCAAGATTTGTGACGTCATTTCAGCCGCCCTACACGTGGTGTTGGTCATCTACTAGTGCTTTCACGTTAAAATTTTCTATCGTGTAGCGGTTAAAATAACTAGTTTAAAAAGAAAAGGCAAGTTATACTGTCCGTACTTGTAAAATCGTCATCCAAAAATAACTATAAACATAAAACTTCCTTCTTTACTATTCCGTCGACTAGGCAACGCTTTTATGTATGTCTAACTTTAATTACCACTATAATCCAGTTAATAACAACTGAAGTCACAATTACGATAAAGATTTTTAAGCAGAAACAACTTAAGTCGCCTGTATCATACCATTTGTTGCACAAGAATAACTCACAGCAGTCACGATTTTTACAGTTTGTTGTATAACTAATCTGACGCTTATCATACAGTTTGCTGTATTGGAACAACTTTAGTGGCAATTATCACTGTTTTCACATTGCAAAACTTAAGATACGATAATCACACAGTTGAGAACAACTAAGTCACAATTATTATAAGGATTCTTATTTAGGGACAACTTAAATCACGAATATTATACATTGTGTTATTAAACTAATACATTTTGTCGTTAGAGAAGAGATGAAGCTATTAGGAAGTCTAATTGTAAAATAAAAAAGTCGTATTTTATAATAATTGTGCTATATTATTATCAAAAAGATTTCGATAAAAAATATATTAACTCTAATAAATTTTTCGTCAGTCCTACAATGCCACCGCAGACTAACATCCAATTGGCCCAGGCTCAACCCGCCCCTCAGCAGTTACACCAACATTCGTCAAGCAAACGGCAAACCCAGCAGCAGCGCAGTAACAGGAGCAATACGCCCTCGTCGTCGTCTTCTTCGAGCAAACAGCACATGAGCAGATCGACGCCTCCCAGCGCCACACAATCCACACAACAGAACCGACAACGGGCGACGCCTCCTTGCAATACGCAACAGCTGCAACAGATGCAAGTCAGCCCTACGGCTCAGCATGGCAGCATGCAGCATCAGCACCATAATCCACAACAAGTAAGTCATCATTGTTCAGATAAAATCTACCAAATATTCTTTTTTCTTTTCGTTATGTAACATTTCTTAATTCATTGAAGTAAAATGTATAGAGAAAAATTACGTAACATTTTTGTTGATTTATACATAACAATGAGAGTAGAGCCGTGTATATATGCTGTCCATTTTTTAGTTACAGTCTCATTTGCATCACCAAGTCGCCGTGCACCAAGGCTACCAGTACCAGCTTGGACCCTCGGCGGTTCACCAGCACCCTCACGTCCACCATCATGCTGTGATAAGCCAAGCAAATTATATACCTTTGGCGGTGACGACTCAAGCGTTTCCGTCTACCAGTACGTGTGTGAATATTTCACCCATGACTACAGTTATTCAACATGGAATGAGTTCTACTCAACAAAACGCAGCTAGTCCGTTAAACTCAGTCGGAGGATCCAACCAGAAGTTAGCTCCAAGTCCTAGTTGTGCCGTGACGACAGGTATGACTTATTTTTACTGAAGCACCGATCAATTTTTACTAAAATGTTTTTTGCAAATATTACAATAACCTTAACATTAGAAGTAATATTTTTCAAGATGTATGCCTTTAAAATCCTAGTTTCTATCCCGACATTGGATTTATATTAATATGCGCGTGATGCACTGGTGGTGTTGCCTAACTTTCATTAACCTTTGAACCGTTTACACTGTAAAAAGTGTGCATCGTTGCCAAATTAAAATCAATAGTATTATTTCCATAGAAAAGAAATACAAAGATCGTTTGAATATATTATTCAATATGTTTATCCTTTTGTTTGCGTATAAAGTGCTATGGACCATGTCATCTTTTTCATTCTTTCATGCCTTGAGTTTTTTAGATGTTCTAACAATGACATATTTTTGACACACTCATTTCTGGGTATTATTTTTTTATTGTATAACTTCCTAACTTATCGTTCACTATACTACGATTTTTTGTATAATTCAATTTTTTAAAAATGTATTACACATCTAGACAACCAACTTGTTTCATTTTCTACCGTTTGTGAAGAACTTACCTTAATATTTTGTTATATTTTTATGTAAGCATTTTATTTCACATTGGTCAATATAATGTTTACGGTCAAATTTTTTCTAAGACTACCAACTTCTCGTTTGTAAATTATGACATATCTTTTGGTGCTTTTGTGTATATATGTTTATTTCTGAGAGTGATTTTATTTTGAATTAAATATTTATTGCTTTCCAGGGACTAACTTTTACATCCAGACCAACCCTCACACACATTCAACGACGCCCTCTCCATCTCAAAGAGGTAATACAGCAGCCGGCCAACCAGCCGCAGCCAACGCAAGTTCAAGCATAGCCAAACTGCAACAACTGACCAACGGTTTGGACATGACTCCCGCTCCGTCGTGCCAGATCATGACGCCCCCTCCGGCTACAATGACGTTAACCCCTCCCCCTACGCACTTGCACGCTACCCCTCCCCCCACACACCAAATAGTGCAGAATCAGACTGTGAGAAACTTAACCCCACCTTCCGCGATCCCGCCCAATTTGCAACAGCAGGTATTGGGGTATCACAAGTACTACCAAGCGAATATGAACGTCAATCAGCTGAGCAGCACAGTGACGCCGCCTATCGGCCAAAACTTGGGCAGGTCCAGCAGGAACAGTACGAACGTGGCCGCCATGCAGCACATGCAAACCTACAACATGAACAGCTACCCTATGCCTACGCAGCAAACACCCAGCGCTGTGACTAGTTATATAGCTAATACAGGGTTTATTAACAATCAGATTCCGATGCAGATGATGAACATGGCGCAGACGCAGTATCAGGATCCGGCAGCCTTGCAGAGAGCGCAACCCCAAATGTACAGGACTTATATAAACGGGATGTTGCAACCGTTAAATAGTACAATGAGACGTTAAACGTTTTAACCAGTGAATAGTGATCGGATGCATGCGAGATGAATGTATGTGTAGAAGAGGTATATTGTGTAGACGAGATTGTAAAATGGTTTTTATGGATAGATGATTAAGATAATTGTTGATTTTTAGAATTTCAAAAGATGTAGTTCATAAAATATTAGTAAGTATGACACATTATCTTCATACATTATAATTGCCCATAGAAAAAGTCTATTTAATCGTTTTCTGCACGACCAAAAATTTATGAATCTTGATGAAACAACGTTCAGTTCGAGTTTACCTATAGCTCATCCACGAAATAACTGATTTCGAAGACTTTATATACTTTTAAAACTCTTTAAAGGACTGATTGGTTTAAGACTGCATTCGTCATTCCCAAAAACTTCGAAAATTATTTTTTACGTACTGATTAAATTATAATTTCTTTTAGTAAGTCTTGTGGTTGAGTATAGGCATTTTGGATGAGGAAAATCCCACTGGCAGTTAAATACCAATACAGAAATGAGTAATAAGTTACAAAATTTTTGCGTTTGACGATGTAATGACCTCTACGTATAAGACGGAAAATCAAATATATGTTCTGTTATCCTTTTTCTCCTAATATTTCAGCTTGATCTCTTGCGCAGGTGTTTTTATAGTCACTGAATTCAAGGAATTAGGAATATATCGGATCGGGTACCTGGCCAATCCAGCCGCAACCGTAATTCCTACCGCTAACCGAACCGGACTCCAGAACTTACATTACAAGTGTTGTACATTACAACTTACTATTAAAACTTTCATCATCATCATCCAGCCTCAAGAGTCAACTGCTGAACATAGGTTTCTTCCTCATGTTTCCAACCCCGTCTACCTTGCGCCGCTCTTATCCAGTTTTTATTTAGTCTTCTTAAATCGTCAGTCCATCTTGTAGGTGGTCGACCGACGCTTCTCTTGTCTTCCCTTGGCCTCCATTCCAACCTCTTTGTCCATCGCCCATCTGTCATTCTGGCTATGTGTCCTGCCCATCTCCATTTTAGTCTGGCTATCTTCTCGGTGATGTCAGTCACTCCGGTTCTTCTCCTGATGTCTTCGTTGGTTATTCTGTCTCGCAGAGTTATTCCTAACATGGACCGCTCCATTCTTCTCTGCGTGACTCTCAGTTTGGTAGCTGCTGCTTTTGTTAAGGTAAGTGTTTCTGCTCCGTACGTCAAGACTGGGAGGACGCACTGATCAAATACCTTTCTCTTTAGGTATGTGGGCAGCTCACTTTTAAAAGTTTCTCTCAGTTTTCCAAATGCTGCCCACCCAAGGCCGATTCTTCTCTTCAGTTCATGAGTCTGGTTATCCCTGCCAATCATAATTTCATGTCCCAGGTATTTATATCTATCTACGAGTTCTATTTCTTTCCCACCAATACTGATGTTCTGGTTGGGTACCAAATTGGTCATGATTTTTGTTTTCGAGATATTTATATTTAAACCTACATTTTCTGTAGCCACAACGAGTTCCTGTACCATCTCTCTTGCCATACCTAGATCTTCAGCTATTATAAGTATATCATCGGCGAAACGTAAGTTGTTTAGATATTCTCCATCTATTTTTATTCCCTTTGTCATCCAATCAAAATTCTTAAAAGCATGTTCTAGCACCGTATTAAAAAGTTTAGGTGACATTGGGTCACCTTCTCTAACCCCCCGTTCTAAGATTACTGTTAGTATGTAATCTGACAGTGGTTGTTGCCTGCAGGTATATTTTGTATAATAATTTAATTTAGAATCGATAAATATTAGAACTAGAGGTTTATTGTATTCCACTGCTTTCTCTATTAGGGATTTTATACTTTGTAGATGGTCATTTGTTCCGTAACTTTTTCGGAATCCTGCCTGTTCCCTTGGTTGATAAGTCTCTAATTTTCTTTCCATTCTCTTAACTAGTATTCGCGTAAACAACTTATATATATATATGGCTGAGGAGGCTAATCGGTCTGTAATTCTCTAAATTTGCTTTATCTCCTGCTTTGTGTAATAGAATCATAGTAGCGTTGTTCCAGTCTGTTGGAATATTGGCGCTGTGAAGGCAGATATTGAAAAGTTGTTTAATTTTTTCAAGTAATACAGTTAGAACACGTTACGTTAAAACTTTAGATGTAATGAAATTTTGCAGATCTCTATCTATACCAAAATATTTATAAAACTGGCAGCGACAGTGATTTCAATTCAGTCTGTTGCTTTCCCATCCAATTCTGGGGTTTGAGTTCTTTGAGATTTTTAAGTTTTGACCGGATCATGATGCTGATCCGACAGGAACGGTAGTTCCGGTAAATTGGCCGGATCGGACCGGATTAGTGGTACCTCCAGAATTAGAGAGGCTTGTTTATATCAGTGGCGTTCGCGAATTTGCCACGTCGTTACATACAAAGTACACAATTTATACAATGTCTGAGTAATTTTCATAAACATGAGCTTCGGTGTTTATCAAATTTCTTTTGATAACTTTATTTTCAACTCTTACTTCAGCTTAATATGTTGCACAGGTGCTTTTGGTCATTGAATTCGAAATGCATGGTCTTTAAGCGCACTTGTTACATATTTTCAAGAGGCGCTTCTATATCAGTGGCGTATCTTTTGATTTCCATCTCCTAATTCAACTTGATATGTTGTGCCAGGTGCTTCTATAGTCTTCGAATTACAAGGGCGTGGCTTTAATGCGCGTGCGTGATCATATTTCCAAGAGTTGTGTCTATATCATTGGCGTTCGTGAATTTGCCACGTCGTTACATACAAAGTACAAAATTTATACAATATCTTTGACTAATTACAGTTTTCATATCTATGAACTTTAATGTTTATCAAATATACTTTTTGTATCGAAACGAATCCTAATATTCACAATTTGCTTTGATAACTTTGATTTCCAGCTCTTACTTCAGCTTAATATGTTGCTCAAGTGATTCTAATCACCGAGTTCGAAATGCGTCGTCTTGATGCGCGCGCATTACATATTTCTAAGAGGCCTATCTATATCAGTGGCGTAATTTTGATTTCCAACTCTTATTTTAAATTAATATGTTGCCCAGTTAAGTAAATATAGTTACAAAATCCTAGGGGTGTGGTTTCAATGAGCGCGCGTGATTATATTTCCAAGAGGCGTGTCTATAGCAGTGGCGTTCGCGAATTTGCCCGTCGCGTCGTTACGTACAAAATTTAGACAATATCTTTAATACAATTGTCCCAATCATGAGCTTTAATTTTTATCAACTATAACTTTTATACCGATAGATAAATAAAAAATACAATGAAAAAAATCTGTAAATATTTGAATGGAATGACTACCTACACTTTATATCTCTTAAAATATAAGTTGTATTTGATACATTAAACAATATTTAACGTGTTTGGTTGCCAGTCTTTGAGTTTTTCTGAGTAAATCGGATGTTTTGTTAAATTTAAACTTTACAGAGAAGCTGCAACTCTTCTATTGGTTGCTATTTTTGTGCATGAGTCGTAAAAGCATTTCGAATGGTCTCTATTAATAATTATTCGATATATGTTAGTGCAATATTGTGTGTTAGAATCTTTTTTGTATTTCACTTGCAAAACTTTTCATTTTACATGAGAACTTAAAGATTGGCCCTTAACAAGTGATTTTATACTTAATATATTAATAAAACAAAAAGTATTGCCTTACAGTTATCATGTTATGTTATATTCTATTAAATATATAGGGCTGTGCTGGCTTTAGGATCTGTTTATTTACATATTTTACATTTTTCTTATTTTAACAGTTCTGTGTTGGTACTTTTTTTATTTACAGTGGTTAATGTTCGGGTTTAGATCGTAAAGCGTCAATCAAGAGTCAACATCGTGTATATATTTCAATGTTAATGGGTTTATTAGTTAGCAATGCAATTACCAAGCATTGTTTCATGTGTTGGGCCTTTCAGTAGCTATATTACTTGAGTTTTTGTGAATTAAAACGAACCAAATACATTTTTTCCTTAGTGAAAAAATTTAATGCAAAATATTCACCAAACGGAAACTAATGATGTTAGTGATGGAAATTCTAGTAAAAGTTGTGTCAATTATGCGCAGGAACTTTTTATATGCCTACAACATTATTAGTCACACCTCCATTCAGGATAGTTGACCAATGAGTTAACGTTTTCTTGTCCCTCTGTTGGTTTTTTGTGTATTAGTCACTTGAAAACCTTACAAATTACTTATGAATTTTCTGACTTTGGCAAAAATTATTTTAAACAGATCACATTAAAGCCTCCAAGACAGAAATAAAAAAAGTAATTAAATCTAGTTTGTTTTTTCTCCTTGTCTTATTATTAATTCTTTTTTGTTGTGAAAATGTTTTCACATATTTTTGTCCACAAAATCGTCCATAACACCGAACACAAATAATTACTGTCAAAATAGTTCAAAGTACGTTGACTTTGTGATTTTGAAACACTTCTGACAGATCACATATTTATAATTCTTCGACAACGCAGGACATAATTGACTATTTAGTTATCCCTTACTGCCTTTACTTTTGCAATTTTGACATCAAAAATCTTATCAAATTAATCCTTAACAAAATACAGAAAGCACATTTTTGTCCTGAAAAGGTTTTGAAACTTTGGTTATTTTGATATACTTCTGACAAATCTCGTTAATATTCCCCACAACACAATACAGAAACGACCCTTTTGTTGTGCATATTGCATTGGATTTGTGATTTTGGCACAATTCTTTATTTAACAAACCAAAAAGACTCCTTGTACTGAATATATCTCAAGTTTTATTGACTTTTGTGATTTTCATGTACTTTTGACATATAATATCAAATTACTCTAATACACGATACAGAAATGACTCCTTAGTCTTGAAAATATCTCAAATAACATTGTTATGCTCTTGACGTATTTTCTACTTGACAGTTGACGTCACAGACGTTACTTAAAATAGAGGTGTCTAATAATACTACCGAGTTAATATACTATTCTACGTTGAACTGACACTACTTTACTAATCGTTGAACTCATTTTGCTAATTTTTAAAACAATTGATTGACTTTTTTCGAACAATATCCTTTTATGTATATATGTACTTTTCGTTTGTAAAGACAGGTTTGAGAATATTTTTAAGGCTAGTTTTTTATTGTACATATATACCACTTACAGGTGACCCGTTGTGTGTACAATTTCATACCTGAAATTAATTTTTAACATGTACATAATGCATTGAAAATTATGTAATACCCCATATCGAGGTAGGTAACAGGTTTAATATAATTAAATGATCAATAATTTACCTATTTTCACGTACGTGCCTTGTATCTTTCTTGAGGAATGCGGAATAATGTAAACTTGAAATATTCTCTTTCAAAAATTGTTTCACGATTTGTTTTTGTTTTACGTTACGACGTTCCTGTTGATATTGACGTTTGACATTAACATTGACATTTACTTTTGGTCAGCATAAACATAACGTGTTATGTTATATTTAATGACAATTAACCGCAATTTCAGTTGAAAATACGTTTATTTTGACGCTTCGATTTCCACTTCCGTATTTTGATAACTATTGTCGAAGTGGAAATCGAAACGTTAATATAAAAAACTGAAATTGTGCTTAATTCCCATTAAAAATAGTAACTAACACAAAAATGCTACAAGAAAATAGCTTCAGAATCATACAAACATAACGATTTGTTAACGTTAACGATAAAGTTTCTTTTTTTGTTTTATATTTTATTGCAAAACTTGTGAATACTTCAATTTTCTTTTATTTATCGTGACTTAAACTGAAATACCTGCGTATTTGTTTATTATGCATTCAACCATTTTTTCTCTAAATCTCTTTCCACAGTAAATAAAGGCATTAATTATAAATTAGGCCTTAAAAATATTTGACTTTTGATGTTGACGTTCGACTTTAAGTGGACGTGTAACTTATATGCTTATACATTTGAAGTTTGACATTGGCGTTGGGCGTCGATATTGGACCATCGCGTCGATATAGTAAAAAATATTGAATTAAAGTTGGCGTTTTATCGTTTTTCCATTTTTTTTCTAATGTATCAATAATTTCTCCTATTTGTTGTTTGTAGATTTTTTAAATGTTTTTATCTGAAAGCTGAACAACGGGCCATCCCTGTAGTCACCGTACCTATAGAAGTATATAAAGAAATTAAAACAAAACATATTTTGTACAGTTTGTCCATAGGAAAAATGAATATAACTTTAGATTTATTTTTGTTTATACTTTGTTGTTGTATTTATTTTAATCTTGTCTTTGAAGTAGGATAAAGTTTAATAAAGATTTTACATAGAGTTAAGAATACTTGTTTTTTATCACGTTTTATCACTTTTTGTATAGCACTGTGATTAGGATTTTGTTTTACAGATGTCTTTCCTATTATCCGATGGAATTATTGTACATTTTTAGTTTGTGAGATGAACATTAAACAGAATATTAGTTTTTAAAATTTGTGTTGATTTATTTAATTTTCCTATGAGTTCGTTAGACGTCATGAATGGGAAATTTACGTTGCCGTAGAAGTACAGAGCCGTCAACACGTTCAGTGCCACATGTATCCAACATGGATACACGCGTCACACTGATTTAGTGGCCTCGTGTAGCCAATGTGGATGCACATGTATTTTTGTATTTTGAGCCGTGTACATCCGCATTACACACCGTCTAAATATCTTTATGGGCACTTGTAAGTAGTGGCCTACGAAATCCAAAACTGGTTGGCCTGCAGGTCAACAACAGCTGCAGGTCAAAAATAAAGGGAAATGAAACAATTTATTTATTTTATAGAGAAAAAAAAATATATAATAAAACATTTGTGGGTTACAAAAAAAAAACAAATTAAAAGATAGTATTTTTCGATAAAATGGCTTTCAAAACACTAAACTAAATAATATTCTTTTTTATTATCTTCAGCTGATATTCTGCCAGCTCTAACTCTGGGTTTTTTCACATTTTCAAAAGACGAGTCACTGACTGCTTTCGGAACCTTCCATAGAATAGTGGTCCAATAGGTATACATCTTCAAAAAGCGACTTTTCGTCGTCAGACAACATTTCTTGCATCATGTTTTTTCTCGTACGCCATTTTTTATCACAAAAGCAGTAATTTATCAAGCAAACTATACTTTTTTACGAAAACAACACACCGCAAGTAACGATAACGTACAACCTACTGCCAAAGTGCTAAAATTTTCAAGTTTTAACTAGTTCCAGCCTGAAACAAATGCCGGACACTCTAGTAATGTTAAACGCAAGTCGTTCAGAGATTTGCTGACTATGCCTCTCTAAAAAATGGGTTACCCAGTCGTTACCAGGACTTACCCCGTTTTTAAATTTAGAAATAATTCTTCCAGTTCTTTCTAAATAACTCTTAGTGAAACGTTGTACATCTAACGTCGATAATGGAAATCCCCAATTGGCTCATTTGACAATGCAGGACACGATTGATTTTTCGCCTGGTTTCTTCCCATGCTTCCCTTTATATTTATTATATAAAGTACCATACGGAATTTTGAATCTTTCTGAAGCGGCTTTAACAGACAAGTTTCCGTTTACTATTTGAAGCAGAGCATGTTCAAGAGTTTCGTCAGAAAAGTTCTTGTAGCTGCTTGATCCCAACTTTCGTTTATAAACTCGCGGCATTTTGGCTTTTCATATAGATAATGATGAAAACCTGAAATTAATTAACGGTTAAAAGTTTCATTAAGAAAACTATAAAAAAAAAATAAAATATCAAGTGACCCCGGAGAAGAAATCATATAATATCATGAAGTAGTCACGGAAATAACTTAGGTTAAATGTTTTAAAATATTGACAGTTAAACAACATAAATTAAGGCAACATACATAAATTACCTGAAATTGTATGGTGAGAGCTGTATGTTTAAATTTAGTTACACTATCTAAAATCTTCAAATTAAAACAAAAACTTCAACAGTGCATTTATAAGAGTGTACATTTGATATTTGCCACAAACGCCTTCCGCTACAGTTAATCAACATGTGCACTAAAACTAAGTTCAGACAACCACCATAACGGATGCCACATTTTGGTTGCATACTCTCTTGAAACAAAATATTCATGTTCTATCAAAGTCACCCCATTTTACGGTATCTGCAAAAAACCGATTGAAAAATATTGATGTGTGGATATCTATATACAGGGCGAATCATGAGGAACTGTACATACTACTATCTCTTATGTAGGTCTCTATGGGGAAGAACAAATGACCATTAAAAAGTCTCTACTCATTGTTTAATAACACAAAGGGTTAGTTGTGAATTTTGACCGAAATTTCTATTCGTCATAGCTTTTGAACGGTAAGTTGGATGCGTCTCATATTTAGACCTAGAAAAAACTAGAAAAAAAATCAGGCCCAGCTTTAAAAAATTAATTCGTTTTGATCATTGCAGAAATTTCATCCTGTATACTGTATACAAGATGCGTTTTAAAGGCAAAGAATTTATGCTTTATGCAGCTTTCGTATGCAGTTTTTGTTTTTTCCAAGAATAAACTCAGTTTTTATAAACAAGTTAAATAAATTAACGTGGCGCGATTTTTGCCATTTTATACGATTCTCGTGAGATCAATAAAATTAATTAATTTCATTGACCAGTTGTAGTAAAATTTCCGTTTTTAGAAATTAATCTTTAAAACTTATGACATGAAATTTCAATTTTGAGTTGTGGTAACAAAGATGAGGCATTTGAAATATGAATAAAAAACGCAGAATTTAATGTTTTACATTACAAACAATTACACGTCACGGGAAATGCATTTAAGAAGACGGTTTTCGGTATAGTTTTTTTTTCAGAAGTTTTGTTATTTTGAAAAACGTAGTAGTGTAATTGAAAAAAAAGTTTTAAATATTTTAGATCGTTTGTTGTGTGAAAGTTTAAATCCAGCGTTTTTTAAATATATTTCAGATGCCTCATATTTGTTGTCAAAACTCAAAACTAAAATTGTATGCTATCGGTTTTAAAAGTTAGGCTCCAATAATCAAAACTTAATAGTGGGCAGTCAATGAAAGGGATATAGTGGCCAGTCAATAAAACGGTTCATTCTACACAAAAAATTCTTATAAATATTTTTATTTAAAATTAGCCCGGGGGTAAAAGTGGTAAACTTTTTTGCATCTTTTTGGGATCCCAAAATTAATATTCTCTGCAAAATTCAGCTCCTTCGTATGATTTTTAGAGGTTTAGTGGCATTTTGTAAAATTGGAATTGGTAATTGGAAAAAATCGAGTCCAGTTTGTTTGTTAAATTTTGAAAGAAAAGTTACATCTTTTACACTTTGCAAACTTTTACTTCCTAGTCCAATTTGGTTTTTTATTAAAAATTAAGTAATCATATGGGGAAAAAATTAGTATGCTATTTTCATTGCATATTTGTCTTATCCATTTATAAAGTTCCTATTAGAGTTTCTGATATATAGGAGCTGTTATATAGGAGAGTTATTCAGAATAGAAAAGAATTCAAAGTTAGATTATCAGTCGTCAAAAGATATATCATTGGCGACCAGTGCCAGATACCTACTAGAGAAATGGACAGAATGATTTGAAGAGAGACTATAAGAAACAGAAAAAATACCTAAGAAGATACCATCCCAACAAATGAAGAAATAATCAAGTCAATTAAAACACCGAAACAGATGGGATAACAATAAGGAGATGGTCTATCATTTGGCCTCCTATTTAACATTCCTTAAAAAAAAAGAGTCTAGTAGAATAAAAAAGGACACCATTATTAAAACAATTATATAAATACTAGGTACACAGATAACGTCGACGTCATACCTAGAAGAAAGAAAAGTGGAACTTATCCAAACGTTTGACACATGACCTTACCCAAATGTAGCAGCTACAAAAATAATGAAATTACATGTTGATATAAGTAAAACGAAGTAACGAAGGATGCAAGTTATAAGTGATACACAAGAAGTACTTACAACCTGAAGACCTAGTAATTACCTAGTAATTACGAGATAATTAGGGAAATATCCTTCGTAAAATCTACGAGGGGATTTTAAGGAGAGAATTCCACATCATCCCAAATTTCCAATTCGGATTCAAAATTAGACACACTACACACAATGTATTGATTGGAGCAGCAACATTTATATCCTAAGGCATTAACGAACATCGCAATCGGCATTTTCTATGACGTCCAGAAAGCATTTGATCAAAATTTAAAAACTTAATTAAACTGGGCTGAGGACCCAGCCACATCCTTCACCCACCAATCAGGAGTTACACAGGCCCAATATTAAACACAGTCTACAATAGCGAATATATCGAACTGGCAAGCAATAAACGAAAGAATCATAAAGATCAACCGCAACCTGAAAGGATCAAAAATAACAATAATGGGCACATACGATCCGAATGATGATGCACGCCTAGAAGAAAAAACAAAATACTATGAAGTCCTAGATGAAACTATTTCTCAAATTGGTCAAACAAGGGAAACTATTATACTAGGTGACCCCAATGCAAGAACTGGTAGAAGAATAAACCATCTAGTAAAAGCCAAAATGATACTACCTCTAAGAGGAAATGGTAAACACCAACAAAATAAAAATCTAGAAGTTGAACAACTGCAGTACAATCTAACAAGTTTAGACAACGATAGTACTAGAGAATTATGTAAAAAAAGATTGGAGCAACAACTACCACAGGAATTCAAACATAAAACAACAGAAGATGTACATAGAATAATAAGAAAAGGAATACATCAAGCGGCCAAAAAAACATTAGGTATAAGAGTAAACAAACTTAGAAAGACAAATAATTGGTGGAATGATGAATTACAAGAAATGAAAGAACAAAAGCAAAAATTATATCACAGATGGCTGGGAACAAAGGATCAAGAACACAAAAGAGAATATAGAGAGAAAATGTCAGGAATTAGATACGTACATTGGCGGCCGCAAATCAAGAGAATCCTGGAGGTTTATAAAAAACATCAGATCCAACAAAACAGAACAAATAGCCATACACTCCATAGAGCCCGAAAAATGGAAAAAAAACTATAAAACACTGTTAGTAAAAGAAAGACCGGAATACATAAACAAAGAACAACATGAAGTCCTGATTCAAGGAGAGCCACCAACAATTAACATCAACAAACAAAAAATGGACGTGCTCCGGGTTCAGAGGGGATATACCTATGCAGAGTTAATAAAAAATGGAACCAACAAGCTATTCCAGATACTAACAGAAGTTTTCAATAGGCACTTGCACGGAGAACCAGTGCCACAAAGTTGAAAAGAAGGATGGATTACATCTATTCATAAAAAAGGAAATAAGGAAGATTGCAATAACTATCGGGGTATAACTGTATAGACGTGATGATCGCCAACATCCGGAACGGATAGGCACTTTAAGAAGAAGAAGAACCTATTGGCAGTTGAAATGGATTTTTGGAGGAGAGTAGCGGGAAAGTCTAGATTAGAACATATGAGAAATGAGGACATAAGGAATCAAATGAATGTACAAAGATCAAGAGGAAAGGCTTAACCTCAGACCGTCGGTGTCATAATTGGGGGTTAAATTAAAAACACCTTTGTCAAGATGAGTAGAAGAGCTACCCTCCTAGCAGCCCTAAGAGGTAAACTAGGGAACGCACCCTCGCATACTCTCCTGCATACTTACAGAACATTCATTAGACCAATTATCGAGTGTAGAGACCGCATGTGCGTAATGCTTAACAAACCTCACATGAACCTCCTTATAGCTACCGAAAGAAAAATCCTGAAGAAAATCATAAACAAACTTCGTTACTTACCATCAGCATACATCCAAAAACAGGCTAATGTCTCACCAATACAAAGTCATCAACTATACATAGGGCAACTACTCACCAGATTCTTCAAGCAAAACGTCTCATTCTTACCAACTAAGCTTCTCAACTTAGTGGGCAACGAACTTTCTGATGAGTACTTTAACGCCTCAAGTAACTCCAAAAATGCTAAATCCAATCTCCCAAAATACTTGTGCATTTGTTAACACTGTAGAAACCCTCTTCTCTTCCTATTAAATCAAGTCATTTCCATGAAACAAACGTCTATTTCAAACTCTTATTCTCAATTCCCTTAAAAAAAGGAAACAATCATACCTTGAAGAAGCGAATCCTATAGCGAGGTGGTCTTAACTTAGTCAGAGTTAGTTAATACTGTTACGAACATGCATTCTACGTAGTCCATATAACGGTTGCAGCCCGGGACAGGGTTGATCTGTCCTTCGACGACGGGAAGAAGGGAACTGAACTGTCGACCGCTGGAGAGTTCGACCCGACAAGCAAACGAATTAGAGGTGGACTACGCCAGAATACTCTAGTACATAATAACTTTATTATATAAGCATACCTTCTATGAGTCCAGTTTAGTTGATAAGATATTACCGAACTGTAAAGTTATAAATAAATATATTTATATAAATTCAAACCGCTCGTTTTATTTAAAAACGTTACAATACGAAGACCTTACATAGATTATTTTTCTACATCCTAAACTGCAACATATTTTCATCGTATTAAAATCAGTTAGGGCTAATAAAAAAATATGCAGATTTAGGGGCCTATGCGAAACATTTCTAAGTGACTCTTTTTTTTACTGTTTTACTGTACACACTTTATGAATCTCATGTAATGCAATAAATGCAATCACATCTGCACTTTTCTTTGCAAAGCAGAAAATTCCGTTTCACCAGCAGCATATTTACTGGCAATGATGCTGTCTCTCTTCGCACTAATTAATAGAGTCCGCCCTACGGCGGCCGGGGCGCCAAGTCAGTTACCATTAGAAATTGAAGTTAAACGAGAAATCTGCGCTAGATAAATATGTATATAAATATATTTAAGAAGATTTTGTGCACGCCCGTTAATTACTAGCAATGCTAAAGAACACTCCCGGGTATGTCTTCTCGATGTGAATTAAGAAATGTATAAAACAGAGACGGACTGTCGTCGCGTAGACCATTTCAAATAAATCTTTTTCATCTGAGTAATAAATATTCGTAGTAAAGCTCGTTTGAACAATTTTGTTGTAGCTGGGAGAAATTTATATAGTCCAGATTATGACTGTTATCTGCTCAGAATTCTTTTTATAAGGATTTATATTATGGATTTGCTTGAAATTTTGACAGTAGTTATAATTAGCTCAAGATCAAAATCTACCCTATGCCAATATGTGATTTTCATCAGGGGGTGGTTACTATTTCAATTTAGGGGTGTAAACAGTTAAAAAAAAACCATGGAAGTCGCTAAAATAGTGAAGTTTAAGCCAAACATCATCTTTGGACTTTTTTCAAAAAGTCAATGTTTTTGGAGTTATTCGTGACTGAAAATTTACAAATTACACGGCAAAAATGCATATTTTTAAACGGTTTTTCGAGAATAACTCAAAACATTTAGGTTTTATCGAGAAAATTGTTTG
Organism: Diabrotica undecimpunctata; assembly: GCF_040954645.1. Taxonomy (NCBI): domain Eukaryota; kingdom Metazoa; phylum Arthropoda; class Insecta; order Coleoptera; family Chrysomelidae; genus Diabrotica; species Diabrotica undecimpunctata. The sequence continues at coordinate 144,936,827 of NC_092809.1, forward strand.
GATATCAAATAAAGCTTATAAAACAAAGATATTTGTTTTCTATTATTATCGTAAACTTAATATTAACAAAGTTATGGCTATTGTTCTGAAGCTATTTTTTTGTGGCATTTTAAATTAATTACTATTTAAATGGGAATAAGCCACAATTAAAGGTTAAAATAGGTTTATTGACGTTTCAATTTCCACTTCGGAAATCGTTCTCGATTTCCGAAGTGGAAATTGAAACGTCAATAAACGTATTTTAACCTTTAATTGTGGCTTATTCCCATTTAAATAGTAATTAAAGTTATGGCTGTTCGAAAGTACACTTTTATTCATCGAATACAAAAATCCAAACATATGCTGTTGTAATATGACCTCCACATTAGTAACTCTGTCAACCCAGGATATACGTAAGATGCGCTTATAACACCACATTTCGAAAGCTTCGAGCCGATTCATAGATGCAACAGTCAGTGTCCATGCTTCCATTCCGTAGAGCAGAACTGTGAATATGTAGCAGTTCAATAGACGGCATTTTGTTTTTAATGATATGTCTCGAGTGTTGAAAATGATTCTCATTCTGACGAATGCTGCTTTTGCTTTTATTATTCGCTGTTTAATTTCTGTTGAGTGGTCCCATTGGCTATTTAAATTGGTGCCTAGATATGTATATTGCTCGACTCTTTCGATATTCTGTTGGATGATTGTAAGATGAGCGTTTAGTATTGGTTTTTTACTAATTATCATAAATTTGGTTTTCTTTATGTTAAGAGCTAGTCCGTATCTGTTGCTGACTTCTGTTATGCAATTTGTTAATGTCTGTAAGTCATTCAGATTATCGGCAAAAACTATAGTGTCATCTGCATATCTAATGTTATTCAACCATTCACCGTTTATTAGTATTCCTTTCGCACAACCGTCTAAAGCTTCCTTAAATACCCATTCAGAATAAATGTTGAACAACAATGGAGACAAAATACAGCCCTGTCGTACTCTATGTTCTATTGCAATTTTATCAGTTAACTGGTCTTCTATTTTGATTTTGGCCGTTTGATTGTAGTAAATGTTTCTGATAATTCTAAGATCTTTGTTGTCAATTCCAATTTCTTGCATTAGAGTCATTAATTTGTCATGTTTTACTCTGTCAAATGCCTTCTGGTAATCTATAAAGCATACGTATATGTCACAATTCACATCCCTGCATCTCTGAAATAGCACCTGTACAGCAAAAAGGGCCTCCCGTGTTCCCAGAGCATCACGAAATCCGAATTGTGTTCTTGTTAGTTGTTCCTCACATTTTGTATACATATATTCTTTTGTGAATGACCTTTAGAAATGTTTTAAGTAAATGGCTCATAAGGCTTATAATTCTATAGTCTTCGCACTTTCCCGCATTGGGTTTTTTTGGAAGATTTATAAAAGTTGACACTAACCACTCTTGGGGAACCACGCCCGTATCATATATACTGTTAAATATATTTGTCAACCATTTTATGCCATCATAGTCCATAAGTTTTAAGAATTCTGAGTGAAAATTATCAGGGCTTACTGCTTTACCATCTTTGGTGCTTTTGATGGCATATTTTACTTCTTCGACTGTAAATGGTGGCCCAGATTCGCAATTGGTGTTTGTTGTAATACCAGTGTTACTTCGTATATCTTCAAAAGTTTTTTCTACGTATTTAATCCAAATATCTCTTTTATGCTCTATTTCCAGTACTATGTTTCCCTGATTATCTGTCAGGAATCCAGTGTTCTTGTGTTTATATAAGCCTGCCGCTTCTTTAATCTTTTTATGGAGGTTAAATGAATCATGTATTTGTTGTAATGACTCTATCTCTGTACACTTCGAGCTAAACCAATTTTCTTTTGCTATTTTAATAGCCCTTTTTATTTCGTTATTTATGTTGTTGCAGTAATTCTTATTATCTTTAGCGTTTCTTCTGTCTTCCATCATACATAGAATCTCCTCCGTCATCCATTCCTTTTTATTTGTTCTTTCAGGTTTTAAGTATTTCTCTGTTATTTCTTGACTTACTTTGTGCAAATTTTCTAGTTCTACATCTGTGTTATCTGTTTCTGTACGGGCCCATGGTTTTTCTGTACGAGCCCACGTTTTTTATTTTAGGCGTTTTTGTACCTTTTCCTTTACTGTTTTATTTTTCAGTTGGTTAAAATCGTACTTCATAATTTTTGGTCTTTGAACTTTCTTTAAACTAAGTTTCATTTTGGCGATAAGTGGATTGTGGTCCGAATTTATGTCGGATCCCGGGTACGCTTTAACAGATGTTATAGAGTTTCTAAATCGTTTGTTAATAAGAATATAGTCTATTTGATTTCGTACTGTGTGATCTACGATCACTAAAGACGATCAATAGTCAGAAATACGTATATACGGTTCTACTACGAATTCTAACATATGACACATCCGCGTATCCTATGATTTGTGTTGAATTTTGAATAATTTTCTTTTTCAATTTTGTGTCTCTGATTACTTCTTCTAGCATGATATTAAATAACGCCGTTGACAGACTACTCTTACGTCAGGCTCTATATTATTGTCGTTTGTATCCCCTTCGGTTGATTTAATTGTTGCTAATGAGTCTTTCATTGTCATTCTTGTTAGTCTTGTCGAACACCTGTTGAAAGTCAATGAACAATGTATGTATGTCATGTTCGTAGCTTTTGTCAATAGTTTGCGTTAGTACGTGTATTGCATCTATTGTTGATCTCCCATTTCTAAATCCCTGTTGATAGTGTCCTATACTTTTTTCTATGTAACAATTTAGTCGGTTTCTTCTGATTATGCTCAGGATATTATACGTTATGTTTACTAACATAATAGCTTTATAGTTCTTGCACTTAGTTAATCCCTTTTCTTAAAAACTGGTTTGTTTTTTTTTTTCGTTTTTCCATTCTACAGGCATGTTTTCGTCCTTCCAAGTTTTACCATTAGTTTGTATATCCGCTTCAGCAGCTCCTTTCCTCCATTTATGATTAGTTGGTTGTTAATTTCATTTGGCTCCGGAGTTTTGTCTGGTTTCAGTTGCTTTACGACATCTATGAATTCTAGATAGGTAGGTGCAAATTCTCTTTACTAAGAGGTAAATAATATTAAAATGCACAAAAAAATAATTTCCGAACAATATTCAGTTTATACTGTTTTTTATTTTCCTTAAGATCTATTATTTAACTTAGCATCCACTTTTTCTTGTTTAATCACGAAAACCTAAAAATGTAAAAACCTTGTTCTTCTTTACTACAAAAATATAAAATTGAACTGCCTATGAATTTATTATTGGGCTGAGTACATACCTGATCATAAAGGACCAAAATAAGAAACATACAACGTCAGTAAGTTTTCGGTTGGGCGCCCCTAAACTCACACTTTTAGTTTGACTAGAGTTAATGAGGTATCGAGATTTTCCTACTTCAGTTATTACATTATCGAAAAGTTTAATTTCATAGCGATGTTAATTTAAATTGAATTAGTGTTTTCTCTATTTTATTTACTACAATAATTATGTTATAATATTGTTAATTCGTTTAGTTTTCTTCGTATTAAGATTTCCTACAAGTCGGGGATTATAAGTATTATAATAAAAGTAAATGACTAAGTGCTTTTCGAAAGTTTTTAACAAAAACTGATTGCTTCTATCTGAGAACATAGGTAGTTCAATAATTTTTGTCGTTAGATAAGAGATGGCGCAAGGTTTGTCTTTTTATTTTACGAAAGTCAGTATCTTTAGTGCCTTTTTTTAGTACTATTTTTATCATTACATCAACAATAGGCTTCTCCTTTCTAGATTTAACGCACAGGAATACCTTCCACATATCTATTAACTACTATGTGAGGTCCTCAGAAGAATGAATAAGAACCGAGAGGTACTACTGACCACCATCAAATCCCGAAAGTTACAGTACTTCGGACATATTATGCGAAATGAATCCAGATACGCTCTCCTTCAAGCCATCCTGCAAGGAAAAATATTTGGAAAACGAGGTCCAGAAAGAAAAAGAACATCTTGGTTAAAGAAACTCAGAATCTGGTTCAATACAACATCTGTGCAGCTTTTCCGCGCTACTGCAGATAAGATAAAGATTGCCATGATGATCGCCAACATTCGTAACGGATAGGCACATCAAGAAGAAGAATGTGATTCTAATTTTCAAAGTATACTTCTTTAAGCAGATATTAGAGTAAAGCATAGTTAAAATACAGGATATGCTTTTGTAAGTTGATGGATTAACCGAGAGATTTTTAGTTGCACCAGCAACCAGCAATATTTTGACTGGCATTGTGGATTTCAAAAAGCTGTATGCACATTGGCTACCGCATTAGCTAACAACATCATCATTCTGGCTTTACAACGTCCCTAACAACGTATAGTGTCCCTATCCATCGCCTTTCTCCGCCAAGCATGTATTCCCAATATTTCCCATGTCTTCATCGATGTTATCAAAGAACCTTGTTCTGAGTCTTTCTCTTCTTCTCTGACCAATGGGTCTGTCAAGGAGCGTTTTTCTAGCTTTATTTTGTTCCATTCGCATTACATGCCCTATTCATCTCAGAAGTCCTATTGTAATATATTTTAGGATATCTGGTTCCTGGTATATTGTTTAAAGCTCGAAGTTTTCTCCACACTCCAATGTCATTCACTTCTCTGTAGATTCACTTTCGTTCTTTTCTTTCGAAACATCCTAACATGTTTTCATTACTTTTTGTTAGAGTCCAGTTCTCTGTACACAATAATAATACGCCCAGTCCATATGTTAGGACTGGGCGTATTATTACTGGAAGAATACGTAAACAACTTAAGATACGCAGACGACACCGTCATTATTGCGGACAGTGCTAAGGGTTTACAACGACTTTTGAATGTCATAACCGGAGAGGGAGATAACTTGGGACTAAATATAAACACAAATAAAACAAAAGTAATGGCTGTTACACGTGTACCAAATGTCGACATTAATATTTGTATCTATAACAAACATATAGAACCAGTACAAATATTCTGGTATTTTGGTTGCTGGATAACAAACGATCTTGACCACGAAGTCGAAATACGTGCTCGTATAGAATATGCTAGGTCCGCATTTCAACGAATGAAAAAATTCCTAATAAACTCTACGTTATCGTTGGATATCCGATACCAATTTGTAAAAACGTTTATTTATTCCATATTGCTATACGAAGTGGAAACATGGACTCTTGGAATTACAAGTATGAGGCGTATAGAAGCCTTTAAGATGTGGGTTTTTCGAAGGATGCTAAAGATCTCTTGGACAGAGCACGTGACCAACAAAGAGGTGCTAAGAAGAATGGGTTTTGAGAGAGAACTCCTAAATATTGTAAAAAACAGAAAAACGAGTTATCTAGGACATATTTACAAAGGAGAAAAATACAACTTCCTACGACTTATAATGGAAGGGAAAGTGGAAGGAAGAAGAGGTCCAGGAAGAAGAAAATGCCCCTGGTTGAAGAATGTAAGAGACTGGACAGGCATGGACACACATTCGATACTAAGAACAGCTCAAGATAGAGAGCAATTTGCTGTAGTTATAGCCAACCTTCAGTAATGGAGAAGGCACCTTAAGAAGAAGAGTTTTATTTTTGTATTTCTCGATATAATTGTCGATTTAAAGAGGAGATTGAGCCCAAAATAATATCTGTTGGCCGTGTAAATTCTGCGGTCTATCTCTGCGGCAGTATTATTTTCTGCGGCAGTGTTATGGAACGCTCCCAGGTATACAAATTAGTTCACTGCTCCGATGACGTCGTTTTCTATAACAAGTGGTCATAGGATTTGTGGTTACGTGCTTATTTTCATATACTTCGTTTTGTTGGTGTTTATTATTAAACCTATTTTTGTAGATGGATCTTTTAATGCTACAAATGCCCCTCGTACAGCGTTTTCCGCTCTAACAACAATATTGATATCATCAGCATAGGCAAGCATTTGCACTGATTTATTATATATTGGACCAATGATTGTGATTTTTGACATACGTATTACTTTTTCCAGAGTCAGATTAAACAGAATACAGGAGAGTGGGTCTCTCTGATGCAGCCCGTTATTTGTTTTAAAAGGTTCAGACAGTTCCCCCTGAATTCGCACTCTACATTCAACTTTTTTAAGTTGGTTTTGTTAAATTTACCAACTGATTTGGTATTCCTAGCTCTTACATTGCTTTGAACATTTCTCTTACATTCACAGAGTTGTAGGCTGCTTTGTAGTCTATAAATATATGACAAGTATCAATGCCATATTCCAGTTATTTTTCTAAAATTTGTTTCAGGGTTGCAATCAGATGAATTGTCGATTTACCACCTCTAAAACCAGCCTGGTATTATCCTACTATCCGTTCTGCACATAGTGCTATATGGTGACATAGTACTGTGGACAATATTTTATACGCTGCATTTAGAAGCGTAATTCCTCTGTGGTTAGAACATTCATTTAAAGATATCTTCTTTTTTGTGAATGGTGCAAAGTATTCCAATATTCCAATAATTGGGAGGGATTTTTGTGATCATATTTCTTTAATAAGGTGCTGTAATGCCATTATGGCATCGTGGCTACCTTCTTTATATAGTTCAGCTACGGTATTATCTATTCCGGGTAATTTGTTTCTGGCTAGCTTTTTAACTGCATCTTTAATGTCAATAATCGTTGGTATTTCCTCTTTCCTCTCGTCTGTTTCCCTTACCTCATCTCTTTCATCTTCCAAGGTTTCTTCTTCTTCCTCTATGTTAAGTGCCTGGTTAAAGTATTCCACCCATCTATTCAATACATCTTTCCTTGTTGTTAATAGGTCGCCGACATTGACTTCTGCATTGTCTTGTGGTTGCCTTGAATTCTTTTCTGTTGATGTTAACTTTCTTATAGAATGCTCTGAACTCTTTCTCTCTGTTGAAGTTTTCTATATATTTAAGTTCCTTATTTAATTATTTTTGTTTTATCTTTTGTGTATCCTCTTTTCTTCTATTCTTTTTGATTAGCATTAGCATTTGGCCGCATTAGCTGACAATGGAACAAAAAAAACATGTTCGACGCTACATTTGGAGCGTTTCATAAGGGTTAAAAATGATTTTACGACACATTTAATCACTATGAGATTTTAATCTGCCACCACAATCCTAAATGAAAACTAGAGGTGAAGGAATAGAGTGAACCTGGTACTTGAGTAACCTGGTACTTGAGTGAATCTTTTAATGTCACATAAAATAAGATGTTTATTTTCATATGTCAGCGGAATATTAGACTCACAAAATAAATCATATAAAGTACGAGGAATCCGCGTTGCCGGCACATATAGAAAGTTTGTCAAAACACAGGAGCTGCGTTACCAGTAGTCAATAGGTTAACTCCGAAATGAGTTAGGCTCTAGAAATCTGCCAAGGAACTGTTAGCATCGATTTTTGGAACAAAAAAGCTATTTTACTTGAGAATTACTTCCAAAATAATAAATAATAGTCAGATTATTGATATTGCAATTCCTCAACTATAGGCTTGACAAACTTCCTCGTTTATATTCGCTTGAATTTGGTTTGGTTTGCTGTTTATCAAAGGGAACACTGACAATTTTAATGCGATACTAAATCTGTACCATCCGTGAATAAGTAGATAAGTCAAATTTTCGTAAAAACAGGATATCTCAATCTTGAAATAGTTCTCTTTCAATTTCGTCAGGTGAATAAATGAGTAATTTAAATTTGCAAGAGTTTACTTGATAGGATCCCGTGAATATTTGGATTTGACGATTTATTTGGTATCAGAACCGGTATATCGACTTGTCTAAATATTAAAGAGTTTTAAATATTTGTTTGAAATAATATATCTTGACTTGACCATCCGTGTACATAATATTCAGTCAGTGAATAACTAGGTATGTAGAAATACCCACTTGCACGTTGCTTTTTGCAATTTTGCTTTATTTTTCTTGGTATCTTCAATTACCTGTTTATTAACATAACAAAATAGTAGGGGGTTTTACATTTGAATAGAGAGTAACTAGATATTCAAGTTTTAAAAAAATGAATAAACTTTTAGTCCGTCAGTTTTAGTTTTAAGTTTATTTTAACGACTATTAGGTATTTGCATTTAAGAAACCTAACCAGGATACTTTTTCTAAATGTGATATTTTCGAAACAAAATTAAAAGTAGTTCTTGAGGAAGGAGAGGAGAAAGAGAATTTGAGACAAGAAAGGGATAAACACCATCAGCTCTCAGACGATGCTTACAAGGCAAAACAGCTGGATAAGGAGGTTGCGTCTTCAGACACTAAAAAAAGAGCATACACTTTTGATCTTTACCAGTGCCTTCCAACCCCCTTTTTAACAGCAAACACTGTCTTTTATAATCGACAAATGTGGACGTTTAACCTTACCGTTCACGATTTAGCAACAAATGAAGTTACATGTTTCATGTTTGACGAATCAACTGCTGGAAGAGGTGACAATCAGATAGCTTCTTGTATTTACCGCCTTTTATCAGAACATCATGATATGGAAGAGGTAACTTTCTACTCAGAGACTTGCGGAGGCCAAATAAGAACCAGAAAGTCGCTTTGATGTTCACTTTCGCTTTCACAAAACTACCAAATATCAAAGTTGTAAATCACAAGTTTTTGGTCAGTGAGCATACTTTTATTAAGTTGAGATCCTTGTTGTGCTGCAGTGATCTCAGTTTGGGAACCAAGATGCGGATAGTGAGGTGCTACGTTCTTCCAGTGTTACTATATGGAGTTGAAGCCTGGACACTGACGCAAGCCACTGAAAAACGAATCGAAGCCTTCGAGATGTGGATATACAGAAGGATACTAAAAATATCTTATGTGGACCATGTCACCAACGTTGAGGTCCTACAGCGCATGACAAAAGAAAAAGAAGTGCTTAATTTAATTAAACAACGTAAGCTTGAGTACCTCGGCCACGTGATGCGGAACGAAGAAAAATATCGAATTCTTCAACTTGTTATGCAGGGTAAAGTATTTGGCAGAAGAAGACCGGGACGCCGTCGTATCTCGTGGTTGAAAAATCTCCGACAATGGTTTGGGATGACCTCAGCGGAGCTGTTTCGCAGAGCAGTCAACAAAACCATGATAGCCTTGATGATCGCCAACATCCGGACCGGATAAGGCACTGAAGAAGAAGAAGAGCATACTCACATGAAGTATGATATGGATCGTGCTCTTATAGAAAAGGGAACACACATTAATATTAATCACCCTAACGACTGGTATCAGCTGGTAAGATCCTGCAAAAGGAAGAAACCATTCAAAGTAGTGGTAATGAAACAAGAAGAATTCTTGGATTTCAGCAGTCTAGAAAAAGGAGCATTAATCGTTAAAAAAGTTAACACCGATATAGAACAATTCCTGTGGCAGCCAGTGCAGTGGTTCCAATATAATAGTAATATTGGAATAGTGAAATATAAACATAGTTTGGACGTCTTCAATCCTTTTAAATCTGTAAATTTCCGAAGAAGAGGAAAACACGTTGTACCAAGCACATTGCCCTATATCACAGACAAGCTTCTGCCAATTAATAAGGCGAAAAAGAAAGACCTATTTGATCTTTTGCCGCTTATCGATGAAGTCTTCATAATTTTTACCAAAATTTGCCCACTACAGATATGCAAGACTTGGACCTCGATTTGGAAGAGTTTTCCTGCAGATAATCAGTAGTTTTTTAGTTTCCTTTTCCAATTAAAATTGATGTTGCGTGTTATAAAGAAAT